>NC_088309.1:7731331-8040484 GCF_910592395.1 Lineus longissimus
AAACATAATGAAAAACTGAACAACACGTCATCTGAAAAGACATCACAAAGTTCTCCTGTGTACGAGATTATCCAGGGCAACGTAATTTCCATACCTTTCTTTAAGAAAGCTTATAACTTTCGCTGTGTCTTCTCACTTTGATAGTTGGGTGTACGATAGCGCCTACCAACTGATAACTCATCCAGGTAGCCTTCTAATGCATAGCCGAATTTGAAAAATGCATTACGTGATGTACTATTAGAACCTCCATCTGCGGTTCTGAAGGAGTGAATGGCAGATGATCTGTCTCCTTTTATAGTGGAGCCCATGTTTAATCAATCAACAAATCTCAAAATCCGGATTATATCCACAACACCTTACTTTTTACGACCACAGTGTGCGTATAACATGAACATCAGAAAGAAACTGAACAATACATCATCTCAATATGAGACCGTCATATGGGATAGTTTATAAAAATAATACTTTCTTTTAGCACATGATGATTAGTAAAATGTTGGATTACATGATATATGGATCGCCATCTTTTGTGCGAATGAAGACGAGCTGTAGAAAAGGGTAGAATAGGAACACGATATTGATATTAACATGATATGACAAGATTGGTGTCTGGAGTATAAGTGTACTATACTTAAAAGCCTAACTATATAGAGTCCTACGTCATAATATTTATCTACATGTAGAATGTTAGAGGGTTATATCATTTTTGGCATCGTGCAACATGTTCAAGGAATGACCAGTGTACTCCATAGCAAGCTGGCAACCTTTCGTACGGATTTTGAGATAATCTTATATTGATTATGGAGAAGATGAGATGAGAGGAATTTTAATCTATTTTTGGCAAATAAGTTAATAAAGGTACACGTTCATCATACGAACAATGTTAAACGCAAGTTAGTTGGTATTTCGAAGGAAACTTCGGAATAACCTACCGACGCCCGCCTCGGAATGCCCCTCGAAAAATGCCTCGCTTCATCATCGGTCCTGGAAAGGTATTCAAGGTACATGTATTATCATGACTTCATGTTTAGTTTATGAATCATAATATTTCAGCATTTTACTTATAGTTGTTAGAGTCTCGGTCATTTCCTGTTGTCAAGAAAATGCATTTTCGGTGATGGAGTAAGCAATTTCAGAGGTCAATGTCTTGTTTTTAATCACCGCACGATGATTAACGGAATACCTGATTAAGTATCAAATCATTGCTGAATGTCTGATAAGCTGCGTTGACAGCAACGACAATATTTGTCGTATCCCTGATATTGCCAGTACGGGGTGATTAAAAAAATCCCACCCATGATCATGTCGATGCTACTGCAGAAATCCACGAGGACAAGCCCAAAGCAATCCAAAACCTGAAAACGGCAATAGCAGTCATGGAAAAGCGTAGCCTGTCAGGAATGCGTTTCTGTCGTATTAACAATGAAATGTGCTTGATATGCCTTTTTTTGTTTTGACCATTTTCTTGAAAGGGCATACTACAAAGCCTAAAAGACCATCGTCGTGAAACTTGGTATGAAAGTCAGGCATAGATTTAACTTAATGTATAAGCTCATAATCTGGACTTGATTCGATAGGATACCTTCGATTCTAAATTTTATCAAAATGTTCATGGGTGGCACTTTTTTTGGGTCATCCTGAATAGATGGTCCCACACAAAGTTTACCACATGAAAATTTATAACTTTTTCACACCGCCATTGAAAATACAGTACATCAATATCACTGACGACACTACAATCTGCTTACAGCGTCACTAGTTGTGCTTTGATATGGTGGCAATCACGATGATGATGTCTGTGATGACTCTGTTTCAACCTGAATTCTATTACGCTGTATAATCCAAGTGATATGACGAGCACAGAAGCGAGGATATAGAGTTTGGTCTCCACACACAAGAAGTAACTGTAGCCGAATGCCAAGGCGAATCCCAAGGATTGAAATATACGATACGCTGCGAACGCGGCCTCTTGCTTTTCAGGAAACAGCACCCCGAACAAGGCTGAAAGAAGATTATACAGGAAATTAGATTTGGCAGATATTTTAGCACATCAGTACCCTGAAGGATGTCTATTAAGTGTTCTTCGTATTCTAAGAATCCGGGCCAAAAAATACCGACAGATTGCTTGGATATTCTCAGCAAATTGGTTCCGTAATTTAAAAAGGATGGTGATGAGATAACGTCCCAATGTACACCACATGCATTGCTATTTTTTACGTATCAGTTCTACTTTTTTTAGATAGAAGTTTCTGATAAATTATCTTCATCTGTACAAACGTGCAAAGGTTTACTGAGGCACAACCAGTGCCGCTGTCCAAAAAATAAAACAATTGTGATTGTCTCAGATACCGACTAAAGACTTTTAATTAGTTTTCTTAAAGATATATATTTTTCTTTTCCTTTTTAGTGACAACTAGTTAAATCAAATACACATTCGAAAATTCAATAAGGTCTGATTTAAAAAAAATTAAACCTGAAAAGTGTTGCCCATGTGTGAAGTGTATTTAACGCCATAATAATAATAATAATACTAATACAGCATACAACCCATATATTATCACCAATGTATTGTATCTTCTCCCAGATAGCATTTGTTGATTAGTTGATCTTATTGCAGAGTTAACCTTTCATCTGTACAAATGAGATTTACTTGTTCCTGAATATAATAACTAGCTCATTGCTGGCGGGGATTGTCAGACGCTAGCTCTATCACGTTCTGTCGCAGTCGCTCGAAACAAATTTAGCCCCAGGGAAATCATTGAAACAGACCGAAAATTCCGTTGTCATTCCAAATTCGGATGTTATAATGTCAAGGGAGAAGTTGATTTGGGGGTAAAGTCACTTAACCCACGCACTATATTAAACAATGCACATCGACAGAAGGAAGCTACTGGTTTATATTTGATAGACCAGAAATTACATTTTTTTCGATAATGGCTCACTGGGAGACCTATTTGGACTAAATTGAGCGGAGTTGCAATGTTTTCGCAGAACCACATCAATAAAAACGCCATTAACTTCAATTTAGGGTTCCTCATGTGTCCCGTGGGTGTAATTGGTCGAATATGAATTTGGAAAGGTAGATATTTTCCGTCGTTTTTGTCAAAACAAACTTGGCATTTCTAAACTCTTGGACTGCAATGAAATTAAGTTGCTTAGCTACTTACTGTTGCTCTGGGTCTGCCAAATAGCGTCACACAGGCCCAGACACGCTGCTACCACGTAGAACATAGGAATGTCTTCGATGCTCGGCTTCCAGAGGTAGAGGGCCAGAATGAGACTGGCGTGAAAGACAGCACCAGCGATTACAATAGCTATCCTCTTGATGTGCTTGACTAGGAAACCAATGACGAATGCACTTGCTGCAGTGATAGCACCAAATGTAATCATGGTGAAGCCGATATTGTGGACACCAAGTGCACAGTTCACGTACGACTGGAACGAGAGAGACGAGCATTGGAAGAGTTAGGCGTTGTTGATAGGAAAGACTGTAATACGATAGAGAAATAGAGGTAATTCAGGTGTTCCCCTAGTCTGTTCCATACACGTCAGACAGAATGTTTCTCGCGACTGAAAAGTATGGCCACATTAGCTGTCTATTCTATACATGGTAATACTGAAATTTCGGGAACAACCAAAACGTCTCACCGGTATTAAAGAGACAAGCTTCAATCTGAAAAAAAGAAATACGATGGGTGAAGCAAGCTATAGGCTTTTCAGAAGAATATGCTCTTTTAGATGATCTAATTGTGACCAAGCACAATTTCTAAGTAAAGACATCTCATTTTCGTCTTCATTTGAGCGTTTTTTTGGTCTGGATAGGGGCCGATCCTTCTCATAGATATTTTGAAACTCGGCTCATTACATGTGGAAAAGATACATGATTTTTACCTTACATTCTGAAAAAAACCTCTAGATACTCAGGTCAAAACCCGAACATTCGACCATCGTCACTAGAACTCGATTCCATGTTGTGTTATGACCACTTTTATCGTCTTCCATATGCCAGCCTGCATATGATCGCAAGCAGTTTCGCCTGAGTCTAATTAGCTTAAAAGCATTCCCTAAAAAACGTAGTAGCCGCCACTCTAAGTACTTAAGATTAAACATATCTAATTTCCAAGCAAATAATGTTATAACAAGATAGATTAAATACAATTATTCCATTTTAAGACGCACTTCGAGTCTTGTTGCTTCCGCTATTTAGAATATTTTAGAGACATACATTACACAAAAATCTAATATATAGAGGCTTAGATGTAAAGAAATGAATCTATTAGTATACTTAACAGTATCTGCTTGAGGGGCTAAAGAACATTTGTTATGCTCACGAGAAATCCGTTCGATAGTAAGGGATTTTGGTACTATTTGTTGGCTCTTCGTCTATTTCATATCAAATGACTCAGAAACATAGCTATTCAAATTTATTGTCATCCAACCATAATAATTGATAATGATAAAACAATGTCAGCTTATGTTCAGAAAATACTGTAGTGTGCATTTCATGAAGTATCACGACCCGACGATCCTGATTTCCCCGGGCCCAATAGTTCTTCGTTCTATTTCCAGCACGGAACACACAGGAATAGGGTCATGCCTATTATCGCTTCATAGGGGTGAGGTGATGGCCTGAAGCCCCTTTTATCAAAGTAAACAAGACCCAATTCCATTCATCTAACGTCATAAACAGAAACTGCGTCGGCGTTTGTATTAATTTTCAAACAATATTGCTGCTGCGCCATGAATACTAATGCAAATGCTAAATGAAATTGTGATCTCTTGGGATTTTCTTGTTTCCATAACTAACCGTCTCAGCCGTGCTTGCGCAAACGCGCGGCTGCCCGAGACACAGTACGAGGAGAAGAGCAACGCGGTGGAGCAAAATGAAACGGCGAGTGGAATGATGTATGATAGGTATAAAGTTGCATTGGAATACTTTGATAAGTAATGGGCCATTCGATCGTAGTTATGAGCTTCGAAACTTTGTCGAAGACCCCGTGTTTACGAGATTCAACCGTTGTAAATCAAATTTATTACAACGTGATGCTTTCAACCTATCAGTCAATTTAATCAGAAAAATACACTCCGATTATTGGTGATTACTCACCGAAAACACAAGAATTGAACAAATTTTCGATATCTTGAACGGTGTTTGTAATGTAGAATATGGAAAGGAAAATTCCTTCTTAACATTGTTCGTCGCTGTTGGTTGCCTTGCGCCGACACTAAGTGAGCAATTTCAACAAATTTGTAAAATAAATGGGAAATCACGATATATCAGTTTGTTTGATGATGTTGCTAGGGGAAAGGAATTGAAAATACAAATTTCAACTGTTCCATCTGCTTCTGCATGGTATTGGTAATGAGGTATAGCTTATCACTGCGAGGCACGGCGCTGGAAATTGTTTAAACTCCAGCACCGTGCTCGGCCCAGTGGTAGCTTCTTCAGCCGAATATATAAGATCAACGGCTTCCTCGTAAAAGTAGGTGGCCGGAACAAGACCCGCTTGTTGGCGCTTCCGAGATTTCCTTCACTCAGAAATGCCAGGCGCCGTGAGGTATGCGGCGCGTTTTCCGCGGCTAAACGGTAACATGATAAGATCATTAGGAAATAGCGCTAACAAAATCGGCGAAGTGTCGCGCAGATTCGCCTAAAAACATTTCTTTAATGATAAATCTAATTTGTGACTGCAGATGAAAGATCCGTGAACCTATTAGACCCATGGGGAATCAAGGATTCAATTATTGCAGAAATGGCCGAGGGAGTTCTTGGGAAACGATGGTGCGGCTTAATTTGGGTCTCCCTCGCGATGATTTCGCGCCGATACTACCTCAATGGCCTTCAGCGCATGGTTTGTGATCGAATCATAGATCCAATGATCAGGAATCGCTACAAGCTAGGAATTAATGAAATGGGAAAAGCAGCCACTCAATGGTACCGTGATTGTTTTCTTAGGGTGTGATAACATTCCGGGGGACTCGAATATGCAACAGTTACTTCCTGGGTCATGACTGGTTCAACACAACTGAGGAAATGAAGAACGAGAAAAAAATGGAGGTATCCGATATTACAAACCTCGTTCCATGTGTTTGCAGAGTTGGAATGGTATACAACAAGCATGCGAAAACTCCCACGTGTTGCTCAGCATTTTCACTATAAAAGTGAGCTTTGTCTAGATTTTAACTGTTTTCCCTCTTGTCATATGTTTTCTTTTATCGGTATGCCAGGCTAACAACGGCCAGGATACAAAGTTGATAAAACTCTGGCTGCATGGGATAATATATCTTGTACTCTCTCCGCGGACTTAAGAGGTCAGAGTCCCATTCTTACTCCAGCCTTTTCCTACATTCTTATCACAACTAAATGTATGACTGGAATCCATTTTTGACCTGTCTACAATGTACCATTCCGCAGCTATATGACTGGAAAACGTCCTCTGAATTCAAATTAACGCCCTACACGCGGAAAGAAAAGTACGGCATCTATGCGAAACTGACCTCTCATATCTATGGATAGAGTACGTGTATGTTTATGACGTAATCGCAGGACGTAATCAGCTTTTGCATCTCATTTGAGTCATGCTGTCAGTCAGATTGTGACAGTTGGGTTAACGTCGTCGTTCAAAGCACAGTATTATAAAGGGATTTGTTTCCCTGTTGTAGTCTGGTAGAACACGCGTCTGATCGAGAGCGCAAAACCATTTCCGACAATGCAATATTACTTTGTATAGTTATCATATAACTTCTTTATTTCCACGCCGGTTGCAGGCTGGCAGCGATCTAAAGCTCCTTGCATCTATTAGCGAATGTGATAAAAAATAGCCTTTGATGAGAAACCGCATGGTACATGTATATTGTGCGCATGGCCGTCTTTTTACAGTACGACGAAGAAAAATATCAGACGTTTTTCTTTTTTTCAGAAGATGCACGCTTTCCTCCACAATGAAACTACCACAGATGTTTGCGGTACATAATTATGAAGTAGTTATACCTTAGAAGTAGTTACAGTCTATCATTTGTGATCCACATCTTCCCATTGAAAAAAGGCACTCAATGTAATTATCTTGGAAACTCAGCAATTTTGACAGAAATGAACATCATCATCGCCTTCGAGTGCTTGGATTAGAATTATTACCAAGTTCTTTTTGAAAGCGAACTCTAGTCATTCAGATCACCTTGTTTGTCAGTATGATAAACACCGTTTTCTCGTGACCACTGACAAGTTTTAGTTACCCTGACTTAAAAACAAATTTTCCGTATCTAATTCGAGCGGAGATAGCTTTTTTCATCGTTCGGCGATGTTGTCGCATCACAACGCTAAACCGCGAACGTGTCCGCAGGTATAACGTCTAGTGAAAGGCGAAGCTTTCTTTTCTATTCTTAGACAGAATCTTGACCGGGTGCAAACTCAAATCACTGTTGTATAGCCTACATTGGATTACGTTTCCTTTCCTGAAATGACGTTGTCCGTAGACAGATGAGGCCGATTGGTTGCGATATGTTCAATCATGTGGGAGAGGCGGCCTATGCGTCCACCTCGCTATATACCAGAGCAGTCATGATATCAGATTCTCCCATATCTTTGATAGAAAGAGATAATCGAGTTAGGTCATCGGCGTCGGATATGACGGCGTCTGATGGGCACAGAGAGGCAAGAATGCCCTGTGGATCATTGCGTCTTCTCGTATTATTCACTTCCTCATCATGTTTGGTCTCGACCATCCTGAGAAATAAAGGGTCAATGTTCGCCTCTCCGACTCTGCACACAAACCCCTGAGACATTTTCCCTCATTGACGAAAGTTCAGACGTTCATCACCTTTAGTCATCATCCGAGCCTTAGCTGTCAACTACCCGATCGACTCATTGAATCATCTGCTGACTGCGCCATACACTGTGCACCAGTTTAGCACTGTTGATGGTTTGGCCACCGACGTACAAACTGCCCTGTCAACTACTCGTCGACGAGTTACTGAACCGTCTGCTTCAGACACTGTGAACCAGATTAGCACTGTTGATAGTTTGGCCAACGTTGTACAACTTGGCAAACTACATGAGGCACTGAACCGTCCGTAAATTGTATGCGCCATGCACTATGTGTACCCGCCTTGCAGACTTGATAGTTCGGCAACCATTCTATGCACTGCCCTGCCAACTACATCATGAAGCACTGAACCGTTCGCATACTGCGCCATGCACTATGTAGCTTTGCACTGTACTGTTGATGGCCATCATTGTCCGTACTGCCCAGCCAACTACTCAACTCAGTGAACAGCTAGGCACTTCTTTCCATCGGTCAGGATTGCGTGTCGTGATGGATGATCCAGTTGATGGGAATCTGATGTCTGGTTTGCCTAACGATGTGATAATCGTCCCATAAGACGCTATATGATATTGGTCTAATTGGTTGCCCGGGAAGAATATGGAAGTGATCGCATAACGGAACTGACGACAATGTAGGGGACAGTATCGGTCATGTGCGGCTGAGACGGGGTCAATTTAATATGTCTTTGTGATGACAAACGGCTGGCCTTCCTGTGACGGGATGAATGTACAAGGAATTAGCTTTCCGGTCGAAATATTATACTATTTCATTTTGGGGGAAATTCGGCCGATTGCCAACATATATAAAGCAACTGATTATTAGCCGTAAAATCTTTCAAGTGGATTTCTAACAAAGAGATAGTTTGAAAAAAAACTCATTCAGTGTGAAACATTGACGGGACGACGCATGTCAATTCCCCCCCACTGCATGGTCTTTGAATGGTAGTCCGATATTGCACCATCAATAATTGTACATCATTCAGTAAATTAATTTCGCACCACAGGTTCAAGCATTGCTGCAGTAACTTTGCCACTTAGTGTGGTTATTGCAGGGATGCGAGTGCAGTTGGGGGGTCACCGTAGTAACGGCTAAGTAAACATCGATTGCCGGACCAGGTTCATTGTCCCTGGATCATTATGAGTGACATTTTGATGGGACCTGAAAATTCACCGGGGTGATCATGTACAGGCGAGAGCATGAAAGGATTGTCCATCATTAAAGGTGTCTGGCTACGAAAGGCTTTCGGCGCCTGCACTCCAGCTAAGCTTTAACGGCTTTTTAGTATGAGATTAATGATTTTGCGCCACTTTCTGTCCAACGAAAAGGCGTTGTTGTAAATATCGTAGCTTTGAAGGGGGACAAAAGAAGCTAGCTCAACTGAAGGAAGAAGGTTGATCATTGCAGACAAGCTCAGAACTGTCAAGGGATTTTTAATCAAATCCGCCGCCGTATCACGACTTCAGATCATCAAGACTTCGACCTGATTTGCCAGAGTTAACGATTCGACTTTGACTTTGACATTGAAAAGACTGATCAATTATACATTTGTATATGGCACTGACAAAGATATCAGCGACGTTGGGTTTTGCGCTCAATTACTTTATCCACGTGATCACAGAACACACCACACACCAAAATTCAAAGAAACTTCAGAATGCGAGATGAGAAAATTCAATCCAACACCACAGGAGATAAGAGCAGCCACGAAAGCCTGCATCAACACAATCAAAGGCGAGCACATCTCACGAAAGACGCATTCCATCGGAACGAGTCTTTCTTCAGAAGTGATTAAAGCCCCGCCATAGTGCCGAGAGACTGCGATGGCTCTCAGAACACAACTGCAGGCAATCGATAGCCCAATCGAAATACTCCTAAGATACTTAGACCGGCTAATCAGAAAGTCTACAGGGATCTTAGAAGACGATTTCAACAGCTGTTTAGCTCGTCTCTTGGTCTCGCAGCTCTATTGTCTCGTAATGACTGTCCATCGCGGCAAATAGAGGTTGGTGTGGTAACTAAGCCGCGTTTTTCCGTATACCGACGCCATGGCGGTAATTAGAGTTGGTAGGAAGCCTCCTTCAGGCATTACTGGTGATGCGGTGTCAGGAAACGCATTTAATTACGATGCCCTTTTTCCACCTACAAGTTTGTTGTACAGTCACGTAGATGCATTATTTAAAAGTTTTAATTAGTTAGTAACATGGTAATGCCCGGGGATTTTCTGAAGGTTTCATATATATGTATACTGGTTTTTATATTCTATCAACTACTTTGAACAACTTACATTTCTGGTGGGAGAACGGATTCTTGTTTTCCGAACAGATCATTGGGTTTGTCTTTCGGTCAGCATCGGACGCCATCGCCGTCTACTCTGCTTTATGTTGTTTATATCTGAAAAAAGCTCTTCTTGGACTGACAGGAGTCCAGTCTGACAGCTTTAATGTCACGTATTACGTATTACGGATTTTGCTATTAAATGCCTATCCGTCCCTGCGAAAGATCGCTGTAAGAGATGTAGACAATGACGTCACCGTGTTTTCCGTCTAGCGGTAATTAGTGTCTTACAAAACCTTCTTCAGGCATTACCGGCTACATGTGAGCTAGGGAAACGCGTTAATTAGGTTGCCTTTTTGCAATCTTATAAGTTAGTTTCATACATAGATGCTGTTTTCAAAAGTTTTAATTAGATAGTTACTTGCTATTGCCTAGGGATTCTGTAATGTTTTGAGTTTTACTCATTTTAGTTTTTAAATCTCATCAGCAATTCACCTTCTTACAAAGTGCCTTGAATAACCGAGTTTACTTTGCATATCCACTTCAACAGGTTAATCTTGAGAATGATTAATCAGTTCATGAAGGTTTTGAATGCCAATTCGGGCAGAAAATTGTCATCATCAGTGTTTGATTACACATTCTGTCGCTGCTGAATGAAGAATGGGCTCTGAGCAGTTCTGTGCCTCGTTCCAGTAAAGCTATCGCTTCGCTGTTGATACCTTTTCAAAGCTACGTCTCGTCCCATCTGAGCAAATAAGTTAAGCATTTATGGATCATTTTCAAACAAAGGGCTGTTTTGTAATGGTGACGCTCATTAGGAGGTTTTTTTTCATCTCATAACTGTTTATCAAGTGATAAAAGCATCAGTTGAACCATCAGTCTAGGAAGTTTCTTGGCTGGATATAACATACATGTAGTTATCATTATCATCTACGGTATCAATAAAGTAACATAAATCACATAGCAATGTTCTATGATTATTGCGAGTATAAACATACTAACATTGGGCCATTAATTCGAACGGAATGAGCAAGAGTGGTAGATTTGTGTTTCATTATCATAGGCTGCGGCGGTAGATCTACACGAATATGCGGAAGTACAAACACCATGTTGGTCGGTTTAGAAAGGATGGTTTGTTCGTTGGCGTAATGTTAATGTTTGTACACGTAAACAGGTTGCTGTCAGTCATTTGAGTCAGCTTGAATCCTACTTATTAATAAACAAAGATAGAAAAAGCTACAACTGTTGCATATATTCCGAATATGATGTAAAAATTCTTACATACACGATTTCTGAAGATTATATTCCGTTTCTTCTACGTGTCTTGAACAGTGCTTGCTTGTGGTCCGTGTCATAAGGTGATTCTAGTATAAAGTACATGTATCAATCACAACATGTATGCTGCTTTTATACAGATAAAAGACAATGACTTGGCCATTTACACTATACTTAGTTCATTTATTTTATTTGTTTCTGTCTTAAAACGTAAAAATAGATGATCTGAAAAATCATAAAATGCACTCACTTAAATTTAATAACTTTGCTTGAGATTACAAACGTGGATTTTAAACAAAATCGGCGTTACATTGAGGCCTTTCTTTCATCTGAGCCGGCGCATTCAATGATGTT
The DNA here is from genome assembly GCF_910592395.1 of Lineus longissimus. NCBI lineage: Eukaryota > Metazoa > Nemertea > Pilidiophora > Heteronemertea > Lineidae > Lineus > Lineus longissimus. The sequence continues at coordinate 7,743,058 of NC_088309.1, forward strand.
ACTTTTAGAGAACTGCCAGGGGAACTACTCAGAGCAGGTGCAAACCCTTGAACCTCCTGTTAACACGACACCACCTTGTAAATATCGTGCTGAAGCAACTAGAAATTATCTTTTTTTACACCGGCATCTACGTAGTTGATGGCAACCAGTATCTTCTGCAAAGCAACCTTTCGGTTCGAATCACACTAAGAGTAGCATTACAAACAATATATTACCCTGCAATAATGGAGTTTTAATTGTATGATTTAGGTGCTCTTCCGGACAGCCATAGACTGAGTATTCACCACCGATGATAAATTTTCCAGTTTGCCATTGACTTTAGATATTATTAATGTTGTACCACCCTGCCTCGGCTTAGCAGTCTCAGTAGCATTTTGTTTTTTTTATTAAGTGTTTCTACTAGACGCGAATCGTTTTCTTACGGGTGTGCCGGGTGTCTCACTTCGTCTAAGCGTCCATGTATATGCAGAATTCCAGTAATTAGTTCCACAACTATCAGTTTTTAAGGTGAAAGCGCAGCGGCTGGCTCTTGAATATTGACGGGGCATATTCTCTAGGCGGGGCAATATCAGAGTAATTAAACACCCTCTTATGAGGCGACGAGTGCATTTCCGTCAGTTGGGGATATCGCGCAGGAAGCCGGGAAATGGATGAGTAAAATACAGGTTGATGGGACATCCGAAATTGATTACTAAGATGGCGGTTATTGCCATCATCCCTATCACGACGAACACTTCGCGAGAAAGCCAAGCTCAAATTGATTTGTGTTTACCTTTTGGCCATGTATCTGAACTATGTGACTCCTGTGTTGTGATTATGCACAAGACTTTTCTATGGTTGTTACCAGTGTTCGAAAATGGATCACTGTCTTGATAACGACCGAGTTGACATTCTCTTGGGTACAGTCGTTAGGCGTTCGAAATGATTAAGATGAGATGCGCTCGCCTGGTGCTCGGGGATGGCGTTATTGCAAGAATATCAACAATAACTTTGGTCCCCCCCCATCGACAGCTACAGTGGTGAACGTTTGCTGTGAACATTCGGCAGTACGTCTTGATTTCACAATTCTCCTGTGTACAGCACAATGTTATATCTCGACTGAAAAAGATCTAGAGACACCAATACATCAAATCACACGCCGTCAACTCCCGCTAGCGTGTTCGTGTAAGCCCGGGTGGCCTAAACGCCAACCAAACCATGCCTGGAGGCGCACTGCCACTCATAATCTAACTGATCGATAACCTATTAGACGCCTCGTATTCATGGCTTGATCTGGGTAGCCGATCAAACTTGTTCAATCTGATCATAACATCCAGTTATGCCGAGACACAAATCTTGTCAGATCTCTTCAGATAGGATGCTCGTCTGAGATTTTTGCCGAGAAGCTTCGCGATGGGATTTCAGCGGTGCGTCGTGACGCCTTGGGGAGTGTAATTCGAATTACACGTTATCACTCATAATATATGGACGTAAACAAGAAGAATTCGCTGTAAAAAGTATCGCCACATCATTACCGATGAGCTGACAGAAATTAAAAAAATAGATAAATTTTGAAGTGACAAAAATCGAGCAGCTGCAGCATTTTAGTTTAAACATAGGCCCTACGGCCGGTTCTACCACGTTTTATTTATTGGAAAAATGAGGATTATTATAGTTGAGCTGCTACACCTGAAAACTTTCTCGATACGTTGTTGCTGATCTATCACAGCATTTAGGGCTTACCAAAGTCGAAGATATAATATCTTTCAAGCAGAATGTTTCGCATGTAGAGTAGATCGGACATTGCGAAGTAAAAATAAAACTGTTATTATATCACTTTTATTGGTGCAGTTCCCTCTCTGCTCCTTAAAACCAAATTCGACAGACAAAAAGTCCTTTGGAGAGGAACCAGGCATAAACATACAAATTGGATAAATCCAATCATATTGTATTTGCATAGCACTCTTTCAATTTAGAATATCAGCGAAAGCAAATCTATAACCAATAATTGTATAACCTTCGCGAACATAGCGTGCTTCCTGCGCTTTATCACGCTGCGGCTAAAACAACATCTTATTCGTATTTATTCTGATGAGATCGAGTGAAATGAAGCGCACGCTTGATTTATTATTGAAGATTTCCAGCGCGGTCTGCGTGAGGAGTGATCCCTTATCACGCCCGGGGAAACCTCGGAAGAGCTTGTCGGAAAGCTGATCCTCCGGGTGACATGAACGCAATCAGAATAGCGGGGGACGACCGCAAAGGAGATGACAATAGTTCAGCCGCCTTGGTTCGGTCTCGGGTAACGCGCGAAATCGATCGGCGAAGTCCTCCTTTCGGGAAGCGGAAACTGAGACGCTCGCTGTCTGATTATGTGGAAGTAAGTACGACCCCTAGAGTTATTTCTGACATGATATGTTATCATCTCGCGAATACGAAAGCTTCCAAGTTCGAATTAGGTCCAAAATTTTTACGACTGCCAATTTCTTCGTATTTTATGTAGTTGGTGACTCTTCGTGGGAACCGACAGGCGATAAGCGTTAATACTTATATGTTAGACGGTTTTTCAGACCTATTTCTTTGGGACATGTCTTGTCGTATTTATATGGATTAACTGGACCATTCCCTGCACTTTATACTAATCCTTTCAAGAAAGGTTTCCTCTCGTTCTGATCTTAAGCCAAACAGCAACGGCAACAAAGTTTTTTTGACTACATGTACATATTGTATAGTTATACAAAAAGAGGTAAACCAGCAAACTTTATCTTCTTTTGACTATAAATACGCTTTCGTGGTAATTCAAAAAGGGCAGAACCAGCATTTTTATTTTGTTGAAGTGAAACATCAAAGGCATCGATTTGCTCTGCCAAAGTTAATCAGTGGCAAACCGAAGACGCACCTTTTGCCCGAGAAGCATTGATTACTATTTCTTTATGTGAATCTTGGTTCTTTGAGTCATTCTGAAAAATCTGGTAACGAAATGTTGGAAACTTTTCCTTTTGTTTTGCCATATAGAAAACTTCAGACAGTAGTTTTCGGAAATAGTTTGCTGTCGTTTCAGTTCACGATAATCAAAGCATTTATCGACGGGCAACAATATGAGTATGTATCTTTCAGTGCCTGCCTGAATCCACAAACAACGTTGATTATTTGATACCTGTTTATCAAATATCAGTTCATATAAAAATATACTGTGGACATGGGCAAATAATATCGGGCGACAAAAACCTACACTATAACCAATGTACCGATAATTTATAGCTTACAACAATTTTACATCTCGTGGTTCAGGTTTTTTTCCACTCGTAATGCGAAAGGGGTATACTGAAACGCCTGGTATACGAGGTTGCCACATGACGGCGTACGAAAAACACTTGAATGAAAGAAATTTTTAACCAACAGGATGTTTGCTACCAATCAATTTTCATTTCATGTTTATTGAACTCCATGTAGAAACATTTTAAGGTCTGCCTGTCAAACGCACCACTGTTTTAACAGCAACATACCAAAATTGCGGGACGTAAATTGCTGATGAAGAGGATTTTTTAAGCGCGCCTGTCAAATGCAACTCAGTTTCAAGTAGGTAAGTTGGTAATGGCAAGCTCTCAAATGATGCTCTCCCATACATACTGAAAAACGCCAAATTATTTACAGGACTGGTGTTCTATTTTCGCGAATTTAGCTTAAGCCTCAAGTGAGATAGGAGAAAATAAAAATCGCGAAGAACATTTTTTTGGTAAAAATTACCAAAAAGAGATTTCGTAACGCCCCAAACAAAAATCTTGAACATCTTACCTTTCTTAGAAAGGAAAACGCGGCGTAGTGAAAAGTCTGTGGTTGGCAGTATGCTGGAACTGACGTGTCTAAAAGCGGCAAACTTCAGAATGACAGGACTTCGAGAGCCTTTTGTATGTACCTCGGTATACACCAGCTGAGCTGAATAGGCAAAAACACTGAGCAATGTTAAAATGATGTTCCTCTATTTGAAATACTTACGCGTCAACATGGTTATCTGGCACTTTGCCGACTGAGGTGCTGCGGTACATCGATGTCGGAACAGCTCAGTTGAATAGGTGAGTCGAATGTTCAATGATTGCCGTTGCATTGGAATTGCTAAACCCATTAACGTGTTAAAATGGTGAAAATGACAAGCAGCGGGATGCTTTTGGTACACTGATTATACTGCAGACCGCGACATTATTCTTTTGACCGCAAAATATAAAAGGGAAATTGACACTGACCACGGAGGTTTGAGCCAGTCATGAATACCGTGTCTTCTTTTATCGGATACTTTGATATACAATTTCCTTTCTAACTGCTCTGTGCTGGCTCGAGCTCTTTTCCTTTACGTGTATCTGCATAATGGCGAAAGTAGTAAACGAGCCAAGCACAGGCGTATGTTACATCAATGGCTACATTTTCTCAACAACCTGTAGTTGTTTTGAGCTTGGAGTAAGCTTACTGCAGGAAGTGGTTACAATCGTCGGGTATGCCGGGGACCTTTGTAACAGCAAAGAGTATAAGATTATCCTTTCAGTCAAGACTTTGGCCGGAGGTAAAGGCACTGAAGACGAAGTTTTGAGGAACAATGCCCCGAGGAGCTGCAGCATATTTTATTGGCTGATGGCTACTCGGAACGCGGAAGAAGAAAGAGAATAAGCCGAAATAAAACTCTTGGTAACAGGTATTGAACTGTAACGGTTTTCAGTGGCCAATCCGTAGCGAATTTTTTTCTCACTCATTGGCACATCTTCCCGAACACTCACTATTCAAGATTTCACAGCCAAATCACAAATGATTCGTGGAGAGCTGTCTCTCTTCTGTTGGTTTTAGACGAGCTGGTAGCACGACCAAAATGCCTATATGTGGTTCTGAGCCCTTGAGGTATCGGTCAGCTGCAGTGGTCGTTACTTTATAGGATAAGGACGTCGCTAATACCTCTAACGACCATGTTGCGGTCAGATCCATTACGGGCATGGCCGCGGTGTACCACAAATCACCCCTCAGTGCGTGACAGCCATCGCTGAAGCATGAAATGAAGATGTCTCAAAGTGATCATCACCAGATCCATTCAGTTAGTTCATAAAAATCGCAGCGGCAGCGGCACGATTGGAAAATGCAAATACAAAACCCATTTCCGTCCCAATGATCATTTCTGAGCTTGCGGCTTTTTTTATTCGTTCAACAGTCAGGGGTGCCCCTCACAGGTAATTGGATAAGGAACAAGTCAGTTTTTGTACAGCGCCAAAATGGCCTACCTTGTCATAAGGACGTTTGGCACCCTCGTTATAGCCAACTGAGTGAAAGAGCAAGACATTATTATCGCCTTTCCCAGCCTTGAGGGATCTTAAATGGAGAAAACATCATGGAACAAACCACTTCTTTTTTGCACCGCACCAAAATGGCCACATTCGGTGACATTATAAACACCCATCAAAAACCATTTGGTGCTCCTACTCGACGGCGACCAAGCAAGAAGTCAAGTGTTTTTCACAATAACCGACGTTTACCGAGACTGACATCATCAATCCTTGTTGGAAGAAATGGGTGCAATGTGTTTATCTCAGCAAAGGTCGCCACTTGGACTGCTAGTTCAGCATCCGTCAAACTAATAGCGAGACGGCGGCAAATGACACAATACACAAATCTCTCACCAAATCGGACCATAATTGACGGGGTTAATTGATCAGGGGTGAGATAACATGTTTTGCTGGCGAAACCCCTCCATTTGTTTCTCAGCGCCGGCTTACATCACACTTAACTGTCACGTCCTGCACACAAACAAGGCAGGGGATGATATTATTATGGTAATACCACGCACCAGACAAAACAACACCACAATTAGTCCATTAGGAGAACCATGACTGCAGGGACATTAAGTATCAACCTTGATCGTGATTACCTCTTGGGATATTGAATAAGATCGAGAAAACAACATTCTTGATGAAGGCAAGGTTACAATAAGAGTTGACATCAAAGGAAAACACCCGGAGGTTTAATTGAAGAAAACTTTCAGATTACGTCGAATTTATATTTCAAAGCTGAAACCATTAGTTTCATAGCGGACTGAGGGTGATTCACTGTTTAATGAAGATTCCTTTTTTCATTGGAGCTCAATGTATTTTTTTCTTTATACGGAAAAAATGCCATGGTATGATTTAAAAAAAAGAGTTTTTGTGCACGGACGCAAATTTTGATCTTCCTTTCGACATCTCTCTTTATCTCATTTCCAATTATTAGCAGTTCTTCAAACAGAATCCTCTAAAACACCTCTCCAAAAGTTGCCTGCAACAAGTCAAATGTTCTTATAAACAAATGTGACCTTAAAGAACCTACCTCGAGGTGTCGATGTCAAGAAAAGCCGATACGATATGGATTTCTCCTGTATCGAGGGCTTAGGTGACTTAGCAGGTGCAAGGATGGATACTTTTTATTATCACTGCTTCGGGAGATTAATCAAACACACCTGCCAGAGCGATTCCCATCACGATTTATTTCCACTGAATATCAAGAACGAGGTGTCAATTTTATTTTAATCAATTCTGCGAGCATTTGAGACAATGGCATTCAATTGTGATGTTTAAGAGATGTTGTCATCCGACATTACATTTTTGCCGTTTGATTTCTTTTCGTGTTTATATGATGTGATCCCGGGAACATCCTATATACATGTACAAAGCGATAAATCACATAAAATCCCGATATACAATAAAGTACGAAATGAATAGTTTATTGGGGCTGTACATGTAAGTTCTAAACACTTAACCAATTGCCCAGAAGTTTTACAGCCATATTAGTCACAGAAGAAGGAAAATGGGCAAGAAAAGAAGGCATAGGCCGAATCTGAACCAGTTGAAGAACATAAGATTCTAAAAAAATTCTAAAAAAATTGTGTACCTTTTTTACCTATTTATGCCATTTTGTGTACCTTTATTTCCAGTACCTTTTTTTCCGGTACCTTTATTTCCAGTACTTTTATTTCCTGTACTTTTATTTCCTGTACCTTTATTTCCGTACCTTTTTTTCCTGTACCTTTTTTCCTGTACCTTTATTACCTAGAACCATAAAGAATTACTTCTGTTAGCCGCATTGATTGACGCAGTTTGTCACCCTTTGGCATTTTCTGATAAGACAAGAAGATATAGCAATCCATTATAATTACATCAATAACAATGGTTGGACAAACCTAATACAGTATGTGTTGTCGCTGATCATTCTTTCTTTAAAACCCTGGATAATATCTATTGTGTATGTGTATCTACATCACTTGCAAAACGTATACTTATGGTAAAAGTTAATCTGTTGTTTGTGACTGCGCAAGTGATTCTTACTTTTCTCCAACACTATCAGTTTCCAACTTCAACATTAGCATTTAGTATTTTCATAGTTATCACAACTACAAACCAAGAGCACAATGTTTTTGTTTTGATCATTCTTTCATCAACAACATCGGATTATGTCAAGTGCACTGCGAAATTGCACTCTAAATGTGAAAGCATTAATCTGCTGACGTCTATTGCGTATTAAAGCAGACTTCTCGCTTTTTGCATACTTTTGTATTTCGACGGAAAAGGATCTTGCATCATTTCGCTTGTTCTAGCATACATCTCATCATGCTGGTATTCCATGTGGCTCTACAGGAATCGTTGGCTTTTTTAAGGATTTGTCGATCAGTTTGTTTTAAGTCACCGTCTATTAATTATGGGTAATACACTCCTCAATTCTCTGTCACTCTTACACCATTGACGGGAAAATGATCAACAATTCGCAATTTACATTTCAACAGATCAAAATAGATAATCAGTTATCTAAAACCAGGGATGCAGATATTGTCTGGTTAAGTTTTGATCTTCAGGAGCTTTTCGTGTCGATTGTATCATAGATTTTCTGTTGAATACTCAGTTCTTTTCTGTGATGTTATATATTATAAGAATGGAATAATCCCGACATAGCCGTATCTCATAGCCGTATCGATGGTATCAGTCAGTCAAATTTGCACGTCTCCAGCCGGTGAAAACGTTCAACTTCACTGCGCCCAGTTGACTTACAATATTTTTTTACTGATCATTTGCAAAAGATGAAGGTTTGCCATTCTCGATTTTCTCGTCAAAGTGAAGTGGTCGGTTCAGCGAATGCAAATACTCCAACTTTAACACCGCCACTTTCAAACACTTCACCCAGCTCGAAAACAAGATCGATATTACTCCGCGGTAAACACGAATTCCTGTTGGCGTGTTGACGCAGGGCCAGCAAACCAAGCAAGTGTTTGCCTTTTCTGTGTTGAAGACTATTAAGGTGTAATGCTACTGGAAGGGTAAGAGCAAAGTCAACCTTGCGAATACTGCTACTCTAGCTATTGAGATGTTGACACCTAATCCTGCGATGTTGACACCCTGTTGTTGACCTCGGCACCATAGACGAAATTTGAGACTTTAAGATGATAGTGGGAAGATATCTTGGCGATTCGAAAATGTTTCATTACTCTTATCTTTTCTAAGGCGCATTTCTGAAGATCATACACTAAAAGGAGACAGGGGCAGTTGGTTTCTGTTGGTTATGGCACGAACCTCGGCTTTTTTTCCGTCCTCGGGTTCGATACCAGAGATTGGCAATTTGTTGCTGGTCTGCACAAATGTATGTCTCTGTCTGAGACTCGCAGCTAGTATTACCACAGCTAGGCACTTACATCGTTTGTGATTGATGACTGATAAACTATAGTTATAAGGTTAGAGTTCCGTATTGATTCGATGATGTGATGATCCATTGCTGCCCGAGTGCTCTCATAACCGCGAGGCAAATGAATAAATGAACAGGGTCGGCCAATACGTTACTCAATAGTGAGTGACGGCGTCGACAGCATCAGGGGATAGTCCACGATCAAGAAGTACGTGTACAGTCCAGGGAGAACGATGCACGGGGTACTGACAACGCCTAAGTAACCATTTAGGTAACGATTCGAAAGATAAGCCCGGTCACATCCTTTCTCATGTTCAAAATAATGTCACTATTCCCGTCGTATTGCTTTATATGCTACAAGTGGATCAGGGAAACAGCACCAGAATATCTTCAAGACCATTTACTGGTTCAGAAACCAACTCGAAGTTTAAGATCATCTGGTGGTGCAGCCGGGGTAAGGCCGGACAGGGCGTTCTCGGGTACATGTATTTCACCAGATCAATCATTTTTAGACAGGTCACTGGCACCTCTATCTATACAGATCACTTGCACATCTATCTTCGTGGGGCATCTAAAACCTAAACCTATTTGCTCCCTATAATGCAACATCTACATTGTATTGAGGCAGCAAAACACCCTTAGTTTGATTGATCGATTGATTGAGTCAATCCTTGAGGTGTTTACGAAGTGGGTTATTGAAATTCCGATGACTTGATTATATATGCCTCAGAGCTGATCACCTTGAAACTCCCGGGGGACTACTGATGTACCTGCCACACCAAAAGAAAACTGGAACAAAATTGGAGGCAATAATGATGAGTAAATCCAATCCGCTCAGTTGGTCTAGTTATCTAATCAGTTCCACTTGTGTTAAAATAACTTTAACCTGTTTTCAAACGAACTATTGAAGCACAAACGTACCTAACGTACTTGCAATGTTTCTTTTGGAAATGTCAGAAGTTGCTATATCGTGAACAGTCAGGTAGAAAATGATACACGTAGAAGACGCTTTAGAACGGAATTTAAACTAATTAGTATCTATAAACTTCCAAGTTTGCCATCTTTTTCATTGTGGACGACTGGTACTCGGAGTACGATATTTCCTTTGGTGGTGTCAGAGTTGGCTCAGTACATTATCTAGTCCTGAAAGGTCATTCATTCAGAGCAAAGTTTAGAATGCGCTAATGAACGATTCTCTTTGCTCTATCTGATCTTTGCCAACATTCCACCTGCGCACAACTGGAATATACATGAATGTACCCGGCGTATTTTCTTTGAAGTGTCAGGAATTGCCGTAAGCTTTTAGAAAGACGCCAAATGATGCCTACCTGATAAGGATTTACAATTCTACGTACCGAATTTCAGTTGAGGGTGCACGAACTTGCCTTATCTTGAAATGTCAGTAAGCAAGTGTTATAAGATGCTTTTAGAATACCGATATCCAACTTGGCTAAGTTCCTCCATCGATTGGCAATTTGAAATGCAATTCCTTCGCTATCTTCTTGTGCTCATTGATCAAATTTAAACCTCAAGAATGGCATACTAATGCCTCGCTTGGCATCTGTACAAATTAGGGGCTTTATGAAGTTACAGCTCGCGCGCAATGATGTTAGTGAAAAAAAGATGGATTGAGATGCTTTGGAGGAAACTAGAAACAGTAAGGCGATTATGGAAATCTACTTTTCCTTCAAGTAGTTCACAGAAGATTATCATTTTATATAAGGTCAGATATCTTGCGTTTGTGGAGGTTTTAGACACTTTACTATCTTAACTAGACGTTGTATACAGCACAACTGAAGCAAAAATGTCAAGTATCTTGGCCTCCAGGCGCTTCCGCAAGAAAAAGGGACAGAACTGGTCCCCAAACATAAAAATCTGTATCCAGAACCCTATCGTGACTGAACATGTACATGTAGATCATGACATCCTATTCATTCCAACGGCACACTGTTATCAAAGAGTGTTCGTTTTTCAGTATATGTACATGTACACAAGAATATTCCTAAAAACAATGCGGGGAAGATATCACAATACATTATTCAAATATTCAAATATATTCATCCAGCGGTTTGGCAGGGAAATAATCAAGAACCTACTCGCCGGGATTCCATAAATTGATGGCTTTTTGCTGGCTTGATGTGCCAAGCGGGCTATTAGATCAGCGGGAGATGGAAGTCATCAATTTGCCAATTTCATCGCTTCCGACATACCTGCTATAGCTCGGTATACCAAGTACGCGGGTAACTTATAGCGTATTTGGTGGAGAACATTCTGGATGAAGAGGACCAAACATTACCTTTAGATTCAAGCTCTCATCATCAACCAGTGTGATCTGATGATACCTTTACTTCCATACAACAAAAAAGATTTATTCTTCTTTCTCCAAAAAATATATGAACTGCACAATTTCAAGATTGCAAGATTAAACTTAACTTTATTACAAAATTTTAACCTTAAAGGTTTACAAGCGATTATAGGTTTGGGTCAGGTTATTTTCCCCTCTTAATGTACTATTCAAACATAATACTTGCTCAAAAATTGAATTTTGTATTGGTTTACGAAAAAAGAATTGTTAAAAGAAACCGCCTACAGAGCAGGCTAATGGATTTAGTGGATCCTAAGGCATGTATTTTAATTTGTAACAGAAAGAAACGCTGCAAAATGAAATACTACAAAAGGTCTGGGTGTTTTCATGCTTTTTCCACATGCAAGACGCGGATAAAACAGGCCCAAAGAAATTCATTAAATTGGCCAATCAGAATCCAGTATTCATGTTCATTGTGTTTTGGTGACAATGCATGGACGCACATGACGTAGTTAATATCCAGGAAAGGCTACTTGGTAAACTTCACAATTCAAATTGGTGAGGACAAAATAGCACAGGCCACTGAATAAGGGTCAGTAAGCGGTTAAAATATTGTAAAAGGTCCATGACGGATTAAGGTAAAAGAGAAAGAAGTGATCCTAACTAAACCCTTTTAGTACGATGTTTAATCCCTTCCTGATCTCTGATTTAGTGACCGGTGGTTTCGGCGACTTGCGAAGCACAATACTCGGCGTCTGAGTTCCACTCGAATCTGTCACACCAACATCAACTTCAAGCAACTGCAAAATAATCTCTGCATGGCGTACACATAAACAAGTTGCCATCACATTAGATTTATACGAACAAATCATGACGGAATCCATCGACCACGCTGTTATTGATTCGGATTGAGTTTGACAAACAGCAATCAAGAACTGCGGGCCATGATAGGGTGCGAAGAATGCCAGACCATGAAGGCAATTACTCTAGTATTGAGGGAATGTCTGACGGAAGACTGATATTATTGACCCATTGCATTGCAAGTGCGGATGGATGACCGCAGTGTCCACAACCAATTTCTTATCTTAATAGCATTTTATGAAATGGCGTCACAATGATGATGTTCTCTTTATGATTTGGTTGACTATGCGGTTACAGGATGTGCCGCGTGCAGTTCATGAACCGGACCAAGATGGTTGCCAAATACAGGGTGTTCCATAACAAATGGACGGTATCCTAGACAATGTTATGAACGTCTTCAACGAGTTAACCTTAATCCGATAATCATTCAACTTGGAATGTACATTGTACAGTACGTTTCCTTTTTGCAGTATTATGCCTATCAGACTTTAGTTTAAAATTATAAATGATCACTTCTCCGATGCCCTTTTTTGAAATAGGTTACCAGAGTTTAGACCCATGTAATCAAACTCTTCAGAAAAGAGGTACAAATCCAGTCATACACTATACTAAATGTTCGTTAGAAACAATGCACATTTTAGCGTCTAACCAAAACTCAAGGAAACCACAGCGTTTCGATAGTCTCCCAAGGCCTTTAGTGATTGGATATTTTACAACTTGTATATTACATAACTTTCGGTACTTGGTCCGCTTGGGGTGTTAGCTAAAATTGCTAAATGATGTGATTTTCAACAAAACACGTCAGTCGCGCATCCCCCTTATTGCGCCGTCAGAAATAAGACGTTTTCCGTAATCACCACAGAAATTCCTACCTCTGCAGTGCCGTGTTCACAATTTGGTTCCTTGCATGGCGTCATTAGGGCAAATGTCATGTGAATGACAAATTTCGCCAAGAAGAAATGCAAAAAGTAACGAACGTGATTTGTCTTCCGGTGCCATGCCTGATGGGTAAGAACACACCATTAATCTATTAGGAAGACTGATGGGTAATATTATATGATTTGCAAATGGTGACACGTGCTAAATTGAGCAAAGTTTCGCACGATACTTTCTGATGGACGACCTTGTTATGTTTGAGACGGTGTCAGTGTGGGTGGTCGGGCGAGATCAGTATGCAACTTTGATTAGGTTATGTGCCGAAGGCGTAGAATTCTTGCGAAATGCCTCGAACATTTTTTCAGGAGAGCAGATGTTAAGTAGCAGTTTTAGATGTCCCCCAGGAATACGTGTCCTATACATCTACCGTATGATGGCATATCAAGTTATTGTTTTCTACCAAATAGATTCAGAAATCTAGAATCATTTAGCACTGTATCTTAGATAGAACAGATTTTCGCACCACACCAAGTTGGATGAAATCTAAAAACTTTCATTACAAACGATTCTCAAAAAAATGATGCCTGTTGAATACTGTTGATATTCCTCTTATCAATGGAACATAACATAAAGTGCTAGTTCACATCGATCCATTCTGACTGAAGCCATTGTCGTAGACCACCTCTCAGTTATTAATGATAACCAATAACTCTAGCGTAAATATAATCAGGGTGTCACCAATGAAGTTGCTTTATTTATCTAAGCATTCCCATGGCTTGGTATTGATTAGACGATAGCCATGTTATAGTAGCCCATACAGATCGATCAGAACTTATCAGTCTCATATACCAACATTTTGGTATGGGTAATTATCCTTGTGAAGCATTTAATGATTTGTTGTGAATTATCATCACTCAGCACTATTTTGGAGAGTGATAATTGTCTCGGTCAGGACAACTGCTCGGCTGTACGAAACATGTTGCTGGCGGATGGGCGGATATCTGCCCGAGTCATCGATTGGCCGAACGTCTCACATGATGTAAAGCGGTTTCTCGTGGTATCTCGCGTAGTTTCTTTTATCCAAATGTTTTCTACAATATTTCCAGATTATATACTTGCTATAACATTTCAATAAGGTGATTTCATTTGTTAAATATCGGTACTATTTCGGCTTCAAAGAAATAATTCAGATGCTTGCGCATATTGAAAGGTTGTCGTTTGATCATGAATGAGCCAATCATATTGCTCAGATTAAAGAGGGTCTTGGGGTTGAATATATCAATGGAAATAAGGTCTTCTTCACACAGTCATTGACGGTAGAAGTATTGATGCTTCGGTAATTTCTTGTGTGTGCAGAGCGCCAAATTACCATCCAAGGACTGAGCAAATCAGAGTTTGCATCAGTTAGCTATAAAATGTCATAAAACTCGGAAGCTGGAGAAAACCATGGAGTCCAACCCTAATTTCATTACTGCCCAACGACAATAGGACATGGCTATGCAAACCAATACCCGGAATGACGTCACAAAGCAATTAGTCGTAAATTGTTTATATTCCCCAGTGGATTGTAAACAAAGATACGAACGGAATATCAATGCAGGACAGTGAACATTTTTTTCCTCTTCAACCGTCCTGGGCTCGATGATGTAAACGCTTTTGGTGCAGAGACCCCGCGGAGGCAAGCGAATGTACTGTAAAGAATGGCAAGTTGGAAAAGCAACCAACTGAACAGCTTGACGTGTTCTACACAATTCCGAGGTCTTTTTCTATCTTTCACTGCACAATATATACAGGCGGTACGATAATGTATAGTCGAAACGGCGCCGGGCATGTCTGAAAAAGTATGACCACATAATGACTCCCTTGGCGTTTAATTGACTAAACATCGTTTAGCTGATGGAAATATCATACATGCAACAGTTTTTGGGGGCAATTATAGCCATTTTCGACGTTGAGTGCAATTGGGTACTTATGTCCGGTAGCTGATTTAAGTTGATCAGCTATATTGTGCGTGCAGATCAAGTTACTGGCAGACCGAGGGTAAAAAAACTATTCCCTGCTCACGAGTTTGCCGAAACATTCACATCAACTGGTCTGCCAGGATACATTGGTATGTCCGAGAAAGACTAGCCTAATGGAAACTTCTTGGCCTGAATCTCAATGATCCGGGGATTCTGAACCCGGACTGGCATCCGCGCCGCGGGAACACAGCAACAGGTTCATCGCCATTACCAATATTAAATTGTCGCATTGTACGTGACCGAAATACCCTGTCCTTCTTTCTAATGGAGTGCAATGAGGCTGGGACGGTGTGTGTACGCGACAGTGTCTGTAGATGGATGGATTGTGTGAACGAAAGCAATGGCGTTTCGGGACATTCTTAGCAGTGGTTACCTTCATTAGCCATACGACACCGCAGAAGCAGATGTTTTTAGTGAGCGATGGTCAAAAGAAGCTTCACCCTTCATCTCTTGAATAGCAGATGTTGTTCAAACCAGGAATAATCAACGGACAAGCACTCGACCTGCACAGCACAGATACCTAATAATAATATTTCAAAGGTTCAGGACTCCGACATAGGCACGGCGAGTCATTCTCAGCCTTTTCAGTACTTCCAAGTTTAAAAAAAAAGTGTCTGCAAAATTAACCTGCTTTATCAAACTGTCAACTGGTTGTTGCCTGTCTTTTCGTATGCTTCTAAAGAAGAACAAAGGAAAGATGATCAGTGAAGTCGAGTAGGGCTCGACGCTAGCAGTTCATTCAGGAGTATTCTAGCTTTATCATGTTACAGAGCAAATCCATTAATCATCTCCTGGACATATAGCTGAATCAACTCGTTACAGAATCCCAATAAGCTGCTAACAGCTAATTGTGATGTCAAGTCATCGGCACGTACATGTACGGTATCTGTCAAAGACTACGGGGGCTAATACTTAAAGTACTCATCGACTCATTCTTAATGTGTCTGCTTGAATTGAATAGATGCAAGTACGGGCATTCTTGCTCCTGACGCTATGGAGAGAATGCAAATTCTCGGAGGTGAAAAGTACACTAATACTTGAATCGACTGCTCAATCGAATTCCTTTCTATGAAATTGATGGATGCCACCAACAGAATCTTCGGGTATATTGGGAAGAGAGGCAGTATCAACATGTAGTCGGCAAGATTCGTTGAACCTCGTCTTTGGCTGTGATGTTGAAATTGTTTCCATTAGGGAGAATGTGGCATGGACGCTCCTTCACCGTAGCTATCACTTGCAATATATGTTTTAAGTTGCAGTGTCAACGCAACTTTCAGCTACTCTTACCCTCGGGCATAGGCATAGGCCGAGGGGGGGGGGAGCGACCAATCCTTCGCAGGAAAACTAAATAACAGGTGACCAAAAAGATCTCTTGGCTGATCGAAACACAACAGAACATTGAGAATATCCGTGTGTTTTCTTTTGAAATACGACCGCACCCCTCGTAAATCCTGGCTACGCAAATTTCAGATCTAAGTGACATTTTCAATCACGTTACAATTCTAATCGACAGGTGGGCGAAATGCTTTCCAAAAGCTTTCAAGTTAATGCGTACACTTCTCTGCTTGAAACTTTCAATCAAAACCTATAGGACCAGCACTTGTCAAGTCAATTTTAGCAAACCTTATGTTAACATTTTAGTTTGAGTGGTCATAACCAAACAAAATTCTGTAGGTAACCATAACAAATCATAAAAGCATTGAGAGCACTTTTCTCCGTTATGGTTAAAAATTGATTTCAAATTGTTATCTTGTGCACTTTTACCGATGAACTAATAGCTATATTAACGTTATGGTTTGCATAAGCCAATAATTTGTATCAGCATTAATAAGTGACCAGCCTACATGTATTTCGCGGTATCAAACATGAAGGATCCGTGGACCCGGTGTACGCAGATAGCGCGGAGACACGTTACTCTATCACGGCCTTTTCATCCTTGAAGCTTTGAAGGTTTTGGGTCGATACATCCACATCTTCGTTCCCCATACAATAGGGAAGGACACTTTTGCTTGAGGTGACATTTAACATCGGGCGGCCATGAAATATGGCTAAGATAATCCAGAATACCTTTCGACAATTAACGATCATCCCTTCAACACTTTTCATATCACATTATATTTAACCGGACGTATATGCCTGAACAAGTTTGCTTTCAAGTGAGATTATAAAACTAAGTGGCTAATGACGCCTCTCATTGTCAATGCCAGTCCGTACTTGCCATCTCAGAGAGATTGTGAATAGGATGTCACAAACAGAAGGCGGGCGATTGACCGCACCAGCTCCCCTGAAATTGACTAGTAGAATTGGAGGAGTGAATGGTATATACATATAACACCGGACATTGCGAAGACTAGCATGATATACTTGCACCATGGGCATGGCGTAATCCCGGGGACTGGGTAATGTATGTTGACGACAGCAGCTGTGGAAGACACTTCGCTTGATATGGTGATGTATACGGTTCATTTGGGGCTGATTGCATGTTATGGGTGATCCATGTCCTCCTACTCAGCGCTCGATCTGGAGCCAATATCCTGATCTATCTATACCGACCTCAACAAATAGATCCAGAATTGCTGAGGTAGAGAATGAGTCTAACTCGTCGGCGGCGGAGTCACTCAACCGGAAGGTGTTTGCATTTGACGGCGACGCCTTGAGCTGTCGAAGAGTGATGACTATCGTGCACATATTGTTATTAGCCCTAACACGATGGTAGTGGATCTTCTGTTTTATCTCAGGTGCCTCGGAATGTGGCCTATGATAAATGAATGATGTTCAGATGACGGCCGGTTCGGTTCCATTCGTTCACTTTATGCACTATACTTCCTTAAGACAAAAAGCACCCGACGAATATCTCCGCCTTTAAATAGCAGATTTAGCAATAAATGAATAAAACATCCCAGATCGCAGCATCTTGCGCTTCTTTGATCGATCATAGCGTTGATCGCTATTTTGACGAGAAATTGCAAAAACAAATCAGGTAGAGCCGGAGTCGCGTGTGCCCCCCACCGCAACCAAAGAAACCAAGCCTATTATGATTAAGAGGCAATTCAATATCATTATTGGTGCTCACACCAATCAATCGGCCATCTGTTGCTGCAGAATCTAAGCTAAAGTAAATTCACTTTGCAAGCAATTCTCGTCACGTTTCTCGTATGTCCTCTGCAAAATATCGCAACGACAAACGACCTCATTTGAAAGTTTAGAACGTATACGTAGACGATTTATGCTCCCGGATCACCGTTACAGCAGTCCTTTGACAGAGATAAAAGAGTCAGTAGCTGCAGTTCTCCATGGTAAAATGCTTTTATTCCCAATTGAACCCCATGGACTGATTAATCAAAAGTGAAGTGTTCCTGTTCTGTTCCCTGGGTAAATTCATTGGCCACCTGGGCGATATAATCTACTGAGCCTTCGCCATTCACATATTTCTTCTTGTTTCTGATAAATTTTCAACTCCCCCAGTCGATTTTGCCGTGTTTGTAGCCCATTTGTTGAAAGATGAACAGAGAATCATGAAATTATGCTGCTTTTAAAAAACACTTAAGTTCAGCATCTCGTAAATTTCCAACGGTTTTTTCTACATGTTTTCTCTATGCGTTTGATGGCAAATTCTGAAGCCCCTTTGTTGCAAGATAAACACAAAATCACGAAATTATGTTACTATTCAAGACAGGAGGAACGGATGTCGGATTGTTTTTGGTTCCATTTTGTTGAATGTGAATTCATGTTGATCATGACGGTAGTGCTCATTATTCGTCATTCGATGTTCAAATTGAATTAAACCTACACGCAGCCAAAGGAATTAATAGACAGCTCAAAAGACGGAGGATATTTTTCAAATAGAATAAAACAGTTGATAGAAGCCAGAACGTTGCACAGTGAACGATTCAGCACACTCAACGCTCTGTGAATTTAGTATCCCAAAAAGGATTGGTACATATTAAGTATATACTCTTAGAAAGTTTCGAGGTTTTAGAAAAACCTTTAAAGATTTTTCAGAAAAACACAAATAATACATCCGTTAGAGGTTTTTCAGTGAAGTGAAAATCCATCAGGGGTTTTCAGAATCTCAAAAACTAATAGGGGTATTTCACCGAAAAACCTCAACGGTTGGCATTTTCGTGTTGGCCAAAACTTGAAATTTTTCGAAAGCTCAAAATCTTTATTTTTAAGAGTGTAACATAACCAACGGAATGAAATGATCAGAGTAATACAATGAAACGAAACGAAATTAACTCCCAGTTTTATTTTACATAGTAATGTCATTTGAAAACTCTGTCGTGCTTGCATCTCAAGTTCGTCAACCCGATACTGCCGTAATGTGGAATCCGATAAAAGAAGAATAAGAATGGTAATCAGAACCAAGACGAGCTTGATGAAAGAACATCCAACATTTACATGAATAAGAAACATTTGAAATATGCATCTTACTATGGAAACAGCGGTCCAGAATGAGCAACCTAACCGGATATATCTTCACTCTATAAGGATACATACAGCGGGGGTTCTGTTATAGTTTTTTTACCGCTACAGAATAGATTTCCATATTCCAAATTCGTATGATTGTGGAATTATCCATTGATGTAGAAATATATTAGGTCAGATGGTAAATGTGATATTTGATAAAATGTACGCAATTACATAGGCATTGTAGGCTGTATAGCATCTCCTCCCTCAATTCGTGCGAAAACGTTGTAGTGATGCTGAAACCGTGAGCCGGCCGCACTTCAAAGTTTTACTCCTGCACAATGAAGAAGTAACGAATTTCTTTTCAAAGCAAAATGCAACCCTTAATTGAAAGTTAGCATTCAATAAGACAGCTTCAAGCAGCATCAGGGGAGGCTATTAATTAGTTGGCAGTTTAGCATTTTCTAATTAAATCCAAATGATTTACTACCTCGAAATTTCATTATCTTTATTTCAGTGTGTGCACAGAATAACTCCAGCAAATTTCTAACGGTCGGATGCACGGTATTTGGTTTTTACATTCATTGGCATTCTTGCTGTGGAATTTTTCTGACATATCGATTTAACTTCAACTAGAACACGGTTGCAACATCAAAAAGGCCAACATAGTAGTTAGCATATCGCCTATGGACAGATGATCGCAAGACAGTCTAAGTCACAGTGTGACCTATAGCTGTTTAAAGTATATATTTTAAGTCTTTACGGATTATACCAAAAAAGCAAAGTTTATTATAAAGGATCATAAATCTAGCCAAAAAACACTTAATATTGTCTCAAATTTCCTAACATCTCCGCAATGACGAGACGTTTTCTAATTTTTCTGAAATGTCTGTACAAGCAAAAAGCAAATGAAGGGTATCGGAGTTTTCACCGGAAAATCTCACAAGCCGTTATTCCTCCTGTGACTTTAGCGAAGAAGAGACCTCGATTGGAGCGCCGGCCTTCTATGTATGATAATTAGAGTCTGGTCTCACCAGTCTAATCAAAGTGTTGTCGTATTAAAGGCTCCATATAGAACTCCAACTAGAGGGCAAACGAATTAGCAGCTGTCGTCTCAGTACGACATTTGATCAGTTGTGAATATGATTTGAGCGCGTTATCATTAGGGTATGTGTCTCTTGAAAGAAATACCCGTTTCACAGGACTGATCATTTGATGTCCGCACTCGCTTCGGGCGTGCAATACGCCTTGATTGACAAACTGAATCGGCGTGTCACAATCGATGCTTGAAGCTGATCGCGGAAGGTCATCAATACAAATTACCTTCGTTGAAGTCTCCTACGCTACCTTATCAGTTCCCTCCCGCCTTCGGCAAAATTAGCTGTCAATGTAAAAGAACAGTCAGCACAAATCAGTTCTCAAAGATTCGTTACCACAGCAGGCAATTTTTTATTCCCCATCTTGCCGCAAGAAGCATACCTTTATCTTTTTACAGTGACATTCTTTATAAATCTTTTGCGTGGTACATATTTCGTGAAAAAGGTGACCCCTCGATCCTTTAGCGCAAACGAGGGACTGACCACGAAAGTTGTTGGGGTGCCCGGGGATTGTGAAAGCAAGATCATTTGTAAGACTTTTCATCTAATAATACGCCACGGTTTGTAGTTGCCGTTACTGCTATACATCATAATTTTATCACATTTTATTTCACAAACTGATCCAATAAAATGGCAACGGAACACATGTCATTCCTTCCCTTAATTTCCTGTACTGTACACAATGCCCACTATTGGACGATCATTCCCCGAAGCTAATGGATAGCCCGTGTTAGCACGGCACACGAATGCACGATTAGCCGCGAATATCTTGATACGGATATGGCGAGTATCCCGGTCGGTGATCTGATGAATTCTTTATGAACTACCGGCAATGACCGGTCAGTAAATGCCATGGGATGGGATACTGGGCAGCCAGACCACGGCGAATCCTGTTGACTTCACATTCTTGTGGCTGGTTTCCGGCGTGGTTGGTGGAGTCAAGAGAGTTCAGCTGCATGCCTGAGGTTGCCATTCAATAATATGATTTGGCCAATTAAACAACCTAACGGGACACGTGTTGCAAATAGATAGGGCACACGAGGAGCTTAATAGCTAGTCTTTACAGTTAGCTTTCACCGGGTGACACGGTACCAATAAACTAGCACTTTCTATAATTTATTGGTCAATATTTAAAGCGGAAACGATCTTGATTTTACGTTTGCTTCCACGAGTCATGATTATAGCCAGTATCAGTCATGGCTATTCTCCATCTAGTATCTAGAGTCATGACGATTGAGCCTTGATGTTATTGTAGTCATGATAGCTCATATTGGGGTTCGAGAGAATGAAGACATCGTCATTACTTATGACAGGAAAGGTCAGGCGAGCCTCAAGCGATGGATATAAAGATCGCATGTTTCGTGGCCATTATCAGAACTTAATATCATAAGTGCTAAGCTACGGTTCGGTATTTGTAATGATCATTCCAAGGGCTCTGGGGCACAATAGCAGGAACTGATCCTGGAACGAGGCATATTATGATATCTTGGTGCTTAAAGGTGATGACGGACAAGGTACCACGAAACCTTTTGGTAACTGAGTAATCCTCTATAATTCTAAAATGCATGTACCTTGATTATCATAAACCACAGTTTACCGTTTATATTACACTATGCGCCCACTGTGCCTCGTTTTGTCGGCAGCGGTTATGGTAAGCAACAATCCGCTTGGGTGGTGCAAAATATGGAAGCAGTCAAAATGCAGTCAAAATCACATTTCATTGTACAGTCTGAGGTGGGTTTTGGTTGTGTCACCAAACACCGCCCGGGTTTAGATTTTCATGAAGATGGCCGGGTAGTACTTTCAACCCCCTCTACTAAGATGAGCTTCTATCAAGCAGGCATCAGGAGGGACAAGTTCTGGAACACGGCCATGATTGAGAAACCTCAGGTCAGTTTCCTCAATAAATTGCCTTGAGAAGGAAGCGCGGTGTCAATGTCCCGGTATTTCGCCAACAGCAATGTATATAAAGATGCACGCCCAGCGGGATACTGTTACTTTAAAACCAATAAGTGGCGATCGATTTTTGTCGCGGCTTCTTTTAAGGACAGAGACATGGTCGATAGGTTAGCCTCAGGGTATTCAATCCAATTTGGTCTATTATAAGCTTGATATGAACCTAACACTCTCCACTACTTTTTGCGCAATGTCAGTGTCCAATTTCTCATACTAGGATTTGCAATGTGTAATGGCCAAATAAAGCAAGTTAAACAAAGCACCATGCAACCGGTGTGATGGAATAATATTTACTGGGAATTACCTTGATGGATTCCAGCTAACGGGTTATGTTGTTCTCCAAGGAGTGATTAGAATATTAATTGTTGTTTGGTGGCACCGGACCGGACATCAGTGATCATTGTGTGTCAGATACTAGTGTTATGATGTTGTTTGGCTGTCGTTAGCAAGATGAGGTCCAGGGATTACTCCAGGTTAAGTGATTTAGCTTCACAATGCCAACGGTGATGGCGTTAATAGGAGCTTATCCTAAGTTACTTTTTGGCTCTATGATTCATTTCTTCGTGATGTCTGCTGCTTAATACACCACCTGTGTGCTGGGACCGTACGCGTTGAAACGAACACGACAACGATTTCCAACATGAGTAAAGTTGGCAATCTTAAAGAGACATATTGATCACTGTATGGTTTGGCGTGATGACGTCATATTCACAACCACCAATCAAATGATCGTATATTGCTCTTGCTCTCTGGGTGTTTTGTAACACAAAATATTATGTTGATAGCTAGAGTTTTATTCAGTCAAAGCCCTGTGACTTTTAATTAGTGGATCAGTGCCTAGTATGTCTTTTATAAACAATATCAAGTATGATTTATATTTGATGTATACCTGATCATATCTTCTATTCATCTTTGGGTTTTTAATCTGTATTGTAACATCTTACAGTTCGTAAATGATGGCATTGTTTCCGCAACTAGCGGCAGAGAAGGTTCACTTAGAATAAGGATTACATTAATCTTGTTAACTTTCTTGGAGAGTGACTTCAGATCAACAGAAACAAAAGCCCGATTGAAGGGTTATAAAAGTCTTAAGGACACCAGTTGCAACATCGCTTGGTTTAGTTCCAGTGATGACTGCCTAAGTACCGATATGACGCAATACGGTTACGTATACATGGAACATAAGCTTATGATGTGTCCATGGTGACGCTGACGACAGCGAAGGCATTAAAAGAAAGCCTACATTAGGCCTGTACCGACTTAGGTTATGTGTCAGAATAGCTTGAATGAATTCATCCCTAATCGTTTTTATTAGCTGATCTGTTATACTTTGTATCTATCATGTGAAAAATGCCAAACCAAGTTGGAAATTTTATAATATGCAGCCATAGATGTGATGTTAGCGAGAGTAATGTCCTAAGTTCTATTTTTGCAGCATCCATGTAGGCCTATAATTTAGTGTAAAGTTAGTGAAGTTAGGTTATATACGAAGATTGAAAACAGCTACTACTGAAATCTTTGCCGGCGGCACCTTTTTTCCATACCGTTGTTATTCCGACAAACCTCGATCAGATCTTAGGTTTGGGCTAAGTTTTGCGATATCGCCGAAGAAACAGCTCGAAGCTATGGATACGTTTTCTTAATTTGCCGCTGATGTGACTGGAATGCGAACTGACAGCTCTCGCAAAGGGAACCTAGTAGAATATTCACAAATCTTGAGATGATAAATATTTGATTGCCATTTTCTCTTGGGAGAAGATAAATGTCGTTACGATTATTCCTGTACTCGTATTGATCGACTTGCGTAGCCCAGTCGGCCGTAAGGAAATCAAGAAAATGCAATTTAGAAACTGGAGCAGGACGGTCTAAAGTCACTTATTTCATATATTCGTTTATTGCAAGTATGGTTTTAGCCGCTGATGCAGTTTCCACCTAACCGCCAATCTCAAGGGCGGCAAACAAAGGATTGTTTAGAATTTTTATTCTGTTTCAGACATTAAAGCAATTTTTCCTGTGTTCTTGGCAATTTCTTCGGGTGTCGTAGTGCATGTGCAAGAGAGGTCCAACAAGCAGGCCTCCATAGCTCAGGGGTTAGAGCACTGGTCTTGTAAACCAGGGGTCGTGAGTTCAAATCTCACTGGGGGCTGGTCTTTTTCTTTTAAATCTATTTTTTAGGCCAGCAAATTGCATTAAATATTTTCTTAAACAGCAATCGAATATGATTATGAAATTTAATTGTTAGGATCGAGTTCTTTCCCGTAAGTGTTTTTCTTTCCGCTGGAAATCACAAAGAATGGTTTCATTTAATCGCGGTATCTGATAGCCCGTGGACGACCAACGCATATAGTCAATTATTCATGCAAGGAAATAGAGTTGTTTCGTAAGCATGCGTTCCCTCAGGAGAGAAAGCATATGGTCAACTAAGTACGTTCCTTTTCCAGCGGGGTTTGATTTTCATACTTTCACGGCAGAGTGGTGGTAAAAAGACCAAACACGCAAATGGACTACTTACAGAGTCGAAGAACGAAGATGCCTTTTTAGTGACTATACGTGAACCTGAGATGTTTAGATCATCTGTTGCTGTTTATTTACTCGGTGAATAGAGAGAAAATGGCAGAAAGACAAATCACGTCTAATTGCTCAAATCCATTATTTCATATTCACCATTGCATGAAAAGGTTTTGGTTCTGCATGGAGGGTATAGCTATATACATGTATTTACCATCATCGGAAATGCAAGGAAACGTTTTGATCATGAGGAATTTAGAAAATTACGAACACAATACTAATATCTCATTAACTCTGGTAAATCTGGTTTTGAAATCAAGTTGTACTGCGACAACAAGCACTAGCAGCAATTGAATGATTTCCTCACAGGCACTATAGGCTATAGGATTTATCAGCGTAGGACACTTAATGGTTAATTCTTAGCCTAGTTGACGTAATCAAAGGTGGTAATTTTACATTTTAAAAGAAGACGCGACACTTCAAACCACCGAACGTACTGTACCTACGGCAACTGCGGGAAGGCTCCGAGCAAAATCACTCATCAACGATATTAGAAGTAACGGATGCTGAACTTTTCAAAGGTAGTGAATTACTTGTAGCTAGAACAGGCACTACCAATCTTCAGCAAGTGTGATATTTACCAGAATACTCGGAATATTTTCTGTTTTCACTGAAATGAACTGCTGAATGAACTAGTTGCGAAGCAGGTAGTCGGAGTAAACAGGCCTCTGTTTGGCATTGCATGGTGATTGTTTTACTCATGTTTCCTACAAAGCTCGTCTCAAAGATAACTCTCATACCACTCGCCAGCTTACAACCATTCATGTTTTTTTCGTCTTCTAATTCTTGGAAGGTATTTCTGGTTCGGTTGTACGTGCACGGCTGCAGTCCTCGTGTAGGTGGATCACGTCGGTATGTTTTGAGATATATGTAAATGATGTAACGTTTGTTAAAGGTATGTAACACATGTTGATTCAGCGAATATTTTCTGCAAATGAAATTCCAAAGTATTTCACTCCGTGCAGAATCCATGACTAAACAATTCGAGGCAGGCAGGCACACGGTCCTACAAAACAATGTCAAGGAAATGCTAAGCATTACATAACGTTCACAGGTGTCCTTAAACCTTCTACGCTGCTGTCGACATGATATTTGAACCAGGAAAGATGATGAATCATTCCTGCTTTATATCACACTGTATACTACATTTCAAAAGCAAACTCAATGTGATCAATTAGATTTCTGAAGATGAGGGATTCGTCGAAAGTAGGTCAGCTTGAACTCTATGTTCACTTTGTCATTATACATTTCTGATCTTGAATCTCTATGGCTAGGAACTACGATGAACAACATTCTCAATGAAAGAGAAGTCAGTGTGGTGATGAATATACTGGTCACATGTAATTACGGGCCGCCATATATTCAATAGACTCGCCAGAATCCGTCGTGGGCTGATAAAATTGAGGGGTGATGGGGTTGAAAGCGCTCCTGATCCATTTTTGCTCTCAATTTCACCAACTTACAAAGGATTCTGGCGAATCTCCACACTGATGACAGGAAACGAAAGGATGACTCGGATAAAATGCCCTACCTTCGTAAAGTCTCCAAATATAAACCCCTGTTCTAATCCAGTGAAAATTACCAGGGGGAATAGGAGATGTAACCGTGGGTCAGCGAACATCTTGACCGTGGCGCAGAACATAGTCCTGGAGCTCCCCTGAACCGATTGCCATTCTCTGTCAGCAGTTTTCGGTGGGGCCAAAACGTCCAGCAGGGAAACAATGATGACTACCCCCATCAGCGAACAGCCAATGTAGATACTTAGAAGCATATAAAGAGAGTTATCCGGAATTAAAGCGACGTGCATAGTCTGGTTTAAGTCATTATTGTTCCAACCACAGTCTTGGGCCCCACAGGGGTGAGGCCGGGAGGAATTCTCATTCAGTACTTTCGTGTGGTCATTATATAACACAGCAGCTGAAAGAATGTTTCCCCAGATTTGACTCAGCTGAAACACACTGCAAAACACAGCGTTGAATTTCCCGACGACTCGGTCGTAGGCTGTACCCATCTCCTTGGCGTAGTTGTACGCTGTAGTAGTTAGGTACGTTGACTGTGCAATCCACAAAGGTCCCATCAAGAACCCTAGGAGAATGGAAGTCGGTATCAGCATAAAATCCTTTGGGTAGAAATGTATTATAACGTAGACAGTGAAAAGACCGAATGCAAGAATAATTGTCCATTTGGTTTTGAGTTTGTGAATAATCCATGGTGCAAAGAAACATGACAGTAAAGTAGCAGTGTAAATTGAACAAAGAGAAGCCACTCCGAGACCCTCTTTAGCATTCATTGTACTTTGCAAACTTTGTAATGACACAAAAGCAGTATATACAAACATGAAAGCTACTCCGAGTACCACAATGTTTTTGACTGCTCCTTTCGAAGTTGGCTTCTCCGCATCTTCGGGAACAGCATCCGTGGTGTACTGGATGCTGTTATAAGTCGAGTAGTAGTAAGAACTCTTCATTGCCATGCCTTCCTTTTCTTTCCATTTCTCGACTTCATTTTGCCACTTTCGTTTGTCCTTGTATGGTAAGTCCACTTCATCTTTGAAAGCAATGTGTTGGTTCTTCTGCTTTTCCATCCTTAATATCAAAGAGATTGGCAAAGCCCAGTCCTAATCACACAATCCAAGCAAGCGTGGAAACAGTAAGCCTGATTGTTGTAACACGGGTACTGTTATACAGTTGTTGCAGGCATGAATCGATTCCACGTGCTTCCAAGTTTCTTGAGATGCCTATTCCACGTAACACCACAACAAAATATCCCTTTATT
The DNA here is from genome assembly GCF_910592395.1 of Lineus longissimus. Taxonomy (NCBI): domain Eukaryota; kingdom Metazoa; phylum Nemertea; class Pilidiophora; order Heteronemertea; family Lineidae; genus Lineus; species Lineus longissimus. The sequence goes on from NC_088309.1 coordinate 7,770,582, forward strand.
TCGTTTGAACTTGCATAAGTTGCAGTGCTTTGCTAGCTAGTCCCTCTCGACGATGAAGTTGGGTCAATTCTGAACGCTATTCCGCTGAGAGCGACGGGATGTTTAGGTGGTCACGTGGTCCTACTTAAATCCATGAATGGGGGAGCCTGTTTAACATCCCATCAGAATTTGGTGTGGCGAATAGGATAGTTCTACACCAGCGCCGCTATGCGTCGGTACGTCGAATCGCAGATAGACTGAAAGCGTTGGGACCAGCAGCCACTACAGCGTCGCGATGCAGGGCAGGTTGAACTACTGTAGATACTTCGTACTACATCGAACTCGCATAAACCGTATCGGGCTCGACGAGGGACAACTCTTCCAACAAGACCCATACAAGTATGCAAGGTTGATGTGTTTTTTTTCATATATTCATCAACTGTATGTCGTGTTCAAGCAGGTTATGAATCCTATCGTATAACCGAAACTGAATAAGAAACAATGTACATGTATTTATGAATCAGATCCTAGCGATATTTTCGACCTGGATTCCGTTTGTTGGTCATGTTGCCATAAAAAAGGATGGAAGCAGACGATCACTCCTTCTCGGGCATGACAGGAGGCACATCACGTTGTGTTCTGATGATTACTCACATGAAGTATTAACTCGATCCATCATCCGACTTCTTCACTAATTAGATGATGTGAACAACCTACTCATCAATCATGTACATCAGGAGGTTAAGATGTGCTAAGCGCCAGGAAAACACGGCATGGCCAGGGTTGGTTTATCCCGGTATACGTCATCATTATGACAGGATTTTAGACGGTGTATTTTCATGCCTTTATAGACGATCTGTATTGTTGTAATAGCAGACCAATGTACCGACCTTCGCTATCTCCATCATCGCCAAACGACGTCCATAAGAATGTGAATTCTGCCCTCGGGGCAGTAGATGCCCTTGAAGTGAGCCACACCAATCTTATTATGGAATTTCGGTCGCATATACTGGTCATGAGTGACTGAACGGTTTATCGGCAGAGAATATTTTGTTTGTTTGTTTATAATGACGCTTCGAGCAGAAAATCGCGTTCCTTTCTGCAAAGAAGAAGAAGAAGAAAGGAAAGGAAATGCAAGGCTATGCTCAACGCTACAGCGAGCAAAGCAGGATACAAGAATCTGTTGGTACAACTGTTTTCTCCCCAGTCTAGCAGCTGTCAAATTCAGAGCTTCTTCTAAACCAGGGTTCACGGTTAAAACAAATTAGATTGACGTGTTGCATTTCAAGACATCGACCGTCTTTGAAGAATTTAAATTTTGGATGAGCGCACCGCGCAGAGATTGAAATCGATCCACTGGCATATTAGTTTGAAGATCATACGCCCGAGGGGTTAGCTTGTCAATACAACATGTCTGTTGATGATGTTTATGACGCTATCGGAATAGCGAATAGAGAGGGGGAGTTGAAGTATTATTGTGAAAGAAAAGAACAAGTTTCTCTTTTCTTGGCTTAAATATTTTCTGGAAGCGAATCATTGTTGGTCCTTAGCGAAATGTATTTGTTTCGTAGCCATTAAGCAGCAGCAACTCTTGGTCCTTAGCGAAATGTATTTGTTTCGTAGCCATTAAGCAGCAGCAACTCTATTCAACAGCTTTCAGAGAGACGTTAAGAAAATGCACACTCCAGACGAGATATCCACAAGGTCACTTGTTTTTCGCCAGCATCAGGGATAGTCGTCACCTTCGCTCGGCATACAACTCTGTTTCCGCCGCCAGTACCAGTTCGTAGTGCTGCCATCTAAAAACGGACAAATCAGCTAAACGCCACTGTGCGCTGTAACATCTATCACTTTTTCCATTATTTTACTATTTTCCATTAACCAGGTTTCATTACGCTAAAAGCTTCATCATAAATAAGTAACTTGTTTATAGTCTTCAGCTACATATATATATATTAGACCATGATTTCAATGTTATGGTAACCGTATTTAGATATTGGGATTTTAATTTTTCAGTACATGTATGAATGAGTCATCAATATTTTTAGCATCGACCGCCAGACAATATTCACGAATTGGTAAAACAGTGATGAGATCGAAAATTGAATTTGCAGTCGGCGATTGACCGCCGTCTACAGTGTAGTTCCAACACCAGTCTTCCCAGTAACTGAAATACATTTTAAATCTTGAATCTTAAAGGCCATACTGTTTAAGGTAGCTTTCATACAGTGGCTGGCTAGTACGGTGGCTTTAAAGGGACAACTCGTATTTTATTTTTTTTAACATAAAAAAACGTATCCTGAAATATCTCAATCGATTAACTTATTTTCTCGATCGATCGAGAGAGTAAGTCAATCGATCGATACATACGACTGAGGAATTTCTTTTTTCATGTTAAAATATTCATCCTTAGATATCCTCACGGCCAGCCATCGTAATTACTTGTTGACTGCCAGACAGTTTTTACCAGTTGCTAGCCACCTTTTTATATTGACACAGATTTATTGGCATGAAATATCGCATACTCAAATTAACAGGGACGACCTCCAGACAGGCGGCGGGCTGTACAATCTCTGGTTGAGCAACAATCTTCTAACTTGGCGAGATCTTGTCCTCCTGCTCTGTTGCTTTGAGAAACGTGCAAGTAAACTGATCAACGACACCGGTATATTTCTGCATATCAATTTTGGTGTACCCTTGGCGTATTCAGATCTTTTGTTACTTGAAATATTTTTGGGCGTAATAGCTTGGTGGATGACTGCACCTGTAGAATGAATCAGACTTTGCAAAAGCTTAGAGAGGAAGGAGCAAAAATCGTAATGATGGTACCGAAATAACTAGTATATCATTCCATTTATAACTGTCGTATATGTAAATAATTAACCACTCTGAGACGATGTTATAGAGAACTGATTGATACCAGCTGGTTGACCACAGTTGGGTGCTCAGCAACAAAATAACGAAAAATAGATTAAGTTTTTTTCCAAAACAGTTATTAATCATGATACAAGTACGGTATGTGATAACTATCTGCGTTTAGTTTAGCTCCGATCAAAGATTATTCGATTTGATTGGTCGATTTTGAGTTTTTAATTTCAAAGTCAGATTGCGGATCAACTTTTGACTTGTTAGCCCGTAGTAAAATAATGAATCAAATATAGACCTAATTTTGCCATTTAAAGTTACGGTTTTTATCACACTGTACTTAATAAATAATGCATCAAATCTCATTAATTCCATACGTACATTACATGTATGTTTCAGGATTTTTAAATGCAACGGTAAATCATGTAACAAAAATGTCAACAACTGTATTATACACCGTGCATGGTGCAGCTCAAATAAGGGTGATATTTGATTTACCGTTGCATTAGAGAATTCTGAAACACAAATCTGAATTGTTTGATGATGAATGTACATTACATGTGTAGCCGGATGTGTGGGGCTCTATTTTGACCCACGCGGCATAATCACGTACTTATACATGTAGAACAGAAGCTCTTCTGTCGGCGGCCTTAGGAATCAAACGGTCGGCCTGTGTTGGTGGTCAAACGGGCTGAATAGGCCTACGTTATACCACAGTCTTTTAGACTCTGAAGTGTATTAAGTCCATTCGTCGATATATTTCAGGAACTTCTTTTTTCATGTTAAAAATATAAATCATGTGATGACCTCTCCCAGCCAGCCATGGTAAATAGATTAGCTAGCCACTTTATTATATTAACACTGATTAATTTGCGTGATGTGAACATCACTTACTCAAATTAACAGGGACGACCTCGCGACTGCCAGGTGGCTGTATAATCTGGTTGAGCAACACCCTTCCAAGGCGGTTAATGTGAGATTCTGTCCTTGGGTGACTGACATTCTGCGCTGTTGCTTTGAGAAACGTGCAAGTAAACTGATCAACGACACCCGTGTATTCTGCATATCAATTTGGGTGTAGGCCAAGGCAAAGGTAACGATGAAAGTTTTCGGTAACTGCTTTACTTTCCTTATACTTTGCCATATCGGGCTAGGAAGTGATAAGTGTAAAGAGATTAGATATATTGGAGGCGACCTGGTTGAAACGGATAAGACACACGTAGAGTCACTCCAGATTCTACTTGGCTCAACTTATACCATCAGCGCTGACGGGAATGTAGTAGGATGGCAGTTTATGAATGCGCACGCCGGCAGCAAGTTTTATCTTGATATTTGGGAACGGGTGACGAACCTGAAGTACAAGCTAGTCAGCAAGACGGAATCTTCAAATGCCCAAATCGGACTAAACACCATATACCTCAGCACGCCAACTGCGGTAAGTTTTGATAAACACTGCGCTTCGCATTATTATGACTGTTCACCAAAGGGGCCAGTTTAATTTTTTGTGCACATGGTCCTTTTTTGCGGCTGTACCCTCTATACAGTATATATCTACACTGTAACTCACTGTTCCTTTCCTTTCCTTTGCGATCGATGGATCGATTGGTCCAAAGAATGAAGCAGAACCAGACAGGAGGTTTAGGGTATATCATGACTGTCAGTGCAGAAATACAAGTTGACACCAAATAACCAATTGATAAAGTCGGCAGCAGATATCAATTTTAAAAGAATTAGGTTGACTTTGATAACACATCAGGATCAACCGTTTCCCGCAGGATGTCGCCGGTTTTCGACGCCGGTGATTGTTGGCGATTTGCAAACTAAATTCAGTTTGATTCTCGAAAAATCTTAGTGAAGACATGTTGTTGTTTTTGTGTCCATCTACTCATGTGCAAAGTATGAATGAGAAGTACCCAGAAATAAAGTTTGGCCTATCTCGGTTATCCCCAAAATGATGGATATCCTTCGCAGGTCAAGAAAGGACAGTACCTTGGTTTACATGTACCGACTGCATCCGTGGGTGGTGTGTCAAACGGAATTGAGGAACCGAGTTCAGACTACCCTAGCTTTATGGTGCGACACTATTTTGATGAGATGTTGGTAGGCAACGGGAACGTGTACGAGGGGAATTCTAACAATTACAGGACTCGTGGAAAAAAGTACTCTTTTAGAGCTTTGCTGTTTGTTCAAAACATTGGTGAGTAAAACAACCTCATGGTGACTTTTAAACGGTTCACAAGTAAAGTCTCTTTAGATCGGATGAGAACATCTCTAAGAATAACAACAAATCAGTTCACCATCGTCCCCTGGTCTGTTAAACTTTGAAATCAGTTGGCATCATTACCTAATCAGCTGCAATGCATACTTAGGCCTGAATTGATACATATACAACATGTATTTCTTTCGACAAACATTGTCGCTGCGTTCTATAAAGTGGAGCAGTGAACTAGACAATGCAGTCTTAATGTGTCAACATTCTTTATTTTGGCTATTTAATAAAGACATTGAACAAGAGCTGTATATCTTGCCTCGTGTGGGATCCTTTTACCACCCTATTATTTGGAGATGCGCTGGATCTAGATTTCTGTGGAATGTAAAAAGACTTCCTTTCTCTTTTAGATACGTCGTGCTACTGGTTGTTCACCAAAAACTCGGCCTTAGACGTCTCGAAGGTAGCCCTCATCTCGACACAGACGACCGATGGTGTGCTCTCGTGTGCCCGGATGTGCAGTCATAATAAAAAGTGTATGACCTTCAAGTTAAACTCGAGTACGAAGGAGTGTTCGTTGTATCCTAGTGTCTTTGATACACTTCTGTCGCCGGGACCTGATGACATTTACGGAACATAGAAGTTGCTGGTACCCTTGGCGTATTCAGATCTTTTGTTGCTTGAAATATTTTTGGGTGTAAAAGCTTGGTGGAGGGCTACACCTGTAGAATGAATCAGACTTTGCAAAAGCTTAGAGAGGAAGGAGCAAAAATCGTAATAATGGTACCGAAATAACTAGTATATCATTCCATTTATAACTGTCGTATATGTAAATAATTAACCACTCTGAGACGATGTTATAGAGAACTGATTGATACCAGCTGGTTGACCACAGTTGGGTGCTCAGCAACAGAATAACGAAAAATAGATTAAGTTTTTTTTCCAAAACAGTTATAATTCATGATACAAGTACGGTATGTGATAACAATCTGCGGATCACTTGTTGCTTGAAATATACTGGGCGTAAAAGCTTGGTGGAGGGCTTGACCAACAATATATACAATGTAGAATCATTCAGACTTTGCAAAGGTTTAGAGAGAAAGGAGCGAAAATAGTAACGACGGTACCGAAATAACTAGTATTTATATCTTTTAATTGCTAACTGTCCTACATGTACATGTAAATCATTAACCACTCTACATTGTAAGATGATTTTATAGAGAAATGATTGATCCCGGCTGGTTGACTACAGTTGGCGGGCGCGCAGCAACAAAATAACGTAAAATAGAATGAAAAAAGATACAAACAAAAGTTTGTTTTCCGAATTACGGCGTATGATAACTTTCTGCGTTGAAATGTGTTCCGAAAAACAAAGAACATACGATTTTATTGGTCAATTTTGAGTTTTCAAACTCGAAATCAGATCCGATGTGAATCGAATATTGACTTGGTAGCTCGCAGTTAAATAATAAATCAAATATAGGCCTACAGTAATATTGCCATTTAAAATTACTGTTTTTATTACATTATACATAATGCATCGACTCCCATTAATTTTTCTTCCATATATGTACATGTATGTTTGAGGATTCTTTAATGCACCGGTAAATCATATATCACGCTTAGTTGAGTTGCCCCATGCACTGTGTATATTATTGGTCAGTGTGTGACGATCATTTATTTCACCAACAGATATATTATTGCAAGACATCACTATTTTATATTAAATTCTGATTAAAAAACCCCGGTAATACGTTGTTGACATTTTGTTACATTTGACCGAAGCAGGAAAAATCGTTTGATGATGTAAATGTTCATTACATGTGTACCAGGATGTGTAGGGCTCTCTTTTGACCCACGCGGCATAATCAATCTGAAGCTACAAACTAGACAGTCTTCTGCCGACGGCCTTAGGAATCATCGGCCTGATACTGTTCGTCAAACGGGCCGAATACCTTATACATGATAACTAGATGGACATGTATGTGTGGCTTCGTTACATGAACAACTAGTTTGGCCGTTCGTACCGGCGTCTACATTTCCGTCATCTCACATGATCCGCATCGTCGCTCCTTTCATTTGTCGATAACAGCAAAGTGGAGCCTGAATTATGGATTTGCAATGGTTTCGGTGATATTAAAGTAATAACTTTTTCCACTTATTGATATGCTTGCCAAGTTATCAGTGCGAGTACCGCCGAGTTAACATAAAATAGTAAGATAATAAAATCTGCAGCATATAAATATTTCTAAAATTATCAACCAAGTTGCATTTGATACCACATCAATCTTCCGCCATTGTAATCCGGAGTTTTGCGGACATAATGCAATTTTGAAAGAGATTTCTTGATTCAAACACTTACTGTCTGTCGCCTGTTCGTTGGCAGGTCATTTTGCGTGTCATGCTGATAAGCAGGTCCAAAGTCAACGCATGCAGGTCATTGGTTTCAATTTAGTCATCCTGGAGAATCAACACCACATTTCCCAATTGCGAGGGTATGGTTCAAGGTACTTTAACATTTCGAGCCATCATATTGTTATTTTGATCTAAACTTTTAGCACTTTCTTTGGGTTAGCGAGGTGACCTCGGGAATAGCGATGACTTTCATTGTACCGAGAAGCAAAATGCCCTCGAAAATTGTGTAGCTGATTCTTCAGGGTGAAGTGAATTTACCAATTATGGACTCTCAGCAGACAGAAGATGGAATGACTCAGTATGAGAGAATGTTTTTGACGACGAAAAGTTGTGCAGTTACATAGTAGGGAAGGGATCGTGGCTTTCTTGCTGCTCTCTTAAGTCTTGCAAGTCGGCGGATTAAAGTTGAGGCTTGATCGGATGTATTGCGCCTATGGACTGTTAAACTGTGTCAAAATTGGACTTGGATCAACAAAACTATCAGACCTTTCATTCTAGGTAGGAGTCAATACGAAATGACAAGTTTATCGAACTGGTTTGTTTTACTCGTGCTTTGCCATAGTGGCCTAGGAAGTGAAAAATGTAAAGAGATTAGATACATTGGAGGTGACCTTGTAAAGGAAAATAAGACACATGATGCTTTTCTATGGGTGTTCCTCAGTCCATCCTACACCATCAGTGCTGATGGGAATGTAATAGGATGGCAGTTTATGAATATGCGCGCCAGCAAGTTTTACCTGGACATTTGGGAAAAAGTGACAGTCTTCAGGTACAAACTAATTAGCAAGACGGAATTTTCAAACGCTCCAGTTGGGCTGAACACCATGCACCTTAGCACACCAATAGCGGTAAGTTATAAGCAACTCTTATCAATCCATCCATTTTCTCTTTTCTGGAGAGAAATTATATGGTATCCTTCGGCGTATTCCAATTCTTCGTCTTCGGTGTTCCTGGGACTTTCCGTCTGTTTTAACAATTTTAACGAAGTGCAGGGGCGCATTCAAATTTGGATGTGATAGCGTCTAAAATTTTCCGGTACTGTCTGATCGAGTGCCGAACAAGCTTTTTTGTTGCGACCTGCGATTATAATCCCTGCTACAAGATTAGGCCGGCGACAAAAGATCTCTCGTCTGTGGGTCAAACCGGTAATCGTTTGGTAAGATGTTGATTGTACATTTAAGAGCTAGAATTTGAGTATAATGTTTTAAACTTAAGGCTTGAGGTTGCAGGCTCTACGAGGCCAATCAAGTAAGATTTTCTTCCCAGGTCAAGAAAGGACAGTACCTCGGTTTACATGTACCTACTGGATTTTTGGGAGGTGTGTCAAGGAGAAGTAAGGATAAGAGGTTGGCTTACCAATCCATTGGAGAGCACAGATATTATGATGAGATGTTGGTGGGCAACGGAAACGTGTTCGAGGGAAATTCAAGAAACTACAGAAAATACGGTGGAATGTACGCATTCAAAGCTTTACTCTTTGTTGAAAACACTGGTGAGTAAAACCAACGTATTAGTGATTATGGTGATAGTCAGTGGGTTCACAGCAAAGTCTGTTTGGATCAGATGAGAACCTCTCTAAAATGAAACAAATTTTGATTACCTGGTCAGTTCAGGTCCAACTTTGAACTCTGCTCTCATTAATAGCTTAAGTCATCTGAAATTCATATTACTTATTGTATATAATCATAGCGATAACCATTTCATCGATTCGACCATTATAATGTTTTAGTATTATTATTAAAGCCGCGAATCTGCGTTATCATTATAAAGTGGGACTGTGGACTAATATAGGCTTTTTGCAATTAAAATGCAGTGTTTATATTATATGTGCCAACATCATCCTTAATTGTTTAGTAATAAAGAAATTACACAAGAGCTACATGTATATATCTTGCCTCGTTTGGGATCCTTTCACCAGCCTTTTGCTTACAAATGTGATTTGTTTTAGATCTCCGTGGAATATTAAAAGACTTCCTTTCTCTTTTAGATACGTCGTGCTACTGGTTGTTCACCAAAAACTCGGCCTTAGACGTCTCGAAGGTGGCCCTCATCTCGACACAGACAACCGATGAGGTGCTCTCGTGTGCCCGGATGTGCAGTCATAATAAACAGTGTATGACCTTCAAGTTAAAGACGAGTACGAAGGAGTGTTCGATGTATCCTAGTGTCTTTGATACACTCCTGTCGCCGGGATCTGATGACATTTACGGAACATAGAAGTTGGTGGTACCCTTGGCGTACTTAGATCATTTGTTGCTTGAAATGTATTTGGTGCGTGTAGGGCTAGATCAAGAATGTGTACAATCATGTAGAATGAATCCGACTTTGGTCGAACATGCGGGCAAAGGCAGTAATAAAGTGTAGGCTATTTTCCGCATCTTATAGATCTTACGAAGAAATACAGTTGCCACGAATTCCTGAATGATTGTTTTGAATCTGATACATGTAGCTTTCCAGATAATGGTATCTCGAAAATCATAGTGAACGAAGCAAAGTTGTTGTTTGAAAACAAACGATTTGTGTTAGACTGCCTAGAGAATGGTCATCAGAGAATATTTAATATTGAACAATCTCAGCATTTTCCGCCCATGCTTTGATTTGTGCAAAGAACGATCCAAACGTAGCATCCAATTATGCCTTTCTAGCAAAACTGCGCACCCTGTGTATCGAACCAACTGAAAAATCCTGCGAACAATGCAACAGCGTGCACAGATCCGCACATCCTCTTTATAGAATGTTTCTGGGACAGCATAGAACAAATACATGTATGTGATGTGTACGTTAGTAGCAAACGATGGAACATGACAGACAATGAACTGGTAGAAACATTGCTAGGGAAGTAAATAGATGGGCTTGACTTTGACGCAGTGTCCCACGTTCTTGTTCTTGATGTCACTGCCGCCACCTGCGGCCTTGAGGAAGAATGTTAAGAAGAATAGTTCACCGACACTCTTTCTTTTCTATTTTGTGCAATTTTTGTTGTTGCTGTTGACTAAATATACCTTGTTGTTTTGTAATCTTCTAGCAAAGGGGAAATAAAGAAATATATCTTTTAAGTCACACTGTCCAACATGTAGATTTTAAAAAATTAACCACGCCAAGATGATTTTACAGAGAAATGATTGAGCCAAGCTGGTTGACCACAGTTTGGTGCGCAGCGAGCAACAAAATAACGAATAGAATGAAAAAAAGATACAAAGGACAGTTTCTTCCATATCAGTTATAAATCATGATATAAGTACGGCATGTTATGATAACTATCTGCGTTGAGATTTGTCCTGATCAACAAAGAACATACGATTTTGTTGGTCAATTTTGAGCTTTTAATTTCAGTTCGAAATCAGATTGTGAATCGAATTTTGTCTTGGTAGCCCGCAGTTAAAGGCCATAACTCAAGGTTTTTTGGCATTTTCTGCTGTAAGACGATTTCAAAAGTGTACCTAACACTTTATACAATACAGAAAACCAAATGCAATTAGCTCCATCCATTTTGAAGATATAGCCAATTATGTGTTTGACAACTTGATTACCTGATCAGGCTAGCAACTGGCTTGTTAGAGCCAGGCGGCGGGTTCAGCAAAAGTTGTGATGTAGATCAGGTTATCTGTACATGTCATGCAATCATAAAAGCAGGAGGGCCTTAATTAATTATGCACACCTGGAAGTAATGTGTTTCATTCACTATGGTGTATTGTGTGGCTCCGAATTGTGTCAAGGATAGCACAAAGAACAATCGAATGACGGATGGGACCCATTTTCATGAATTTCCAAATCCAGTTGAACGAGAGAGGAGGAAGCTGTGGATTCGGAAGTGCAAACGTTTGGAGTGTTGGAAGCCTGGGCCTTCGGCCAAACTTTGCAGTGATCACTTTATCGATACGGATTTTCGCATGAAGCCGGATATCTGCATCCAACTGAATATTAAATGCCACTTGTTAAAAACAGCTGTTCCATCTGTATTCGATTTGACCAACCCCACTTACATGCGACAGCCTCCAAAGGAACGTTCGTTAGCCAAAAAACGTAAACATCAAGAAGTGAGTTGAACACTATTTCATGATTTATACACTGCTGATGCACACAACACTCATACTACCCAAATGGCACATGTCATCCACTGTACAGTGGCTACACAACCATGTCAACTGCATTTAATGCCCGAGGCTGCTCAGGTCGGTTGTTGTACATAATGTGTAGGCCCTATTGGGGCCTGTGATACCGCATAGTGTCTTCTTGTGTTCCAGCCATAGCAAGGTGACAGCGACACAGGTCAGTGTCAGTGACAGCCACTGTCAATGACAGATTATTGTCATCTGACATCTAGGCCTATCTTACGTTGCACGGCATTATATCGTCACGTCAAGATGATTGTGCATAATACCGTCACTTTTCAATAGTAGTTCAGCGTCATGACATAACTGGCGATACAACACAGACGAGGCGAAACAATATTGTGCAACATTAGTCTGTTCAAAAATCATACATGTTATGCATCTGCAACCGTCTATCAATGTCTTCTTTGCTATATCGGCAGGTCTACCATGCAAATTGGTTAACCACAAATTCTAATCACTTTCGTCCGAATGATCACTCTCATTATGATCTAGTGATATTAATGGCTCGAACATGTACGGCTCAACGTTTAAATATCCTTCTGTATCGACCAAAACATCCTCAAATTCACTGCTCTCACTCTCTGAACTGTATGCGGAAGCCATCTTGCTTTGTTCTGACTGGCCTGATCTACGTCATCAAAAAATCCCTAGCGGCCACATGTGGAACTAATCTAAAGTTGTGTGTGGTGGGAAATTCAAATAGTTTAAAATTGAAAATTGAAATAACTAAATAATAACTTTATTATTAGAATTTTGTTAATGTCTGGGATCTTGTTTTTTTAACCCTCAACATATTTCATGAGTATCAAGCATGTTTTCAAACCTTGATATATATGGCCTTTAAACAACAAATCAAATTCAAATAAAGGCCTACAGTAATTGTGCCATTTAAAATTACGGTTTTTATTACATTATGCACTTAATATTAATAAATAAATAATGCATCAAACCTAATTTTTATCCATACGTACATGTATGTTTGAGGATTCTTTAATGCACCGGTAAATCATATATCACGCTTATTTGAGTTGCCCCATGCACTGTGTATATTATCAGTCAGTGTGTAACGATCATTTATTTCACCAACAGATATATTATTGCAAGACATCACTATTTTATATCAATTCTGAATTAAAAAATCCCGGTTATACGTTGTTGACATTTTTGTTACATTTTTCCGTAGCGGGAAAAATCTGAATTGTTTGATGATGTAAATGTTGACCCACGCGGCATAATCAATCTGAAGCTACAAACTAGACAGTCTTCTGCCGACGGCCTTAGGAATCATCGGCCTGATGCTGTTCGTCAAACGGGCTGAATACCTTATACATGATAACTAGATGGACATGTATGTGTGGCTTCGTTACGTGAACAACTAGTTTGGCCGTTATTCGTACCGGTGTCTACGTTTACGTCATCTCACATGATCCGCATCGTCGCTCCTTTCATTTGTCGATAAAAGCAAAGTGGAGCCTGAATTATGGATTTGCAATGGTTTCAGTGATATTAAAGTAATAACTTTTTCCACTTATTGATATGCTTGCCAACTTATCAGTGCGAGTACTGCCGAGTTAACATGAAATAGTAAGTTAATAAAATCTGCAGCATATAAATTTTTCTAAAATTATCAACCAAGTTGCATTTGATACCACATCAATCTTCCGCCATTGTAATCCGGAGTTTTGCGGACATAATGCAATTTTGAAAGAGATTTCTTGATTCAAACACTTACTGTCTGTCGCCTGTTCGTTGGCAGGTCATTTTGCGTGATTTTATGTCATGCTGATAAGGAGGTCCAAAATCAACGCATGCAGGTCATTGGTTTCAATTTAGTCATCCTGGAGAATCAACACCACATTTCCCAATCGCGAGGGTATGGTTCAAGGTACTTTAACATTTAGAACCATCATATTGTTATTTTGATCTAAACTTTTAGCATTTTCTTTGGGTTAGCGAGGTGACCTCGGGAATAGCGATGACTTTCATTGTACCGAGAACCAAAATGCCCTCGAAAATTGTGTAGCTGATTCTTCAGGCGGAAGTGCATTTACCAATTATGGACACTCAGCAGACAGAAGATGGAATGACTCAGTTTGAGAGAATGTTTTTGACGACGAAAAGTTGTGCAGTTACATAGTAGGGAAGGGATCGTGGCTTTCTTGCTGCTGTCTTAAGTCTTGCAAGTCGGCGGATTAAAGTTGAGGCTTGAACGGATGTATTGCGGCCAATGGACTGTTAAACTGTGCCAAAATTGGACTTGGATCAACAAAACTATCAGGCCTTTCATTCTAGGTAGGAGTCAATACGAAATGACAAGTTTATCGAACTGGTTTGTTTTACTCGTGCTTTGCCATAGTGGACTAGGAAATGAGAAGTGTACAGATATCAGATACATTGGGGGTGACCTTGTAAAGGAAAATGAAAGACACCGTACTGCTCTACGGGTGTTCCTCGGTCCATCCTACACCATCAGTGCTGATGGGAATGTAATAGGATGGCAGTTTATGAATATGCGCGCCAGCAAGTTTTACCTGGACATTTGGGAAAAAGTGACAGTGTTCAGGTACAAATTAATTAGCAAGACGGAATCTTCAAACGCTCCAGTTGGGCTGAACACCATGCACCTTAGCACACCAATAGCGGTAAGTTATAAGCAACTATTATCAATCCATCCATTTTCCCTTTTCTGGGGAGAAATTACATGGTAACTTCGGCGTATTCCAATTCTTCGTCTTCGGTGTTCCTGGGACTTTCCGTCTGTTTTAACAATTTAAACGAAGCGCAGGGGCACATTCAAATTTGGATGTGATAGCGTCTTAAATTTTCCGGTACTGTCTGTGATCGAGTGCCGAACAAGCTTTTTTGCTGCGACCTGCGATTATAATCCCTGCTACAAGATTAGGCCGGCGACAAAAGATCTTTCGTCTGTGGGTCAAACGAGAAATCGCTTGATTAGATGTTGATTGTACATTTAAGAGCTAGAATTTGAGTATAATGTTTTAAAATTAAGGCTTGAGGTTGCATGCTCTACGAGGCCAATCAAGTAAGATTTTCTTCCCAGGTCAAGAAAGGACAGTACCTCGGTTTACATGTACCTACTGGATTTTCGGGAGGTGTGTCAAGGAGAAGTAAGGATAAGAGGTCGGATTACCAATTCTTTGGAGAGCCCGGATATTATGATGAGATGTTGGTGGGCAACGGAAACGTGTTCGAGGGAAATTCAACAAACTACAAAAAATACGGTGGAATGTACGCATTCAAAGCTTTACTCTTTGTTCAAAACACTGGTGAGTAAAACCAACTTATTGGTGATTAGGGTGATTGTCAGTGGGTTCACAGCAAAATCTGTTTGGATCAGATGAGAACCTCTCTAAAATAAAACAAAATTTGATTACCTGGTCAGTTCAGGTCCAACTTTGAACTCTGCTCTCATAAATAGCTTAAGTCATCTGAAAATATACTACATACTGTATATAATCATAGCGACAACCATTTCATCGATTCGACCATTATAATGTTTTAGCATTATTATTAAAGCCGCGAATCTACGTTCTCACTAAGTAGGACTGTGGACTAATATTGGCTTTTTGCAATTAAAATGCAGTCTTAAGATTATATGTGCCAACTTCATCCTTAATTGTTTAGTAATAAAGAAATTACACAAGAGCTACATGTATATATCTTGCCTCGTTTGGGATCCTTTCACCAGCCTTTTGCTTACAAATGTGATTTGTTTTAGATCTCCGTGGAATATCAAAAGACTTCCTTTCTCTTTTAGATACGTCGTGCTACTGGTTGTTCACCAAAAACTCGGCCTTAGACGTCTCGAAGGTGGCCGTCATCTCGACACAGACGACCGATGGTGTGCTCTCGTGTGCCCGGATGTGTAGTCATAATAAACAGTGTATGACCTTCAAGTTTAAGACGAGTACGAAGGAGTGTTCGATGTATCCTAGTGTCTTTGATACACTCCTGTCGCCGGGACTTGATGACATTTACGGAACATAGAAGTTGGTGGTACCCTTGGCGTACTTAGATCATTTGCTGCTTGAAATGTATTTGGTGCGTGTAGGGCTAGATCAAGAATGTGTACAATCATGTAGAATGAATCCGACTTTGGTCGAACATGCGGGCAAAGACAGTAATAAAGTGTAGGCTATTTTCCGCATCTTATAGATCTTACGAACAAATACAGTTGCCACGAATTCCTGAATGATTGTTTTGAATCTGATACATGTAGCTTTCCAGATAATGGTATCTGGAAAATCATAGTGAACGAAGCAAAGTTGTTGTTTGAAAACAAACGATTCGTGTTAGACTGCCTAGAGAATGGTCATCAGAGAAATTTAATATTGAACAATCTCAGCATTTTCCGCCCATGCTTTGATTTGTGCAAAGAACGATCCAAACGTAGCATCCAATTATGCCTTTCTGGCAAAATTGTGCACCCTGCGTATCGAACTAACTGAAAAATCCTGCGAACAATGCAACAGAGTGCACACGGATCCGCAGATCCTCTTTATAGAATGTTTCTGGGACAGCATAGAACAAATATGTGATGTGTACGTTAGTAGCAAACGATGGAACATGACAGACAATGAACTGGTAGAAACATTGCTAGGGAAGTAAATAGATGGGCTTGACTTTGATGCAATGTCCCAAGTTCTTGTTCTTGATGTCACTGCCGCCATCGGCCTTGAGGAAGAATGTTAAGAAGAATAATTCACCGACACTCTTTCTTTTCTATTTTGTGCAATTTTTGTTGTTGCTGTTGACTAAATATACCTTGTTGTTTTGTAATCTTCTAGCAAGGGGGAAATAAAGAATTATATCTTTTAAGTCGTAACTGTCCTACATGTAGATGTAAAAAATTAACCACGCCAAGATAATTTTACAGAGAAATGATTGATCCAATCTGGTTGACCACAGTTGGGTGCGCAGTGAGCAACAAAATAACGAATAGAATGAAAAAAGATACAAACGACAGTTTTTTCCATATTAGTTATAAATCATGATATAAGTACGGCATGTTATGATAACTATCTGCGTTGAGATTTGTCCTGATCAACAAAGAACATACGATTTTGTTGGTCAATTTTGAGCTTTTAATTTCAGTTCGAAATCAGATTGTGAATCGAATTTTGTCTTGGTAGCCCGCAGTTAAACAACAAATCAAATTCAAATAAAGGCCTACAGTAATTGTGCCATTTAAAATTACGGTTTTTATTACATTATGCACTTGATATTAATGAATAATGCATTAAACCTAATTTTTATCCATACGTACATGTATGTTTGAGGATTCTTTAATGCACCGGTAAATCATATATCACGCTTAGTTGAGTTGCCCCATGCACTGTGTATATTATTAGTCAGTGTGTAACGATCATTTATTTCACCAACAGATATATCATTGCAAGATATCACTATTTTATATTAAATTCTGATTAAAAAACCCCGGTAATACGTTGTTGACATTTTGCTACATTTGACCGAAGCGGGAAAAATCTGAATTGTTTGATGATGTAAATGTTCATTACATGTGTACCAGGATGTGTTGGGCTCTCTTTTGACGCACGCGGCATAATCAATCTGAAGCTACAAACTAGACAGTCTTCTGCCGACGGCCTTAGGAAGCATCGGCCTGATGCTGTTCGTCAAACGGGCCGAATACCTTATACATGATAACTAGATGGACATGTATGTGTGGCTTCGTTACGTGAACAACTAGTTTGGCCGTTCGTACCGGTGTCTACATTTGCGTCATCTCACATGATTCGCATCTGGCATTGACAGCAAAGCGGAGCCTGAATTATGGATGTGACTTAAAGTAATATAATTATTTACTTTGTGATCTACTTACGATTAAAACGACTATCCCAGAGTTAACATAAAATATTCTATTGATAAAGTCTGCAGCAAATATCAATTGTTCTAAAATCATTAACCAAGTTGCATTTGACAGCTCATCAATCGCTTTCTGCAGAATTCCGCCATTGTTATCCGGAATTTTGCGGACAAAATGCAATTTTGAAAGAGATAACTGAATGGAATGGAATATTACTACATGTAGGTCATGTTTGCGAGATTTTATATCATGCTGAGAAGCAAGTCCATAGTCGACATCGCATGCACGTTTGGTTTCAATTTAATCAACAGTAACACCCTAGAGAATCAACAACACATTTCCCGAGGGTATTAGCCTCGGTCCGAGACACTTTCGAGCCATCATGATATTCTAATTTCGATCAAACAATTTAACATTTTCTGTTGGTTAGCGAGGTGACCTCGGGAATAGCGATGACTCGCCATTTGTACCGAGAACATAAAATTCCCACGTAAAATGTGTAGCTGATTCTTCAGGGTGAAGTGCATTTACCAATTATGGACTATGAGAAGACATGCTTTCTAAGATGGAACGACTCAGTATGAGTGAATGTTTTTGACGACGAAAAGTTGTGCAGTTACATAGTAGGGAACGGATCGTGGCTTTCTTGCTGCTCTCTTAAGTCTTGCAAGTCGGCGGATTAATGTTGAAGCTTGATCGGATGTATTACGGTCTATATATGGACTGTTAAACTGTGCCAAATTTGGACTTGGATCAACAAAACTATCAGGCCTTTCATTCTAGGTAGGAGTCAATACGAAATGAAAAGTTTATCGAACTGGTTTGTTTTACTCGTGCTTTGCCAGAGTGGTCTAGGAAGTGAAAAATGTAAAGAGATTAGATACATTGGAGGTGAGCCTGTAAACCAAGATCAAGGCGTACACTCCACTGTTTTCCGGGTGTTCCTCGACACGTCTTACATCATCAGCGCTGACGGCAATGTAATAGGATGGCAGTTTATGAATATGCGTGAGAGCAAGTTTTACCTGGACATTTGGGAAAAGGTGACGAACGTAAAATACAAATTAATTAGCAAGACTGAAATTTCAAACGCTCCAGTTGGGCTGAACACCATGCCCCTTAGCACACCAATAGCGGTAAGTTTATAAACAATTTTTATTTATCTATCCATGACAAATGTTCCTTTTTCTGCAGGTAAGTTACATTGTATCCTTCCGCGTCTTTCACCCCATCATCTTCAGTGCTCCAGAGTCTATAATTGTCATATTGGTTACGACGCGCTTTGAAATTTTGCTCAGCGTTATTTAAAGCCTAGTTCATACTCCGACGCACGATCAAATTCTCGACGCCGACGTCGTGGTGTTGATTCATACTTTCGCGTGCGACGGCGATGGCAATCGGCGTCCGGACGCGCGTTCGGTCGGCGTGCGATATTAAAGAGTTCAACAAATTTGAACTCTCTGCGTCCGATCGCGGCGTCGTACCAATGAATGATCACTTTTCTGGTCATGGGACCAAGGACTCATGTTTATGCATATTTTCAAAGGCGCCTAGTTCAAACTGGAAAGACGGGGAATGGGAATTGATTACGTCGTTTTACGCTTGAGCTTCCTCACATAACGAAGTTAAAATGTCGGACGCAGAAGAGCTACTAATATGTGAAGTAAAACGTTACATACATTTCTCGTCGGTGGCGTTTCCTTCGCATCCTGTAGAGGACAGCCATTGCCTGGACATTTAAAATAAGCAGTGCGTCCTCCTCCTCCATTTTGACGTGGCAGAATGGTATAATCGCGTGAGCATTCATAGTCACGCGATACGACGCCTACAAAATCGTGCGATGGCATAGGCGACCGACGCAGGACGCTGCGTTCGACGCCGGCGATGGTCGTGCGTCGGAGTATGAATCCACCTTTAAACATTCAAGTGAAGATCTGTGATCGAGTTGAAGCACCGAGCGTTCGAACCGTGTCTTTGCGATCTGCGATTTCATGTAAACACATTGTATAATCCCTGCTACATGTACATGAATGTGCGACGAAAGATCTCATGCCTGCGGATCGTTTGGTTGGATATTGATAGCATTGTGCTAGGATTTGGGGATGTTTTAAATTAAGGCTTGAGGCTGCTATACGAGGTCATGCAATCAAGTGAGATTTCTTTCACAGGTCAAGAAAGGCCAGTACCTCGGTATACACGTACCGACTGGATATGAGGGTGGTGTTTCAACTGGGAATGGGGAAACGAATTCGGACTACCCAAACTTTGGAGAGCAAGACTATTATGATGAGCAGTTGGTAGGCAATGGGAACGTGTACGAGGGGAGTTATAAAAATTACAGGACTCCTGGAAGAAAGTACTCTTTTAGAGCGTTACTGTCTGTTCCAAACACTGGTGAGTAAAACAACCTTATTGGTGATAGTCAGTGGGTTCACAGTAAAGCATGTTTTTAGATCGGATGAGAAAATCTCTAAAGAGATCTAAAACTCTTGATAACCAACATCCCCTGGTCAGTACAAGTCCAAAAGGATTTAGCATTTTTATATCGCCCGCGAATCTGCTTTAGTCCTCATCAAGTTGGGCGCGGTGGACTAATAGGGACTTTTTGCAATAAAAATGCAGTTAAGGTGCCTACATTCTCTTCAATTGGTCATTTGATATCAAAAGAAATTGCACTATATCTTGCCTCATTTGGGATCCTTTTACCAGCCTTTTTTGAAAATGTGATTGGATCTAGTACTCCGTGGGATATTGAAAGACTTTCTTTCTCTTTAAGACCCGTCATGTTACCGGTTGTTCGCCAAAAACTCGGCCTTAGACGTCTCGAAGGTAGCCCTCATCTCGACACAGACGACCGATGATGTGCTCTCGTGTGCCCGGATGTGTAGTCATAATGAAAAGTGTATGACCTTCAAGTTAAAGATGAGTACGAAGGAGTGTTCGATGTACCCTAGTGTCTTTGATACACTTCTGTCGCCGGGACCTGATGAAATTTACGGAACATAGCAGTTGGTTGTACCCTTGGCGTATTCAGATCACTTGTTGCTTTATCTTGGGCGTAGTAAACCGTGCTGTAGGACTAGAATGAATCAGGCCTTGCAAAGACTTAAAGAGAAAGGATCGAAATTTCAGAACAACGGTACTGTGAAATAACAATTTTGCATGATTTAATCGATTTCTCCTAAATAATTGAACCACTTTGAGATGATTGATATAGGGAACGTGATCCAAATTCGATGCAGTAAACGATTTAAGCAGATGATACATTTCATAAATTTAAAATGGGTATGAATTAAGTGAATGGTCTATTTGTGAACAACGATTTACCTTTGGGAATCCTAATCATTCGCGATGTATCAAGCAATCAACTATTCATTCAGTAGCATTGCATACGTAGGGGTTTTGAAATCATTTACACGTGGAAAAACTTAACTGTAGTAATAACGTACATGTTGAAAATCGCGTAGATGCAACTAATTTATAGTATTCGCGTATTCCTAATGAAATATGGCGATGATAGGCACGAAGTCCTGACGAGGTGGCGATAGCATGTCTCCTGACGTTATACCTTTTCGTGTTCACTGATAAAGATAATCTTTGTCTTTCCATAGATATTTCTGGTCATGCAAAAGTTGTGCAAGAGTTTCTCTGAAAGGTCGAAACACATCATCGAGAATTTTCCTCGTGGCGTGAAACATCGGTTTCATTCCAGGTGTACTGTACTCCTCCTTGGTGTTCCGGTGTTTCTTATTTCCTATCCGATTCATTTCAGCCTTTCCTGGGGAGTCTGGAATAGAATGAACAGGTTATTATAGATAAAAGGTGAAGTCCAGTTAACTGAATCTCTGGCAAGTATAAACCAACGATATATGAAGAGTATTAACAGATTTTAGAGAGCATACGCATGCCAAATGATTCCAACAAATTAATAAGGATGATGAATTATAATCGATTCGTATTCTGTCAATTCATTTGGGCTCCAAATGTTTGAAACCGGTGTACATGTAGCAGGCAAAATGTCAGTCCCCCCAGGAAAAAGTGTCCGGCCCCATAATCTTTTGGCGGATTATGACAAATGGTTCTAAAGAGACGTCGAGTTTTGAATTTCAAAGTCATTTTGAGTTGGCGCCAACGAAGTTGAGTTTTAAATTTCTATTTGAGAATCGGAATGAACCTTCTGGGCCTTTGCAGAATCATACCTATTTCAAGAAACTTAAGGATATTCTCCAGGGTCTTGGCGCCATTTGCTGCGTACTCCTCGGTTTTTATGAAGAGGACCTGATCCTTTGGGAACACCTTCATCCAATCGCTGATGTAGATTGGGTACCAGTAGTTGTATAAGCGCACCTGTAAAACATGTGCAAGCGTTCTGGTTAACTAAAGAAACCCTATGGTTGCAGACAATGACAGACAAAAGAGAGACTGCCCGCACCCACTAATGGCCTTCACCTACTTTAATTACCTCAGCAATGTCTCCTTCGACGATGAGATTTGGATCATAGACACAAGCTCGAACTGGGTATCTCTGAAAACAGTATTTGTACATGCCCACCATCTGAGTGGTTCGATAGTGGAATCTATAAGGCGTTTTGACGAACTCAGTGGTGTTTTCGAAACTACCGCCATAGTAGTTGTGTTCGGAATACGTGCTGGAAAAATAAAAATATTTGTGAAAGTCAGTCAAGGGTTCACGGTTTACAACACCAGTTCAATCAATACAAAAGGCAACGTTGTCATCTCTATATTCCCTGGATCCGAGCGATGTGAAAGACCTTTGGGAAAATTGAGTGAAGTTGACCAAGAAAATACCTAAGCTAAAATACATTTGACCGAGAAAAGCCCTTGCATTTTTGGACAAAAACGACTCCTCTGTCTTGTAACACCTACCTCTCAGTTGGATTCCTCACCATGATGATAATCTTCGCCTTGGGAGTGTAACTTTTGATGCGATGGGCATTTAGGACGGTTGGAATCCACGGGGTCAGCCATAGTTTCCTTTTCGGGTTTCCACGTTCTCTCAGGTAGTGGTAGAGATCCCAGACGGTCTTTGGACTACCGTCAACTAGAATGCAAGAAAGCTTTAAAGTTAAGGTGAGGTAACGAAAATTATCAAATTGACTAAAAATAAACTATTCAAGAAACTGGTGTGAAAGCGATTCAACCCCAAGTTTTAAATTAGTCTTTCTCTATTTTTTCGGTGATTGTTAAGGGATTTACTGCTAAAGAGACGGTCATGGCCACTTTAGAACCATATAGTATGCCATAATCCGTCAGAATACAATAAGGCCGAACACTTTTCTAGGGGGGCATTTTCTACTTCTTCACCAATTGAAACGAGAATACCGTTTGCTGTATAGCGAGGAGGATCTTCAAGGGAAAACAACGATATTACTTGTAGGAGGCCCTTTTTACACATACGAAAAATAGTATCCTTAAGTTTCTTTTGTTCCATGATATCGCCATATTGCCCTGCAATCTCACTTAAGTTCATATCTGAAACAAGAAAAAGAAGCTAATACAGACTGGGTGGACTAACTGAACACTTTTGTTGCAAAAAATACAAATTAAGGAATTTGGTTTGAACTCTGTTACCGTACTTGATGCATATCGTATAACATCTGAAATGGCATGTAACTTCGGAAAATATGACGTTTGAATATGATTTGGAGGCGTCCAGATAGACCGAGGACTACTTTGCGACAATCAACAGAACATGTAATGAGGCGAAGGAGATATTGAAACGATCTGGACACAAGTTGTGCCTGCGTGAGAAAACTGCCAAGGACAGGATCGAGGAAGTGTATGAATCTTTTGGGCGACCTTGGAATGATATAGGGTAGCGTCAGGTTACATAAGTCAACATTTATTCGCAGTCAACAAAATTGACAAATCCGGAGGGGAATTGTATTGCGATAAGGTAGTGGATGCAATGATAATACTAGAACACTCACCATATCTTCGCTCGTTCCACCAGAGTGGTTCTTTATCAAGCAAAGCCTTAATCTGCGGAATGTTTTCTGTCAAGCGACTCCAGAGGTCCGTAGTTGCACACTTGCGAAATCCGATAATGTAGGCGTACGGTAAGCACAGAAGTTTTCCCTTGTTGTCTTTCCAACAAGGATTTTTGTATTCCTTCAGTAATTTCAAAGGCGGCTGGAAATGTAAAATTGAAATGCATACCGTAAAATTTCCAGGCCTATTTATTTTTGCGACTCGTAAAAATTTCCCAGAATAAAGATTTCACGATTTCACCCTCTGGGATTAGAAATGTTTATGTCCTTTTTCACGAATCGTAGTTCGCGAAAATATACAAGCCCGTGAAAATTTCACAGTTCGCAGCATTAACTGTAAATTTCCCATTTTGCCAGACGCCTGATGACTTATAACCAACAGTGGGCCTAATTAACAGTCCGACATTGTCGTAGGATTTCAAAGACAACTACAGGGTATGTCACAAAAACACGGCCCGTAATTCGTAAATATAAACTGTTTTAAAACGAATAGCAATAAGTTACCTGAATATCAAATCCTTCAGCCTTCGTCAGTGCATCTTTCATCTGCTGTTCGGTAGGCTCCCTATAGTCATTTTTCATACTCTTCAAAATCGTTGCCTTATCCAACCAAGGCAAGCGTCCCTCATTGGCGTTGGTATGTCGCTTGGCCGCAGCGGAGGCCCGCTTGCCACTTGATTGTGAATGCTCTTGCGGCACCCGTGCTGCAAAGAGAGGACAGGGACGAGCATCCTGGAATAAGGGATGCGTCAACTCAAGAGTC
The DNA here is from genome assembly GCF_910592395.1 of Lineus longissimus. NCBI lineage: Eukaryota > Metazoa > Nemertea > Pilidiophora > Heteronemertea > Lineidae > Lineus > Lineus longissimus. The sequence goes on from NC_088309.1 coordinate 7,794,787, forward strand.
GTCCACGCCACGAGTACGGCAGTTAGAACTAAGACCACCGCGATAGCAACTCTCTGGAGACCCATGCCTTGCGGTGTTTTCTGGTTTAAATTTTGACAATTCGGAAAGGACTTGGATTTCACCACTTCATTTGACGACTTCCCTGATAAATGATGTAAATGAGTGCACCCCATTCATTCGCGTTCCCTACAGTCTGAATGTTTATGACGCGTTTATATACAATCGAGTGTAACAAAAGATGAATGTTGATCACAAAGACGCATGCTCCGCGTGATATTGTCTATAACACGTTTTCATCATTTTCATGACAACATTATAAACAGCGCAGTGATCCTTCTTTGAGTTGTGAAAACAAATCGAAGGTTGAAAACTGTGAGCCTTTTTTTTACTCACCTTATTCTATAGTCCACTTAGGATATCAAACGTGTTACCCGACTCTTACCATAGATTTCTCATTCATATACTAGTTGAAAAGAACTTTACGAAGGAACTTATACACAACAAAGTTTTGAATTTTCTATACGTTAATGGGTGAAGCTAGCGGGGGAGGGGGAGGGGGGGGGCAGTGGCAAAACAGTGGCAAAAAACCCCCCCCCCCGAGGTCACCAAAAAATACATTTTTTACTATGATTTTGCTGCCCCCGACCAAAATGCTAGTCTGACCTGGAGCCATAATAATCACAACACTTTAGTTTGGCTGATCAAAAGCATTCATTAGAACATGACAAAAAAAACGAAAAGGAAATTAAGTTTTTAATAATATTAATATCATAGTAAAATCTCCCAAAGCGTGTTGGTTTTTGCTTTTAATAACCATGGCACAAAGTTGTGGGACATTTTCGTCCCAAATTTGTTTTCAAATGCGTTTAACTCATTATTGCGTAACCAATGGGGATATTGTTCCATAACAATGACATACAAATAAAAGTGGATGGAATTTCTATTTTGCCCAAACTTAACTCGTTAAACTACTTAAATAAAGTCATTCATCTGTTGCCGAGACCTTAGAATATAGACTTATACACGTCGTTTTTAACTTTTGGTTAATGGTGTATATATATTTTCCACTCAAATTTAAGACTTTAGTCAGTGTCAGTCAATGGATTATATGCGTGTGGAGTGCGAGTATCAGCGAATATCACTAAACACGAACTTGCCCCACTTTCCTTCGGATCAAAGAGAAGATATCGCTGGAAAGTACGGCTGATTGACGCCGAATCACCTCATTTTTAGAAAAATGAGAGAAAGCAAGTCAGCATGCTTGTTGCCGCTCTCAGACGAATCGCTGTGAGGATACTGAAACCAATTGCTGTGAGTAAACCTAGAATTTTTTGTTATTAAGATGATGGATGATCAGCGGTTACATTTAGTTAAGGGTCTGGGGAATGCATTTTTGGCGATCCCCTTTCTTACCTACATGATCCCGCCGTGCATATAGAGCGCTATCACGTCAGCCATGTTGGGGGCATAGAACAATGATTTGCATGCTTGACTTAACTGAATCAATTGATGTCATTGTCATTTGGCTTGCTTTCTTTTGTCTTGTGACATAATTAATTTTGGAACCCTTTTTTTCGACCTTCTAGATCAGTACACGTCATGATTAGGCCTACCAGATAGTTTCTGATACATATATATCTGTGGTCATATCGCTCAACGTGCTCGCCACAGGCGTTCGATTGTTGGATAGGCCTGTCACTATGATAGAAACTTTTCCTGATAAGGAAGAATCCTTTCAGACAAATTTGTAACAGACTATAGCCCCTCACGACAATCCTACCAGTAAAGTTTATTCAAGGGGATTTTCTTGGGCGGCACCGGCTACGATGTTCCTGGACTTCTAAGTAATAACGAACGTAAACAATCAGCCCCGCTGTGGACAAAATTTAGAGGCCATACATGCCAAACTAAATCATTATATGCTCCTCATTTACTTTAAGTCTATGTGATTATTCGACAGTGCTTGTGAGAAGCCCTTTACAGAATACCATGTTTAAATCCGTAGAATAAATAAACTAAAGAATAATGTGCCGGCCAATTCTTACATGATGGAGAAAGCACTTTACCGGTAACAACAAGTTATTGAGTTGTCCAAGGCATGCTAGCTAGGTAAAATATGAAACCCGTTGGCCTTCCCGTATCTACCCTCGGTCACTGCACAACTTTCTCGGAAAACGATTCGAGATTTGGCAACAAGAAAATTCGTCTGTTAAAGGTAGGGTTGATTTGAGCAGTATGTTCCACCATGAAACATCGAACTTTCAGATTGCATGAGATAAAACCCATGAAAATAAGCTTAGGCGATGGTATTTTCTTCGAGATGGTAGTCGTCATCAGATGGAGTGGTAAAATTTCCTTTCTCTGACCATTTGATTATCATTAAAAGCGCCTATAGGCCCGGTTGTTTAAAACAAGTTCGTAACTAACTAACATTAACTTAGCCTTGAGGCTAGTGCCAATATAATGTCGAGGCATTAAATGCCATGATAAAGCTACATGTCCGTTAAAGTGAACTTATTTTGAACAAACGGCCGTGTGTTATTCCAGTTGGTTATTCACATGTCACGGAACATCCTAAATAATGGACATTCTTTTTTTTCAGATGATCCTTGACGAAACTTCAGAGCCTCCAATGTTCAACAAGTACACGGAAACCGAGTTCTACGTCCCTCAAACGTCATACGAACTACATGCCGTATCCAACTACGCCGCCCAGCTCCGCTGGTACGCCCGCATGCGGAAGAAGCGGACAAACCAAAACAGGAGTATGATTCGTGGACTGTACGCTCTATGCACTGTGTCTGTATTAGCTACCCTCCTTATGTACACCAATGGCACAGAGAAAATATCAGTTGGGTTTCAGAACACGAAACATTTCGCAGAACAGTTCATAAGGATTGGGCGATCTTTGAGCACTGAAGGATTATTCGTCGGAGAGAATCCGGTAGTAAAAAAGGAAGCTAAGCCAAAGGTTCCTTTAAGTGAAGGGATGAGGTGGCTGACGTCGTTTAAGGCATTTAAGGAAAATCTCACGGAGCTAGCACAGGAGTTTGCAGAAGAGTCGGCGAATGGGGAATTTGATGTAACTCAGCTGGTGAGAGGAAAATATAATGGAAAAGTAAAGAAAATTACGAAGGATTTGATACTGGAAGAGTTGGAGGTGACTGGTTATCAGAAGCGCCTTAAAGAATATATAGCCACAAGGACGGTGCCAAGAAATGGATTCGATCAAATGGTAAGTTTCTTAATTGAAGTACAATGTATGTAGCCTCACTGCTATACACCTTTCCAGAAATGGGGCGCTGACTGTCCGAAATAGTGATGTCATAAGGGGAAACTTTTCTCTTTTCTATTTCAGCTAACATGATGAGAGAATATGGATGTTGTCCAAAGCCAAACATCTTGTTAAAGATTTTTTCGATTTTAGAGTAACTGCAATATTCTGTTTCAGGCACCACTGCCATTTATGAACAAATGGAGAACTCCGTGTTGGCAGCATAACACTACTTCCAACTTTATGTGCCTGCCCGGGTTCTATATCATTGGCTTTCCGAAGTGTGCCACCACTGATCTGTGGACTCGGCTGACGAAACATCACCAGCTGAAGGGATGGGCGAAGGAACTGCATTGGTGGACCAGATTAAGATACCGTAAGTGATTACTGAGGCGCGCGTCCATACACCAAACCTGATGAAATATTTCCGGGCATTTCCCAGGGATGGAATATTCCGATTCCCGATTGTGGCGTAAAGGATTTAGGAAAATTCATTGGCTATTCTATTCTGTTCTAGGCGGCTGAAGGATGTTGTACCGAAGATGATAGCATCGCTTTTATCGGGCGGTCGTGCCCCCCCGTCATCTCTAAACAGTTAAAACTCCTTTTTGCTAAGATATACGTGCTTTCAACACTTATGGATTGAGGACCAATCCTGACTTCATCAATGGACAAGGAGCAAGTATCTCATTTCAGCCGCGGATTTGAAGCTCTCTTTTTCCTTTTTCAGGTTATTCGATGGCAAGGTATGCCAAAAAGCTTGGGGACATGGTGCGTGCGAGAAACGACACCCGAGTGCTAATGGGTTAGTAATCCTTCGTATTTGTCTCAAGCTATTGTTCACGTAATAAAACCTCTCAAAGGTCTGCGTACCGTATCCGCGATTGTACTGTAGACCACTATGATGACCCCACAATCGAGGTCGCAAGATTATCCGCCCGCTTGTGCGAATTTATGCAGCTAAATGTTGCTACGGGTATTAGGTCAACAGAAACTGCCAGCATTTCTAAAGGTGGAGAGGTTGTGTGAGTAGGTCATGTCCTATGGGTTTAACACGGGAGTGTGTATACCGTCCTGTACATTGAGGTGATTTTTTGTAAAAAAACATATACACGGTCATTGGCTATGCTTCTTTACGTTTTTGAAGGAGACGGGAGTCCCTCGACGCTATGGGATATCAGCTACCTTGAGAGAAAGCTTAGGAAGGATCCAGGGTTACCTGACAAGCCGCCAAAGGTTCTCAACGCGCATCTGATGTACAAGTACCAGCCCAATGCAAAATTTATCGTTTTAGTTCGTAATCCGTCGGATAGGTAAGCAACAACTGCAACTGAGACAATACTGGACTATATGCTTTCAAAATATTGTACAATTCTTAAGTAGCCGGTGATCTTACACAGTCCTGTGAAAAATCTATATTCTTTTCCTTTTTAGCGTATATTCTGACTACACCTACCATGGTGTCGACAAAGTCAAAAAACTTTATAGAGATAAAGAAGAGTTGCACAACAGGACTATAGAACTTATCAAATACTACCACGAGTGCATAAACACCACTTCTATTAAGGCCTGCGCATATAATGGGAAGGTTTATTTACACAGCACCGACCAAAAGGTAAGCGAAACAAAAATGCAAATATTGCAATCGGAACTTGGCTGTAATGAAGTGAGTATGAGGTAAAGACATTCAACGAAATGTTGACATTATTTGTCTTGAGGTGAAGCTACTTTATTCTGTAGTGAGCAAACATATACTCGATGGTGGCCCATGTTGATACATGTATTATACCATTGCAGTGATAGCCCTAGCTCTGTCGTTAACGAACAGCTTGTTTCATCATGTCATTGGGAACTAATGTATAGAACAAGCAAGTTTCGCAACACATACGAAGAGCTACACACATAACGAAGTACGACGTATGTGCATGTACCATCGACGATTTAAAAAAAACTTTTTCCACGTTTCCTTGTACAAGTAAGTACATGAACATGTGCATGTACATGTACATGTATAGAAGATGATTTACGAGTGTCGCGAAAATGAATTGGCACATGACTTGATGACGAAACAGACCTTTATATTTGATCGTACTTCTTCGTTCGTATAGGGGTTTCGAAACGTATAGGCCTAGTTCTGTCGTTCTGGTGGATGAAGTTAGTCGAGAGAAGATGACACTTGAATGCTGCACATTAAAGTAGGTTGATGATATTTCAATCATTATTTGCAGCTCCGCCTGTTTATCTACTTGTACTCAGTTTATATCGGTGACTGGCTGACTGTCTTTCCCCGGAGTCAAGTCCATGTGGTCCGAGCAGAAGACTACGGACGAAACACAGCTGGGGTGCTGCAAGATATATTCAAGTTTTTAGAAGTTGGTGAGTTCAGACCAAATATTCTTCATTTAACCATAAGGCTTGTTGGCCTCTTTTCCTTCTCTTCTCCTCTCCTCTCCTCTCCTCTCCTTTTTTTTTCTTTTCCACCTCCTCCTCCTCCTCCTCTTTGTTCTCTCTCTCAATCTCCTTCTTTTTCTCTTTCGCCATTTCCTTCTTTCCGTTTCCTACTCCTCTTTTTCTTTTTCGTCTATTTTCGGATTCCGTGTGGCCAGATCGAGGCAGCCGCTACGATGTACATCAATACACAAATACTGGCTGCAAAATATCGTTGGTCTCTATAAGGCGGTACAGATATTACAACTGCGATGTACTGCCTCGATTGCACAGTTGTTTCCTCAAAAGTACACTGGTAATTAATTTGAACCTTCTCTTTTACTCCAGACGCCTTGCCGCCTGACACACTGAAAGAAATAGCTGAAGGTCCGAGAATGAACACAAACAGGCAATACAGTTACGATGTCGGCCCGATGCAGGCATCAACAAGAAAACTTTTGGACGACTTTTTCAAACCTTTTAACGAAGCCCTTGCCCACATTTTACAAGACGACCGCTTTCTTTGGAAAGATGTACGACATGACATGTCCAGATAACACAAGTCAAGACCACCGTTAGTGATTCGAATTAATCATACCGGTTACGGGCAATAATAGATTAGCCGGAAACTTTTGTCGCGATATTTTAAAAGGGGTCAAAGGTACTTTTTTCAGTTCCTTTCGTCCCTTGATTTCACCAGCGACAAAGGATTCAGACGAGTCTATTGTGGTCCGTAACCGGTGATCAATTTGAATAACCGCCGTCTTCAGAACAAATATAATGTTACAGTATTTCCATTTCCCATATAATATGTTTTCGCTCTCCACATCCCCGATAGGTCTCCTAGCAAAGCCTGTGTCAAATAGTCTATTTCAAATATCTGTTTGTTTTGGCAAAATAACATGGCGTCTTCTATCATGCATTTCAACTGTAAATAATGATTAATTTATCTTTCTTTTAAATAAAAAATATTTTATTTTACGAGTTATTGATTTAAAATTTCTCGTCATAAGCATAGTCTTTCACTTTCACCCATCACACACATTCCTAGGTACACTCACTGAAGACAGAGTAGGACGTCTACTGTATAGGCGATACTTTTTATGGTCAACGAACAAATGAGTGTGATATCGTGACTGTTTCTGATTCATGTTAGGCTTATTTCTTCACGTAAGACAGGCCTTTGATACAGGCACCCTTCAACCGCCTAACTAGCGTCGACACGGAATATTCTGCGGCACGACCATTCCTGTTACACCTGTTTTACCGATTGCTGTGCCGATTTGTCTTTTTGCCTTGTCGTGACGCTTCAGCAATTTATCGCGAGGGGTCTCCTCCTGGTACTGACGGTGCCTTGTCAATTACTGGATTTTCGACCTAACTTGTCTCGCGTGGCCTTATCTATGCGGACAAAAGCTTTAGGAATAATTCTCAGCAAAGTTTGCCTTTCTTATCGGAAATTTCATCTTTTTATCAATATTTGTCCGAAGAAGCCTTTCTTGGTGCTACTATAAAGAATAAACATCACTGAAGGTAGGACTTTTAAAATTTGGCAAACTTCGATTGTTTTGTTTTTTCAGGTGATTTCAACTTGTCAGTCCTGGCACTTGTGCCTCGTCTCTTCATAACCCTGAGCTCGTGTATGGGCTCCGGACTGTTGCTATCATGTTATCAAAGATAGTGGTGTTGCACAACACTATAGATTATCCTTGGGTTGCCCAGGCGGGGCTGTGTAACTTGCTATTTGTGGTCACACTATTGCAGTTTAGTGACAAGAGATCGGCCAGGCACCTTTGGCCAGATCGATCTGACAACGCTTTAAACTCATTTGCTACGAAACTGTACTTGGTGTAATGTTCCGCTAAAATTTGACTTAAAAAGAGAGGGTATTACTATCAAACGCTGAAGCAAAATAACTTTTTCATTAAGGTTCCTCCGAGAGTAATGGTAAATATCCATACAATTAATTGACATGGCAAAATTAGATATACTAATAATTGGAAAGAAACGATATACGTATCAAGAATTTATTAATATATTATATATTAATAGTAATTAGCAACCTCCACGGTATCCGTCTTCTTTCCGTGTTTGATGCTCCCTGAGTTAGTATTCGGATGACTCCATACCGTAAAGCGGCGACAGGCTAATTATGGGCGACGCCATCAAAGAGTGGTGATGGGTGTGATCGGTGTCCTATGGTCCCTGGTCTAATTAACCATGACCTCGTCTCTGAGGCAAGTAGCCAGAGTCGTGATTACTGGGTCCTAGATATTTTACGAAGAGTGTCATCTTACTCTACTGTAGTTGTTCACGCTGTCTGACATTCCTGGTGAGCCCCTCCAGACCGCGGACTATTAGTTGCTATATTTGAACAGTCAGCTGAATGGGAGTGCCGTTACATGCCAAACTAAATTATGATTATATGCTCCTCATTTACTTTAAGTCTTTGTGATTATTTGACAGTGCTTGTGAGAAGCCCTTTGTAGAATACCATGTTTAAATCCGTAGTATAAATAAACTAAAGAATAATGTGCCGGCCAATTCTTACATGATGGAGAAAGCACTTTACCGGTAACAACAAGTTATTGAGTTGTCCAAGGCATGCTAGCTAGGTAAAATATGAAACCCGTTGGCCTTCCCGTATCTACCCTCGGTCACTGCCCAACTTTCTCGGAAAACGATTCGAGATTTGGCAACAAGAAAATTCGTCTGTTAAAGGTAGGGTTGATTTGAGGAGTATGTTCCACCATGAAACATCGAACTTTCAGATTACATGAGATATAACCCATGAAAATAAGCTTAGGCGATGGTATTTTCTTCGAGATGGTAGTCGTCATGCGATGGAGAGGTAAAATTTCCTTTCTCTGACCATTTGATTATCATTAAAAGCGCCTATAGCCTAGGCCCGGTTGTTTAAAACAAGTTCGTAACTAACTAGCAGTTACATTAACTTAGCCTTGAGGCTATAGTGCAAATATAATGTCGAGGCATTAAATGCCATGATAAAGCTACATGTCCGTTCAAGTGAACTTGTTTTGAACAAACGGCCGTGTGTTATTCCAGTTGGTTATTCACATGTCACGGAACATGGGTATTAATAAACAGAGAAACAGAGAAACGAAGAAATCGAGAACTTCCCATATCGAGTAGTTAGGCCTTAAAACCTATGTCTATAATGTACGGCGTAAAAAATAGACTAATATGCTAGCCTGGTTTCTTCTCCCACGATGAAAGTAGTTCGAAAATGCACTGGGTGGACAGCGAGACCAGTCCTATTAGATCAATGGAACATTGTCCATTTCGCAAAACCACGAGGTTGATTGCATGGACTCTGGCATGTCTGGGGCTCTGCCAAGTTAAAATCAATCATGGTATGTATAATTCATGAGACAATGATAAACCGACGATATTGGCCTACAAGTAATGGACTGTAGGGCCTGTGACCTGGTCTAGTTCGGTGTGTGTGTGTAAGTCTGTGATGATGGGTAGGGGGTGTCTACAAAACCAAGACCCAAGACCCAAGACCCAAGACCTACAAAACCAAGACCCAATATGTTGATGGGTCTTGGTTTTGTAGGTCTTGGTTTTGTAGGTTTTGGGTCTTGGGTCTTGGGTCTTGGTTTTGTAGACACCCGATGGGTAGGTATGTATCCAGTACGGCGTGTACATTGAGTACAGCGTGTGTAGGCCTACAAGGTGCACGGGGCGGTGTAAATGGGAGACGAGGCCTAACTAGTCGATGAGGGAAGTTCTCGATTTCTTCGTTTCTCTGTTTCTCTGTTTATTAATACCCACGGAACATCCTAAATAATGGACATTCATTTTTTTCAGATGATCCTTGACGAAACTTCAGAGCCTCCAATGTTCAACAAGTACACGGAAACCGAGTTCTACGTCCCTCAAACGTCATACGAACTACATGCCGTATCCAACTACGCCGCCCAGCTCCGCTGGTACGCCCGCATGCGGAAGAAGCAGAAAAACCAAAACAGGAGTATGATTCGTGGACTGTACGCTCTATGCACTGTGTCTGTATTAGCTACCCTCCTTATGTACACCAATGGCACAGAGAAAATATCAGTTGGGTTTCAGAATACGAAACATTTCGCTGAACAGTTCATAAGGATGGGGCGGTCTTTGAACACTGAAGGATTATTCGTCGGAGAGAAACCGATAGTAAAAAAGGAAGCTAAGCCAAAGGTTCCTTTAAGTGAAGGGATGAGGTGGCTGACGTCGTTTAAGGCATTTAAGGAAAATCTCACGGAGCTAGCACAGGAGTTTGCAGAAGAGTCGGCGAATGGGGAATTTGATATAACTCAGCTGGTGAGAGGAAAATATAATGGAAAAGTAAAGAAAATTACGAAGGATTTGATACTGGAAGAGTTGGAGGTGACTGGTTATCAGAAGCGCCTTAAAGAATATATAGCCACAAGGACGGTGCCAAGAAATGGATTCGATCAAATGGTAAGTTTCTTAACTGAAGTACAATGTATGTAGCCTCACTGCTGTAGGATTGGAAAAATCTACATGTACACACAGGGTCATTTGATTAAAGCAGGGTGTACACTAGTAAAATATCAGCAACATTTTACCAACATTTTACCAACATTTTACCAACATTTTTACAACAATTTTGCAACAAGCCCTTCAAGGCCCTGTGTACACTAGCAACAAAATTGCAACAAATTTGCAACATTTTTACAACATGTTGGTAAATTGTTGCAAACTTTTTAGCGGGAACAAAGGGAAAATAGGTATTTTGGAGGGAAAATGGATGATTCCAAGGAGAGAAGATGTGTTTTGAGTGCTTCTGCAGCAATTTTAGCTGTCATTGTTGAGATGCGGAAGAGGCGGCGAAATAAACCAAAGAGACCAGGCCCTGGATCAAAATGAGGGTGGATCATGGGGCATATCACTGCCTGTTAAAGGAGTTACGGCTGACTGCATGACAAGCCACCATACAAAAACTTCCTGCGAATGGATAAAATTGCATTCGAAGAACTTCTTGAAAAGGTTTCACCACCCATTACGAAGCAAGACACTCACTTGAGAGTTGCCATACCAGCCGCTTGTTAAAGTCACATGACCTCAGGTAGATCACATGACCCAAATCCTATTTCTGATTGGCTGAAGAGTTTGCAACATTTTTACAACATGCAACAAAGAATTGCATTGCATTTTATTTGCAACATTTTTACAACAATTTTACAACATGTTGTAAGACGCGTTTTGTTCTGTACACACTATGCAACATTTTTGCAACATTTGTTGCAACCGCAAATGTTGTAAAAATGTGGCTAATATTTTGCTAGTGTACACAGGCCTTAAAGCGAGGTCGAGTCAGCTTGTGATGGTTTCGTCCGAAATGGGTAAGGCCTTCTCTTTTCTATTTCAGCTAACATGATGAGAGAATATGGATGTTGTCCAAAGCCAAACATCTTGATAAAGATTTTTTTCGATTTTAGAGGAACTGCAATATTCTGTTTCAGGCACCACTGCCATTTATGAACAAATGGAGAACTCCGTGTTGGCAGCATAACACTACTTCCAACTTTATGTGCCTGCCCGGGTTCTATATCATTGGCTTTCCGAAGTGTGCCACCACTGATCTGTGGACTCGGCTGACGAAACATCACCAGCTGAAGGGATGGGCGAAGGAACTGCATTGGTGGACCAGATTAAGATACCGTAAGTGATTACTGAGGCGCGCGTCCATACACCAAACCAAATATTTCCGGGCATTTCCCAGGGATGGAATATTCCGATTCCCAATTGTGGCGTAAAGGATTTAGGAAAATACATTGGCTATTCTATTCTGTTCTAGGCGGCTGAAGGATGTTGTACCGAAGATGATAGCATCGCTTTTATCGGGCGGTCGTGCAGTTTCTAACCCCCCCCCCCCGTCATCTCTAAACAGTTAAAACTCCTTTTTGCTAAGATATACGTGCTTTCAAAGCTTATGGATTGAGGACCAATCCTGACTTCATCAATGGACAAGGAGCAAGTATCTCATTTCAGCCGCGGATTTGAAGCTCTCTTTTTCCTTTTTCAGGTTATTCGATGGCAAGGTATGCCAAGAAGCTTGGGGACATGGTGCGTGCGAGAAACGACACCCGGGTGCTAATGGGTTAGTATCCTTCGTATTTGTCTCAAGCTATTGTTCACGTCATAAAACCTCTCATAGGTTTGCGTACCGGCGTATCCGCGATTGTACTGTAGTTGACACGGCTATGATGACCCCACAATCGAGGTCGCAAGATTATCCGCCCGCTTGTGCGAATTTATGCAGCCAAATGTTGCTACGGGTATTAGGTCAACAGAAACTGCCAGCATTTCTAAAGGTGGAGAGGTTGTGTGAGTAGGTCATGTCCTATGGGTTTAACACGGGAGTGTGTATACCGTCCTGTACATTGAGGTGATTTTTTGTAAAAAAACATATACACGGTCATTGGCTATGCTTCTTTGCGTTTTTGAAGGAGACGGGAGTCCCTCGACGATATGGGATATCAGCTACCTTGAGAGAAAGGTTAGGAAGGATCCAGGGTTACCTGACAAGCCGCCAAAGGTTCTCAACGCGCATCTGATGTACAAGTACCAGCCCAATGCAAAATTTATCGTTTTAGTTCGTAATCCGTCGGATAGGTAAGCAACAACTGCAACTGAGACAATACTGGACTATATGCTTTCAAAATATTGTACAATTCTTAACGTAGCCGGTGATCTTACACAGTCCTGTGAAATATCTATATTCTTTTCCTTTTTAGCGTATATTCTGGCTACACCTACCATGGTGTCGACAAAGTCAAAAAACTTTATAGAGATAAAGAAGAGTTGCACAACAGGACTATAGAACTTATAAAATACTTCCACGAGTGCATAAACACTACTTCTATTAAGGCCTGCGCATATAATGGGAATGTTTATTTACACAGCACCGACCAAAAGGTAAGAGAAACAAAAATGCAAATATTGCAATCGGAACTTGGCTGTAATGAAGTGAGTATGAGGTAAAGACATTCAACGAAATGTTGACATTATTTGTCTTGAAGTGAAGCTACTTTATTCTGTAGTGAGCAAACATATACTCGATGGTGGCCCATGTTGATACATGTATTATACCATTGCAGTGATAGCCCTAGCTCTGTCGTTAACGAACAGCTTGTTTCATCATGCATATTGGGAACTAATGTATAGAACAAGCAAGTTTCGCAACACATACGAAGAGCTACACACATAACGAAGCACGACGTATGTGCATGTACCATCGACGACTCTAAAAAACTATTTCCACGTTTCCTTGCACAAGTAAGTACATGTACACCCTTGTCGGAAAGTTTATGGACACCAGTTTTTGCACATTTTCTCAAAAACGGCTAATCCTATTGAACCCAAATTTTCACCAATGGTGGAGAATCTTCTTGGCTATCGAATGACGTGATAGTTGATATCAGGACCAATTGCATAACAAAGTTATTACATAATTTTGAGAGGGATCTTTTTTTTACTTTTTTGTTAATCAATTTTTCAAAACCAAATTAACCTACAGTATATATTGCACATAGCTAAGACTTTCTGTGAAAAAAATTTGGATAAATCTCATTTCGGTTTTGAGATATATCGAAATATCAAAATTTTGATATTTTGATAATTTGATATTTTTGGGTTTTTTGCAACTGTATCATTGAGAAGTCATACCCAAATAATGATTGGCACCAATTTAGCACAGCTAGCAACTAATATTGCTGAGAAAAGGTGGATACTTGGTAGTATGAAAATTTTCATATTATAATTTCAAGATGTTCCTTTAGTTGAAAATCAGAAAAAAATCACCATTCATTCAGGGGACATGGGTACTACTAGGATATATCGAAAAATCAGAAAAATCTCAAAATTTTCAGAATCTCAAAATTTTGATATTTTGATATATCATGAAAAGTAAATGATATTTTCAAATACTTTCTTCACAGAAAGTCTTAGCATTGTTATCTGTATGATGCAAGATTTATACTTCGATTTTAAAAAAATCAACCAAAAAGTGAAAAATAGATGCCTCTCAAAATTATGTAATAACTTTGTTATGCAATTGGTCCTGATATCAACTATCACGTCATTCGATAGCCAGGAAGATTCTCCACCATTGGTGAATATTTGGGTTCAATAGGATTAGCCGTTTTTGAGAAAATGTGCAAAAACTGGTGTCCATAAACTTTCCGACAAGGGTGTACGTACATGTACATGTATAGAAGATGATTTACGAGTGTCGCGAAAATGAATTGGCACATGACTTGATGACACGACAGACCTTCGTATTTGATCGTACTTCTTCGTTCGTATAGGGGTTTCGAAATGTAAAGGCCAAGTTCTGTCGTTCTGGTGGATGAAGTTAGACGAGAGAAGATGACACTTGAATGCTGCACATTAAAGAAGGTTGATGATATTTCAATCATTATTTGCAGCTCCGCCTGTTTATCTACTTGTACTCAGTTTATATCGGTGACTGGCTAACTGTCTTTCCCCGGAGTCAAGTCCATGTGGTCCGAACGGAAGACTACGGACGAAACACAGCTGGGGTGCTGCAAGATATATTCAAGTTTTTAGAAGTTGGTGAGTTCAGACAGAAGATTTTTCATTTAACCATAAGCCTTGTTGGCCTCTTTTCCTCCTCTCCTCTCCTCTCCTCTCCTCCTCCTCTCTCTCAATCTCCTTCTTTTTCTCTTTCGCCATTTCCTTCTTTCCCTTTCCTACTCCTTTTGTTCTTTTCCGTCTATTTTCGGATTTCGTGTGGCCAGATCGAGGCAGCCGCTACATGTACATCAATACACAAATACTGTCTGCAAAATATCGTTACAGATATTACAACTGCGATGTACTGCCTCAATTGCACAGTTGTTTCCTCAAAAGTGCACAGGTAATTAATTTGAAACTTCTCTTTTACTCCAGACGCCTTGCCGCCTGACACACTGAAAGAAATAGCTGAAGGTCCGAGAATGAACACGAACAGGCAATACAGTTACGATGTCGGCCCGATGCAGGCATCAACAAGAAAACTTTTGGACGATTTTTTCAAACCTTTTAACGAAGCCCTTGCCCACATTTTACAAGACGACTGCTTTCTTTGGAAAGATGTACGACATGACATGTCCAGATAACACAAGTCAAGACCACCGTTAGTGATTCGAATTAATCATACCGGTTACGGGCAATAATAGATTAGCCGGAAACTTTTGTCAAGACATTTTAAAAGGGGTCAAAGGTACTTTTTTCAGTTCCTTTCGTCCCTTGATTTCACCAGCGACAAAGGATTCAGACGAGTCTATTGTGGTCCGTAACCGGTGATCAATTTGAATAACCGCCGTCTTGAGACCAAATATAATGTTACAGTATTTCCATTTCCCATATTATTTATTTTCGCTCTCCACATCCCCGATAGGTCTCCTAGCAAAGCCTGTGTCTAATAGTCTATTTCAAATATCTGTTTGTTTTGGCAAAATAACATGGCGTCTTCTATCATGCATTTCAACTGTAAATAGTGATTGATTTATCTCTCTTATAAACAAAAAATATTTTATTCTACGAGTTTTTGATTTAAAATTTCTCGTCATAAGCATAGTCTTATTGGTCGTTTGTTACCTTGCACTTTCACCCATCACACACATTCCTAGGTACACTCACTGAAGACAGAGTAGGACATCTGATGTATAGGCGATACCTTTTATGGTCAACGAACAAATGAGTGTGATATCGTGACTGTTTCTGATTCATGTTAGGCTTATTTCTTCACGTAAGACAGGCCTTTTATAAAGGTACCCTTCAACCGCCTAACTAGCGTCGACACAGAATATTCTGGGGCACGACCATTCCTGTTACACCTGTTTTACCGATTGCTGTGCCGATTTGTTGTTTTGCCTTGTCGTGACGCTTCAGCAATTTATCGCGAGGTGTCTCCTGGTACTGACGGTGCCTTGTCAATTACTGGATTTTCGACCTAACTTGTCTCGTGTGGCCTTATCTATGCGGACAAAAGCTTTAGGAATAATTCTCAGCAAAGTTTGCCTTTCTTATCGGAAACTTCATCTTTTTATCAATATTCGTCCGAAGAAGCCTTTCTTGTTGCTACTATAAAGAATAAACATCACTGAAGGTAGGACTTTTAAAATTTGACAAACTTCGATTGTTGTTTTTTTCAGGTGGTTTTTAACTTGTCAGTCCTGGCACTTGTGCCTCGGCTCTTCATAACCCTGAGGTCGTGCATGGGCTCCGGGCTGTTGCTATCATGTTATCACATTACCAACAGATAGTGGTGTTGCACAACACTATAGATTATCCTTGGGTTGCCCAGGCGGGGCTGTGTAACTTGCTATTTGTGGTCACACTATTGCAGTTTAGTGACAAGAGGTCGGCCAGGTACCTTTGGCCAGATCGATCTGACAACGCTTTAAACTCATTTGCTACGAAACTGTACTTGGTGTAATGTTCCGCTAAAATTGGACTTAAAAAGAGCGAGCGTATTACTATCAAACACTGAAGCAAAATAACTTTAAATTATGGTAAATTACCATACAATTAATTGACATGGCAAAAATAAATATACTAATAATTGGAAAGAAATGATATACGTATCAAGAATTTATTTCCTTGCTTTTTGCTGCAATTAAGATCAGAAAAATTTCTAATCGAAGGTTCGCAAGAGACATTGTTTGCATTGGCGGGTCACTCATTTTACAGAAAATTCATTATCTGTTTCAATCTGTCTACTGAATAAACGATGCTTCGAATCCCTTTTACTTTTTTTGTGTGTCAGCAATTTAAAATTTCATAGGATCTGTGGCTTCAAAAATCCAATCTTCTGCTCAGCACTGGTAAATCAAATATTGATTTTCTAAAGGTTTGCAGTTCCGAATGGTTCCACAAATTGTAGTGGTATTTTTTATCATGAACCGTTAAGGAGACCAAAGCCGACATTCCTTCATTGATTTAGTTGCGGGAACAGAGAACACGAGGCCAGAAGACGCGATTGGAAATTCGCCTGAATAAAATCAGCTCTCTCAGGGCAGAGAGGGTGACTTTGTATGACAACGATCCAATGTCTTTTGGAATACAATCTTAATGGAAAATTTCCCTTTATATATTGAAAAGATTAAATCGAAAACAAATGATCAACCTCGAAAATGAACCTCTATTAGTATCTTCTGAATTGACGATCTATCGAATCCAATGCCATCCTTCTTAACCCAGACTTTCCGGCATTTCCTCCACGTACCTAAGCCATCATTAGGACTTCCTTGAGGAACGCTGGCCCCAGCCATTATGATCATTAGACTCGAAGAATCAAAGCTCGTGCCGTAATTAGTAACCTCCACGGTATCCGTCTTCTTTCCGTGTTTGATGCTCCCTGAGTTAGTATTCGGATGACTCCATACCGTAAAGCGGCGACAGGCTAATTATGGGCGTCGCCATCAAAGAGTGGTGATGGGTGTGATCGGTGTCCTATGGTCCCTGGTCTAATTAACCATGACCTCGTCTCTGAGGCAAGTAGCCAGAGTCGTGATTACTGGGTCCTAGATATTTTCCGAAGAGTGTCATCTTACTCTACTGTAGTTGGTCACGCTGTCTGACATTCCCGGTGAGCCCCTCCAGACCGCGGACTATTAGTTGCTATATTTGAACAGCCAGCTGAATGGGATTGCCGTTGGGCTGGTGAGCGTAAATTGTAGACATCTCGGAAAGAACCATTTGTGACATTTTGCGTTCTGTTATTAATGGCAAGGACGTTTTCCCTCTACGAATGGGGAAACAGCTTTTTTTAGTGATCGAGAGGAAAGCAAGAGCAAAGACGATAACGGTTGAGCGACTGTTTGGTAATAGTGTAGGATTCGTTAAGATGATGTATACAACCGAAACAACAAGTAAAGTACCACGGCTGATGCATGAACGTAGCTCAGAGGCATGCGCAGTCGTAGAGCGGGACTTACATGGCCGCGGCCCTCTCTGAAACCACTCACTGACTTTACTTCCTTTCGACTGATGGCACCTGCGAATGGCAACCAACATGCAAATGGAACGCTGCAGAAATCGCCGCCCTCTTTAAAAAAGACTTACTTAATGCTCAACCTCCTTCCCATGACAATAAAATCACATGCTATTTCCCCTACTGGCGCCGATCATTCGAACAGGAAATCTATGCAGTTATTGCAATCTTTCTGCTTTGATATCAAATCTATCAACATTTTCATATCTTATTTGCTGACTGCCAAACACACAGCATTTACCTGTGCAATAATAAATGATTAATGAGAGCAATCAGCATGATCAATAACCTTGGTGGCAGTAAATTGTACTGCCGGTATTGACAAGATGATTGATGTGATACACGATTATAAAAATCATGACTTGTCGCAGTTGCAGATGCTTAAAACAGGCTTCCGTGAGGTTTTATCGTAATGTGCTGTATTCCACGGAAGGCTTTTTAATGCAATGAGCACATGTACATTTCCACATTTATATTGTAGCTTACATTAGGTCGGCCACTTTACGATAATACATTACTTGTACTAGGAATTCGTGTGCATAGATGCACATATTATACGTGTATACGCGATTTAAATAAACAACATTGAGAGAGATATTTTGCTACCAATATTCAAGTCACGTCTTTTAAAAGAAAATCATGCACTTTCGTATTTAAGAAGTAACAATCGTTCATAAAAGTAAAGGATGAAATGTCTTCGCCGGACAAGACAGTCTCGCATTTCGTAGGTCAAGTTAAAGGCTGATGTTTCAGACACATAAACAAAATTATACAATCATGTATGATGCATTTGTTACATTACTCATCCACCAACTAATATGTACATATTATGTAAATACCTTTTCTTACTAATATCGCCAGACTTCAAACATCAACAAAAACGCAACGACATACTTTGCTTTGGAGGCACATAAGTGACCCAACCACATCGGTTTGAAATCCAAGTCATGACATGTCGAAGCTACAAACAGTGTAACCCGATCCCTCCACTTTTCCGTCACCAGCCTCGGGTTTGCTTTGAAGGAACATGACGAACACGCGACTTTGCACAGCGGAGGATAATTTTTTTCTTTTCTTACATATATTTGCTTGTGATTTGATCATTTTGTGCTCGGAGTGAAACATGGCTTTTCCGGCACATCTTCTAAGTGTTCATCCCCTGGAACGTACGACCGTCAGAAATAGAAAGAGAGGCTCAACAGACTCCTCTGTGGTCTAAAGAAATTGAGGGGCAAAAGGAACTGATCAGGAGTGCCGCTCAGCCTTTTCGCCCCTCAATTTCCCCAAACCACAAAGGACTCCGGTGTGTCTAGTCAATTTCCGGCGGCACGTAACCAGCATATTCATTTCAATCACTCCACTGACAAGACCGTCCAGGGATATTGGATTGAGCTTGTCGTCATCTAGTCTAGGTGCCATCTTTATGACCACCACAGGAGCAGAGACACAGTCACCCGGATAAGCAATTACAAGTCCTTGTTTTTTCGAACTGAAGAATTCTAAGCCGATGTTTTCCAAAAGATCAATTTCAAGCTGATTGCACGTATTTAAGGTCATATCTTGGGAGAAACTCTATGAGCAGCATAAAGCCAAACTGAGAATTCCATTCAGGATACGAAGAAAATGTATTTGGAGAACCAAAATACCATTATGCTCTCAAAGGGTTTTTTACCCTTGAGATCAACTTCCGAGTAGCAAGGCAATATCGTGATAGCTTGTCGTTCGAGAAAATCCAATGCTTTCAAGCCTTTAGACTAAGCATCATTTTGTGTTAAGATCAGACTAAGTTTTCAAATTTAGCCTTCAACGAGTAGACATGGCGTATTCTTAATGCTTTTCCCCACCACACACACTACTCTTCGCCAAGATCCCTTCAGCCTTCGTTTAGTTGGCTAGGAGTTGACTTCATTAAGTAGAGCAAATATTGATGCATTCATGTGGCCATGATGACTTATTCTGCTCTTTTCCCATGAACGAATATTTCTTGATCTGCATTTACAATGTACCACCAATGGCATTTGTCATCACGCCGTGCATGCTTGGTGAGCATCTGACAAACTGAGCTCATTTTAAAGTTCGGCGTCACTATTGATGATGGCCGTGGCGACCATGATTATGACAGCATGGGGTAGCCGATCAGCGGTCGGCAACATTTTTCAAGTCGCCAAGAAAAAGTCCCTTCCGCTGATGATAATCTTGAAAATGTACCATATAACGCTCCTGGTTTGTAAAAAACAGTCCCTCTCTTGAAAGTCTGGCTACGTTCATGAATAGGCTAAGAAATTCACTTTGCCGATCCTACCACCGGATATTCCCCTTGTGACCTTTGATGCATCACGGTGTCAAAGTGGCTTGAGACATTGCTGTTGCAACTTAGATCTGACGCTGAAAGGCTCTAGAGTTAAGTAAGCATCACACGACCCTTGTTTCTGGCACTGGGCAGAAATTCCACACCGTTCGCCAATAAAGGTTGGAAGATGTTAAGTTTGCAAGTTAATTGTCATGAACATGATTATTGGTGAGAACAAGCCCCGTCCATTCCACATTGTTTCAATTTGCATGTTTACTTTCATCGGGTTCCTTTCGAAGCAGTCAAATGAAGTGGCGTATAACCAGTTGAGAACACTTGTGAATCTTGTGAATAGAGACAAGCTGTCATATGAATTTGCCATGTCAAGAGTTCTTGGTTTATCATCGATGAAACATATGTGGTGGATCGGGTTTGCGAACAGAAATGTCACCTATATCGACAGTTGCCAAAGCGAAGAGAACGGATCAATGCTTTTAAAGCGTGGGTTTCGAATAACCTCTGGTCTTTGGCAAGGGGTAAATAACGTCCAAAAATAAACGTCTAAAATCGTAGATGTAGGATTTCGATATATTCAGTTCAACGGTGACTGGGTTTTTATATGGAGGTTATCAAAAATTGTTTAAATCCGTCACTGTTTGACGAAAATACTAAACTTTGATTATTACATGTCCGTGACTAATGAATCGTTTCGACATTAGCGTGACAGTCACTGGATAAAGAACATGAAAAACAGGCATTCAAACATTATTTACATGTACCTAATTCACATATAATGTACATATTTCATTGTGCTCGCCACTATTAGCAATGGTTCTAGATACAGTTTCTATCTGCACCATACTTACAGCAAACAACTCCGAGACCTCTCCTCAAGGCTGACTGAATTATTCGCGAAATTCGCGAAAATAAAACGCCCGCGAATATATTTGGTGGTTTTAAGTTTCCAGCTCAAACCACCGTGACATTTTCATGAAACATCGATTTCTCATGCAACTAACTTTGTTGGTCTTCCTTGTGATGATATGCATGGAATCGCCGGAAATGGATACCATGGTATTGTAATGGAATTTCCGGCATTGGTCGTGGATTGGCTAGTTCGTGATGATTACATCGTAGCCACAGGAAATTCCACATCACAGGGAGGGAGAACATTTTAATATCGATAGATGAATTATTGGTACTTTGATTCTTGTACGCATTAGGTATTAGGTATATTAAAATCAGTTTCGAATCTTGACAGTTGTCGGAAACCCTCGGCCACAGGAATTCTTCTTATGACTGATCACAGCACTGGCAAGAAAAAAAACCGAATATCCTGCCAAGCAATAGGTAATGACTGTGTTGCTCAAAAGTTCGAAAGTCTTTTATAACGTATTGATATTTTATCTTTACAATAACCAAAAAAATCGTGGCCGCAGGTATTGTGTTTCCTTTATATCAGTTTAGTCCTTGTTCACTTGTCTGACTGGTAATTGATTGGCAAAGAGAAATAGCCTATAGGCGTTTTTACACGGTGCGGGTTCAAGCCGGATCGAGACTAGTTCAGGTACCAGCCGGTTCATTTTCCCTCGTGTAAAAGCGAACCTACCGTCCTGAACCCTCCTGGTCCGAGGCGGGTTCCGATCGCCGGTCTCGGGTCGGTGCAGGCCGGTGTAGGCCGGTGGAGGAGGGTTTATTTATGCGTGTAAAAGCGAACCGGCTCCGAGCCGGTTTGCACACGGTACTCGCGTGACGTCATTCGCGGGAATAGCTGCCGTGTTCCTGGCATGAAATTTTCCGCGGAAAGAAACTGCTGTGAAATCTTCAATTTATCGAGAGCAAGAGCTTTCTTTCCATACAAATGCTGTGTACCAAAGCAAAAACTCTGCATCTCACCGGCGCCATCGTGAACCATTTTGTATTATTTGTTGAAGGTTGTGATATTTTCGTAGCTCCACCGCCAGCAGGATTGATCAGCGCCACCAATTGACGATGTTAGTGACGAACCGGCCTGGAGCCGGATCGAGGCCAGATCGTCGAACCGTCCCCGTGTAAAAGCGAAATGAACCGTCCTGAACCGAACACGCCTCGTGACGGTTCAGGAGGGTTGTCTTGAACCAGCACCGTGTAAAAAGGCCTTATATCCGCCGAAACGGATCGTAAGCAATGATGGATCCCTGGCCGAAAATGCAGCAGGTAATGACCATGTCGCTCGACAAGTTCGAAGGTCGTTATGAAGATTTTTCATCTGGACAAAACCCAATTCGCTTGGCCGCAGATATCATGAGTTTCCCTTTTATAGTCACTGTTCGCAAATTCGATTAGAACTTTTGTGATTTTGTCCAAGAGGACCAAACTTTTTGTTTGGACTGACTTTATCAATAGTGGCTCCGTAGCTGGCAGAAAAAACAACTATTTTCGTAATTGCGAGGTTCGTGACATATTCACTTTCATGTTCGTTTTTGACCTATGTTTCTGTGCTTCTCCCGTTGAAGAGTCATGGTCTCTTGAGCTATCTGTTGTAAGGAAACCTTGAAATATTATGGGGAACAACTACTACACACGGTTGACATGTAGGTTCTTGTAACGGAGAACGCTCCTGGTATCAAAATACATTTCGAAAACATTCCAGTGGCACGAATGTTTGTGCGCACTTTCCGGACCCCTTCAGTAGAACTCTGTAAGTTTCATAAGTACTGGCCTAAAATATCTGAGATACCCCTCCTACATTCCGACAACTGTTCAATATGTACACTATATCGAGCTTGTCAACTGACCACCTTCTCCAGATATCGCTCCACAGATCCTTGTGGCGGTCACTCAATAAGCGAGGTCTGAATTAATTGAGTGAAGCATATTGGACATTCCACTGATTTCCAATTCACTGACCTCCTCCTCACTGCTGCATCATTGATATCTAATACGATGGGAATCTTTCCGATGCAAATAAGTGCTTGGCGATTCGTAGCGTTCAGGATACCCCGAGTCGTGTCCGGATACTGTACGGTAGCCCACGAGCATGTCATTACAGTTTCCAATGCGCTATCACTCAGTGGGTGTGAAAGAATCAGAAGGCGGCTGTTGGTTAGTCAGTGCAGAGGTTGTGCACCATTCACGGCTCCCACGACCAGTTCAACTTTGATGGCGTAGCCAAAGGGCGTGCAACCTCTCTAGTATCCTTATACGATTTTACCAGTTGACCACTAACCACATTACAGGTCTTATACAGATCAAAGACTTGCTTAAAAATCTTAGTCTTTATCTTAAAATTTCTTCTAACCGAAACGCCCGTCACTTCACCCACAATTTCTGGATATTATTTGTTCGACATGTCACGACACCACTGAATTAAAAGACAAACGGTCTTAATGCATGTTGTGTTTATACACGAATAGAATACATGACTAAGCCATTTATCCGCTCGTCTTTAATACAGCTGTACACTAAAAGAAAAGTAATGAGCTTTGCGAAAAATGCGATTATTGTCATTTTGAACATGAAATCCACATCTTTTCATAAGAATAAGGCAATTACACATGAAGAGAAAATGCTATTATCTCACCAAATCTCTTACTGGCAATAAACCTCGTTACTTTGCAAAGCTCGTAAAAGTCAAATGGGGAAAGAACGTAAATACGCATTGGTTTTTCGACATTTCTTGAAGAGGGCATTATGAATGTTGAACAATGCTGCTACTGAACGGTTTAACCAGTACATGTACAAAAACAATAACATCAGCCTCAACACCATTGTCATTTTTTAATTTCCGGAATTCACGTCCATACTACACACAGAGCACAGAGCCGGTGTAACGTCTGTGCATGTTCCACACGTTTCAGTGTTTCCATATAATAGGCAGCTAGAGAGACCATGACTTCGGGGAAAACACAGAAAAATGTGTCAATCTATCTTTAAGCGTTCCCAAACAACGCGGGGATGAACACTCTGAATAGAAAACACTTTGAAATGTCCACACTGGCTCATATCAATTCATTTCATTTGATCCGTTTTGCAAACGCATGCTGCGAGATGTTTGTTGTGTGCTGTGCATAGTGCATAACGCATTGTAGCGTGCGTAGACAAAACAGATTGCAGAGCATGAATGGCCAGCCCAAACAATCATTTCAAATTGAGCACCTTTTGCCCCGGTGAGTCAGTCTGCGGTTCATACGTAACGTAGCAGCAGATAATCATCCGGGACCAATAATATAAAGTGCTCATCTGCTGCTTTAGACAGCAATCCTTTTGACAGGAGTTTGATTGATCAATAAGACCATATCCTCATTTGTTAATGAAAAGGGATTATATCTTGTCATAACGGCAGCCGCTTGAAGCGATGATGTGAGCATCCATTATGGAATCAGCAGCACCTTGACCAAAGATTGTTAACTTCTAGGATTTTTTTCCTTTTTGTGAATTGTTGCGGAGCACAATGCAGTGTGCTGAAATGATACAGTGTAAAAACTGACCGCAGTTGGGTATTTTTCGGACACCCGAGAAATATGGCGATGGATTTCCATAAACGTGTCCACTAGGAACGGTGCAATGCAACGGTGAAATCATTTTATTTTTTCAAAATAATCTCGGAATTCCGACTTTTTATCTCATAATGCAATTTTATTTTTTGAAAAAATAAGAAGTCGGAATTCCGAGATTATTTTGAAAAAAACAAAATTGCATGATGTCCTTTCCCAGCCACCAAGTTAAAGATCGATGCGAAAGAAAATTATTTACTTGAAGGAATAAAACCGTCATTTACTGCCCTACTATTCTTTTTAGGATCTTATGTGCAAGGCTACCAATACCAATAGCAATAACTTGGATTTCGATCTTCCTTTCCCAGACCCTCGCCAGGGGTCTAAGAACCCCTCAGCTTTTAAATCATCTGCCGCCGCCAATCCATTTGCTACGCTTGTTAGCAACCAATCTTTCAGTGCAGTTATAAACGATGTAACCGTTGTTTTACACCGTGCGATACGATTATGAGAAAAAGCTGTTTCTTCTCAATGCATCGATAATCTCACCTCGCCTTTCGCTTTGACAGCCGCTATTCTAGGACGCCTAATATCTGTCTAGAAAGCTTAACGCGTCTTTCCTACGCTGTTAAGCCTGTTCATGTTGGCTTAGATGCAGAGTGTAGAACGCCAAATTGCCGCTTTTACCCGGTTCTGACAATCACCAAACTGGTCAATAAGCTTGTCATTAGTGTCAAAGATGACATCAGGTGCCATTATATTTAAATGTCGCTGAAACATTAACCGCTCTATGAAAAAAATATCCAAAAAGAGAATGTTGCTTGATTCTCCGGTGAAAATGTGATATCCGATCACAAATGCTCTTTTCCCTGTTATGAGTGACTCGGTACTCATAAAATTGAAGGTTTAATCAAACACCAGGTTCGTCGATGGATGTATATCTGTGTTCTCTGATACAACTATAAAATCATGCGTCAAAGGGATTTTTTCTGCTTGCATCTCGAAGATAATTGACCAGTTAACTGCCTTGTTTGTATGTTTGGAGAACGTTCCCAATCCCTCTAGAAATCATGTACCTATACATGTATGCCAACCTACGACCTTCACAAAGCCTAAAACTTGTGGGAGGTTTCAACAACAACCAATCTTTATTTTCTTATTTGCAAGCTAGTCGATCCTTGCAAAAGGGCACAAGGCAGAACATAAATTAAAAGCAGCAAAATGACCTCAGGCTATTTGATCCCTGCGATGGTAACGTACCACTCTACTAAGTCAGGATTTCAACTTAACTGCATTTTCAGGATCGGAGCGAGCACTTAATCAATGAGTTACCTTGCTGTGCCGTCAACACATTAGCCATCTCCCTGTAACCTTTTGATGACAGCCCGCTGCGCATATTCCTCCTTTGATAAGATCGCCGGTCAAGGGATAAAAAAGACATAATTGCCTGCAGATTTGTATTTCGCACGTCCGTGGACAGCTTCGTTTAGCGTTTTGTGTCTTAATGACTCTCAATTTGCGTGTCCGCGTTTCTTACACGTTCGCTGAAAATGATTTGTTTTGTTGTCACCTCCTCAGCCGCTGTTCTGTAGTGTGCGGCTATTTACCACGGCATGAGAGAAAATCTCCTTTATGAATGCTTTCGTGGACTGACATTTTTATTGTATCTTTTCTAATAATGCTTGGACGTGTATCAGCCTTCAAAGCGCCTAGTTCATGATCATGCTGCTCCCTGTCCTTCTAAGATGATCAAATAGACTAATGCTGTTGGGGTATTTTCTGCCCAGAATGAAAGCGATACTGCCATTGAATTGAAAATTGTTGCTGACACTTCCCACAGGGTTTTAGTGACATAACGCTAAAGCCCCCAAAACGCTCCGGCTCCGACGCTACTGCATGTATATCAATGCATCCAATAAAACTACATGTACGTTGAGATTCAGTGACGTATATTGAAAAAGACTTTTGTTGCATGCGTTGGTAAAACGGTTGAGAAGCTGCGTCCGTACCAGCCTCTTAAGACGAGGAAGTGTTTTTTATCGGACTTAGCCCACATAAAGTGCCGACGCACAGTCATGGTACTCATTGTCTCATCCTTTTGCTGGACGGGCTAATGTTTCCTAAGAATCTCGTAAAATATTCCACTTTGGCACGGTTTGTCTACATTGGAGATTGGAATGATGTTATTCTAAGCCATGTCTGAATATTGTCCAAACTACTCAGAGTAACAGTAGCCGACAAAAAGAGTCGGATACTTCTGTTTAAAAACTGTAACAAGGAAAACATATAATGAGTCTTTGTGCACAAGTTATCCCATAGCCGACTCAAGCTTTAGGGTTATTGCGAGCGAAGATCACCATACGATGCATGCCATCCACGGCACTAACATTCTTCGGGAGATATGACCGTGCAATCAACGATCGTGAAAGAAGTGCGCATTTTTGCACTTCCGATGATGACCAGGACATGTACTGGCTCGCAATTATGACACCGATGGCGTTATGTGCGTCAGTGTGGTGTACCGAAGGGAGATGCCAGAAGGATTGATGGGGTCGGGGATAATAGCTACATTAAGGGAAGTATGTGGCAAGTTCGCGTTACAATTGTGATCTGTTTTAGATCCCATTACATTAGTAGCCTGCACTCTAGACTGGCATTTAAAAATATTTTAAAGATAAAGTGTTCTTCGTCTTAATTATAAACAAAATCTGGTGAAGGCAAACTAGGACTGGATCGTTGGATGAGATGCTAGAACCCGAGAGTTCTGAAGGTTATGCCACTGTACATGTTTTGATGTAAGACTCTGTTGTAGCTGACAAAGATAATGTTCGACGGACGGCGCATTTTTGAAACTAGTGGTATCAATTTTATCCAAGTTAGCAAAATAGGCAGCTATATAACATCTATCATCAGTAGATAGAAAAATATAAACTTAGCAGCTTCTAATCGGCTTATATCTGAAATGCGAAACACGTCAGACTCGAAGAAGTTACGCCAGCTGAGAATTATAATCAGTTAGGTTCCTGGGCAGGGACAATTGAGCATACAAACGTCTCTGACTAATTACATTACCCGATGAGGGAGCCCACAAACACAAAGAGTACCGCCGTTGGGCCCTTATTGTATGTTCGTTGTTTGAATCAATCTCCGGCTGCTCCCGTGCGGCGGTGAGACTTAACAGAGGAAAATCAATGCGTCCGTACGGCATAATATTTGGATTGATTCTGTGTCGTCTGTTTGATCAGGTGGCTTGTGGTGACTACTGATGACAGGGACCGTGTGAATGAAGCGTAGCGCTAATCCGGGATGCCGAGGCGCTGTGAGCAAGTATTGATTGCTAGTACTTGGAAGAAAGTTTGATGATTGAAGGAACGTTGTTTATCAACATTCTAGATATATCGAACAGGTTGAACCTGTGATCTTTCATGTTATATGTCATTAGTCAGAGGAGACAACTTTTCCGACGTGAAATATTTTGAAAGGGGCTCGAGGTCTGATTCCGACCTCATTAAATGGAATTTAAAAAAGCGATAGGGTGCTTGGAACAAAGCTTATTTATGAAGTGTCGTGACAGATCTAGCCATTTTGGCATCACCACCAACAAACGGTGAACCAAAGAGGCAGCTGATCTAGCCCGCTCCCCCGCACGCTCATGCCTCTTTATATTCGTATCATAAACACTCATCCCTGAAGAAAAACTTAGCAAAGCTCCCCCATTACACTTGACCGATATTTCCGGGGGTTTCGTACATATACGCGTCACGCCATCTTCCTTTTTAAGCATTATTAGTCATGTCAGTGCTAAAATAACAAGTTAACAAGTCATTCAAGTTTGTATATTTACCATAAAAACCATATGAATAATAGTCCAATTCCATGCCAAGGACCAATACGTGTCTTGGAGCTGCTCAGTAAAGTGGAGTCCTGGAAGAGAGTCTCGTATCTAACTTATTGGAGTAAATATGTTGAAGACACTCATTGACATCTTTTTATATAGGAAACGGTATTGTGATATCGGTTTTTAAAAACGTTGTAAGTGATATTGAAGAGCGACTTGGTGTTATTTTTCATCCGATGTAATTGATATGCATGTACCAAAACGATGTATTTTCTGCCTTCATGACATCGATATCACTTATCAGGATGTCACTTATTCCGCCACTCCGGTATCACATTCAATACGTTCATGAGTGTATATACCAGTCATTAGATATGCGTGAACAAGTAACAAATAGCAAATAGCAAACACTTGTCTATGTGTTCAATAAAAACTGTCCATGTCAAAAATCCAGATGACTCTTACAGGGCTCTTACTTAAGATCTTGTTCGGTTAGATCGCGTGTAAATGTACAGTGTACATTCGTTACTAGGTTCTCGTGAGATTTTCAGTTAAGACCGTAGCTAAGAATTGTACAGGAATCTTATAACAGATGTACATGTTACCTAAACGAGCAGCCTCTTAAAACATTTATTGCAGTACACATTCTTATCATACATACTTTTATCGGATATGGGGTCAGCTCAACAGGTGTTGTGCTAAACCTTGACGGTTATCTTTATATACTTCAAGGGCCTGCTCCTAGGCTAATGTCGGGTCGTACAAAATAAGCGTAATTGGTATGGTTCAACTCTTGATCCAAGGGCCACCTTAACCCGTCACCTTTGATTATGTTCGTACCATACAGTCAATGGCTGTAACAGGTATTGCCTCTCGAAGACTATTGTGTCGCACCTTCTACTGTTCGTTGATGATATCGAGTTTCAAGTCACACTCCTCTGGCCGGGTAATTACCGAGGTTTTATGTTTGGCGAGGATCCGGTAACAGTGATTGATCAATCACATAGGGCAATAGTGGACTATTGGCGAGGTGCTTTTCAGATATGATGGCCAGACTAACATGTCTGGTGGTAGTACCATACACCAGCCAGGAACGCAGAACCTATAAACGCAGTCCCTAAAGATGAATACTGGCACGTTTGGTGACACAGCCAGAAAACAAGTAGTTGAATACTTGTTGGAGACCCTTGTTTCATATTTTGTCGGTAGTATGTAAAAGTTGAAACGACCCAAAATAAAAAAAGACAAGCTAAACGAACCAAATATACATTCCTAAACATAATATTGGTGATCATGTTTAGATGTGATATGATTTTTAGGCTGATCTTTGCATGAAATTAATATTAATTAGTATTAATCAAAATAGGCCCACTTAATAATTTGGCTAGTTCCAGTCAAGTTTTACACAAGCCAAAATAAATAGGTATAGATAAAACGTTCCATGGTGCATCATAATGCTTGAAATGAACCAAATTGAATGGGACTGTGTGAATAATATCGTATTTTGTTCCATAGATTTACTTGACCGAATCCGGCAACGAATATTACATGTAAACTTGATCTTTCATTTCAGGTTTAAAACGCTTATTTGGCTCGTTTGGTTTGGCTTGATTCATTTGGCTCGTTTCAATATTCACATACTACCGTTCTTCGCACCCAGACAGACATTGTTATCACCAGCCTCTCCGCAAAAGGATCTATTCCCCCCTCGAAGAATCCGATTCGGCACAGTCGGGATCAATGATAAATGAGAATGTCTTTATTCGTTCTTATGGCGTGTTTTTAAACAAATCTATTTTTTAAACATTTACCATACGCTTCTGCCGGGATATTGGAAGATCTATGGACACTCGGGACTATTAGCTAGGAGTAATTGATGATGATGGATCGTACGGGTGGTTAAGTAAACCATTAACTGCGGAATCCGTCATTATAAAACCTTCCAGTTGGCTTTCTAAATAGCGCTTCATGATCACCTCGCGTGTGACTTTAAGAAAAAGTAATATCTAAGTCATTCCAATACGCGAAGACCTCGTATCGTGTCGACAATACCGAATATCATGGAGTCGAATTTATTTTGTACAATTCCATACACTAAACCAAGTCTTGCACCACTGCACTTCTTCTTCTCTTAATATAGTCTGAACAGATGTTCAGCATGCTTCAATACCTTCTAACCTGTCTTATTTGCACCTTAAACCAGTTCATTGTAACTTCTGCTGATATGAAATGTAACTTTCATAAGGCAACAATAAACTTATTTGAATTTGTAACTCTATGTTGACCCAGCCTTATCGACAGCATTACCAAAGATTCGGAGCACACACAAGGTAACTCCAATGCTTAAGTTCATTTGGGGGAAATGCTGTTAGCTTTTCTTGCCTATTCATCTTTGCGATAATTTCTACGAAAATGACATTTTAAAAAATTGTATTGTGGTGGATTACGAGTTATTCACATCCAGATTTTCCTATTAAAATATATTTCGCTTTTTTCCGAGAATCGAAGTCGTGAAAACAATCTGCGCAAAACGGCCACAATTTGAAAAAATTGACATTATGCAGCGAATTTTCTTTTCCGTGTTATACCAGCCAACCGTTTAGTGCGACAGGCAGTCTTTGATGAATATAGAATATAACCTTTAAAACATGTGCTTTTCCACGAGGGCAGTCAGCAGACATTTACAAAATGGCATATTATATTTCATATACATTAGAGATATCAGATGCCGTTTCTCATACTTCTTCATGTGCACTTTGCTAACAGAAATAGACTGTATACTGTTTGTCTGGCTCCATTAAGAGTTCAACGAAGTACACATGATGGTAATATATCGGCGTGTTCCTCTCTCGTTTGATGTCCATTTCCAAAACATACCATCTTTACTACCCATCAAGTCACAACAAAAGCTTGCTAAAAACGTCTCCGCAGCTGCGCCTTAACTTTGTTATGGTGTCAAAACATTGAACACGACCCATGTACTAGTTATTACTTAGTAAACCTACCAGACGCTCGTTCAAGAAACATGTCGGTTTCTTTAACAGGAATGACACAGTGGGGTGGGGGTGGCGGGGAGAGGTGGTGGAGCCAGGATCTATAATAATCACCATCAACCTTGAACTTAGCATCATGAACACGTAACCTTGTGCTCAGTTATAAATCGAACTGACTCTCGCTTTCCATCATTCATTCGCCCGCAGCAGTAGTTTAGAGATCCTCTATCAAATACAACAAGGCTTACATTATTGCAATCATTACAAAACAAAACAAAGCGTAACGAAGTCACATCGGCATATAATGTGTGTACCTTTCTTGGGGAAAGCCGAAATGAAGCTAGGGTGGGCAAATATACGGCTATATTGGCTTGCTTGGAGGAGAGTGGAGTCAATCAGAGAATGATCAAAGCGCGGCAACAGAGCGGATGAATCGCCATCATTTCCGATATTGTTACCGGGGACAGTTTTTATCGGGTATCGCTACTCTGATCGGCATCGTTATCGCAATTGAAAGAGCCGAGCGGACTTGCTACTGATTGTTGCATGTATTTTTTTTCAAGAGGCACTGACGTCTTTTGAAATGTCGCTAATGGCACACTGTATCTCAATCATCAGCTGCTTTTTCAACTGTTTCGAATAGGACTGAAACAAGTATCTCGAGAATAAAGTCACCAAACTATAAGCAGACCGCTGACAGATTGATAAATATTGTCATTCCTTATTTCTTTTTTTGCCAGCGGTTATCAGACCTGACCAACTTTCAATCAATCTGAAACTTCAACACAATTTTTAGACTTCACTATCTTTTGAGATTTGAATTGAAAAATTACTTCAAATATATATACTACATGTATGGTAGTACATGTATATCCATGAACCTTAGAGCAAGTCTACATGGAAGTTGATTTTTCTATAAGCTTGGGCGCACCACGGTTTTAATCATCATACACAGCCAGTTCCATCATCGTGCTTTCAGCGTTTGCTTCCGTTGGCTGATCCGCGGCTGAATGAACCACAGGCAAAATGTTATCATGCCTTCATTTTGGAACATAATCCTGCTAGAATATCGCCATAAGGCACCCCTATACTTAATGACTATACGCTACAGGAATTTTGATGTACTTAGTATGAGCTTGTATTCAAATTAATGAAAATGCGGCGAATAACCTTTTCATTAATCGACTGCGTTTCCTCGGCTTACCCATCATATTTCGAGATCACCTCCTTGTTGAAATCAACGGTGAAAAAGATGGATCGGCT
Organism: Lineus longissimus; assembly: GCF_910592395.1. Taxonomy (NCBI): domain Eukaryota; kingdom Metazoa; phylum Nemertea; class Pilidiophora; order Heteronemertea; family Lineidae; genus Lineus; species Lineus longissimus. Next base: position 7,827,378 of record NC_088309.1, read on the forward strand.
GTCTTCAATCTCTCAGGCTGTCCGATGAATACACACAAAACGCCAATGCTCATCAGCCCATTGGTCTCAAAGGACAGTTTTGTAATCAGACTGTTAGAAGCAATTTAAATTTCTTCCGTTGAACTGATGTCTTGTTCGTATGGTCGGATAAAATGCAGCGTGTCACAAAAAAATATTGTTCCAACAAGACTTGACCGCACCATAACTAGTGAATTATTTCTAAATTCTAGTGTCCGGTATCAAAACCACAGGCGCCCTTCATCATCATAATTCAGTCACTGTCGCTCCTATGAAATATCGAGCCAATAAAACATTGATTGATATTTTATGGAAATGGCCGTAATTTGTCACATTTAGTTTTTCGGGACAAACGGATCAAATCCCATTCGAATCAGGCAATAATCCACTTGATGCAGAAAACGACAGACTCTGAGTTTCCAATTAAATGATGATGCTGCATTTTTACAGTTCAATCTTCCTTAATTAAATTCTTTCAGTGATCATCGGTAATGGGTCAATAAAGAAATTTTATTTTGCAAGATTAGTTGCTTATTCGTCTACACAACAGTCAGTTTTTGGATTGTCTAAAGTCGGGTTCATTTAAAGCAGCATGTGCAATTTGTATTAAATTGTATGTCACGTTTTAGATTTCTCGCAATATCTATTATAATTAAATTGACGCCAGTTGCGTACAACGCACTGCTTGGTAACACATTAGACAGGCAAGAAAACGTGTCCCAGTTGGCGTCAACTCATCAATTTGAGCTTCTTATCTGGTTTGATGCCATTTGATTCAATTCTAGATAACGTATCTGCTAATGCCTTGGTTTGAGCTGAATCTGTGGATGAAAAAAAAGGTGGTAACTCTCCAACAAGAATCGCCAATTGGCGAAATCAAATTAGGCGTAAGATGAATGACTGGTGCTTTGCGAAACTGCCAGTGAATGAATAATCTTCATCATGGTGCCATGTTTGATAGGTGCTTTTTAGGCAAATTGCAAATTACGACGGGAAAGACTGAATGAATTTACTGGTTACTTATATCAGTACCTCCGCGAAAAAGATTATTTCTCATTGATAACAACAATGCAGACTAGGATCTAACTAATTCATGTAAATGTAAGGCTGATGACGTTCGACGTCAGAAAATTTCAAGTGAATATCTGCCATGTAAGGAACAAGCTCTTATCGGTGAACCTTTTTTCTGAAGAATGAGATCAAGCTTACATCATCTTTGCCGACTCCAGGGTATAGTGATATTCCTCCATTGAGAGGCGCAGTCAACGTTGGAACTCCCTTCTCTCGATGAATTGACCGGCCACAAATCTTTATATCATGTTCTATTCCCTGCGGTCTGTGATCGGGAATCGGATCGATTTCTTTGATGCAATCAGTAGTCATAGCCAAACGGCAAATATGCCAGCTCGGTGAAAAAAATTCAAGGATGTGACTCCGATTTGTTTTCAGTATTGATACCAAAAATAGAAGATTCTTTAGTAGATACGTCACTCAGTCTGGATATTGCCTGAGGAAAAGGAACCAAAGAAATGCTGGCAGTATTTTCATTCTATAACTAAATGTGGAGAGAAACGAGGTCGACAATACAAACGGCGGAGAAACGAAATGAATTTGAATACTTAGGAAAAATATTTCAAAAACGAAAAACTTCCTTTTGCAGCATCATACCTTTCGATATCAGTGACACTTAAGAGTCATACCAATATTTGTAAAACTATTGTTATCTTAAAATAGTTTTCCGCAAAAATTCCTACTCGCAAGTAAATTCCCTCTTTTGTATTTAATTTTGAAATACTGAGTTAATTGCGTATAATTCCTTAACCCAGTTCTATACTAATCGTCACTGTATCCAGAACACACCAAAGTCACTTGTGGCCTATACTCTCAGTATTATGGTAATCTCCATTAGATATCAATGTGTATTCCTGTGACCTATCCCTGCAACCAAAATGTCACTATTAATATAACCCCGAGTGATCGATGTGTATTTCGCTGACCTGTCGCCTACCAAATCTCCAGTATCCAAGCTCTTCGCAATCACTTGTATGTTAATAAACGATGATCAGAGGCTTCCCTCGCGGATGTTACTGGTCACATTACTCAATGACAACCTAATAGAATCTAATCATCCCCTGGGACCAAGTGGTCATTCTTCCCATATGACACTGTAATTTATAGACAGAAAGGCAGTGGTTGAAGTTATTTCATGAGAATGTACATATGCATTATTGTACGTAGTTGCGGGATTCGTACTTGTTACGTAATGCTACCATGTATTGCTGACCCCTTTCTATAAAACTGCTAACACCGACCCTAACCTTTCCTTACATGCTAAAGGTACCATTGTTCATGTACGACTCGTACAAATGCTTTAACATGTCGTGAATGCATGATGGAGTACTTCAACCTTACCCGGGTGCACTGTTTCCGCTTCCAGTTCTGTGTGCTTATAGTTCTTTGAAGAACACAAGAACTCAGAGTTACTGTTTATCTTCTGTACTCAATATGTCACTGCTCATACGATGTTCATTGGTTTACTTGTCTTTGTCGCTTTTTGGCTAGAATATTCATCAACTCACAAACAGTTGTCAACTGGCTTGATCTTCGTGACTTACCAGGTGGTCAACTGACAACATGGCTTGACCAACGTTACTTTCCAGGTTGATGACTTGAGTTATTGGTCATTTTTTTGTCACAGGACTAACGGGCATGTGACTTACCCTGAAACCTGCTTTACAGCCGCCAGGGCTGTGGCTGTGGCTCAATATAGCCAAGAAAACAACATCCCGATCACGGAATGTGATTGTCATCACACAGGCAGGGTCTTCGTCGACGACAGGGAAAGGTCGATCGTCAAGTTAAACACATAACAGCGTTGTTGATACCTGGGTATCAATATCCCGAACGTGAGCTCTTAGCTATTGATCTAATAATTCTGCTATAGCTATAACGGTCGATATCCATTTAAAACGCAATAAACCGTTTAACACTCCACTTAACAACAGTAAACACGCAATGGGTTTGTCTCGCCACGAACGCGAGGGCTGCTATTTGATAAAACCATTCTTTGAAGACACGACAATGGAAATAGGTAGCTTGTCCCATCCGGTGTTCGGTATGAACCTCCATTTATATGCCATTGTGTTCGACACATGCGTGTGTACTGCCAGGAGGTCCAAGCCCAAGATTAAGCACGCATCCTTTATCACTTATGGCGAGAGATCTTCTTCCCATCTTTTGGAAGGTCAGTATTCAGTTGGTTCTTCAGCAGGATGACGCAGGCGAACCACCCTAGGAACTTGATACATCCATAGGGTAGTTCTGGTGCATGATCCACACTGCCTTCTTCAGGCCAGGTTCAATCGACAACCTAATTTCTATTGGTAGATCTACTTGGAATGATGCAGACTTCATTTCTGATGCGAGCAATGTTTTTCTTCAAAATGTGACTAAGTATCTGTTGCACTTTCTGTACGCATTATTTCATACGGCCAGTGAAATATTTTGCCAGGCTCAACACTTTCTATGACAGCGACAGAACAAAATATCCCTCTTGTCCGAATTTGACGACTTGTTTCTTGATTAGTGGGAATCACGTCGCCCACCTTCTTTTGAAAACTGTATTTTTTAGCTGCTCTGTCAGGTAATCGTGTTCTCCTTTTTGATTGGCAAGATCGCAAGTCTCAAGAGACAGACTGCCTTACTGCACCGCTGCACCGCTGCCGCCTAACAAAACACGCACAACGTGTCTGGCTCAGCGTCATAAAAACATTTATGCTTCAGTTCTGTTATTAAAAAGAGCATTATGGTGGCATGTTGGAAGTAGGTGTTTGGTACCATGGTTTATGTAAACAGAGGCAAGACCGAACAAGTGAAAAAACGAAATTCAGTGAGAATTATTTGTCTCATGGAATTGGTTCCTGTACGTTATGACCAAATCAAAGAGTAAAAAGAAGGGAACGTGTATGGAAAAAGAGTCACGTTCTCATGTTTCACGTCTCATAGGCTAAACCGCTAATTCTAATTATTTTTGTGGCGATGGAAGTGTGTCCAATAATCTAGGTATAATGGTACAGATGACAGTAGGGCTCGTTGTTTCGTGGTATTTGTAGATCAGATGTCCTTTGGGGTCAAAAATTATCCTGATACGGTATCGGTAGGAAAACGCCATAAAATGTCTTAAGGACCCAATTGGTGAATAATCTGCGCATGTTAAATCAAGACTCATGATTGTGTACATCGTTGACCCGCCGAATAGTAAAAGACGATAAGTCACGGTATCGAAAACAGTAATAAACATGTATTGGTTGGTATAGGTTAGAAATGTTGTTTTATTTGTCAGATACCCATCACTGTGAAAATGTTGGGTAATTTCTAAATTAGAGTATTTGAGGTTTATCAAAGTATAAATGTCATTTGTGTAACTGTTCATACACACAGATACCCTACTTAACCAATGATGTATGCTCCCGTACTTGTAATGAATTGTTTTAAGTTTTGTGGGGGTAATGTTTGACGTCAGGCCTTGATACCTATACATGACTACCCAACACCTGCTTCTACTCAATCTGCGACGGTAGTACGAATACCTACCGTAATAACGTGAATATTTTCGTCGACCAGTTTCTATTATAACACCAGGCGTGTTGTTTATATCTTTAGTTGCGGGAAAATGCCAGACACAGTGTTCGGTTGGTGTCCTCAGGTTGAACTTGCTAAAAATACTTACCGTGTTACCGTCAAAATCAAACACGATCCACCTGCGCTTTGATTCCGAATAACTAGTGATATAGTTCCCACTGATACTTGTCGTAGATGCACCACCGTCAAAGCTACATATTCGATTCTGTTTATCTGCATATGAATATGCATTTCGTATGTAACCATAGAGTTCACTTCTGTCATTTACTGCATCGTACACCTCGAGAAGCTCTTTCCTAACAGTCGAATACAAGAGATAACTCTTTTTCTTAATATGTCTAATTTGAGTGCGGGGAATTACCCTGTCGGGGGACGGGTCTCCGGGCAATTTTCCTGTAAATATGAAGGAGACAGAACTCGTTCAATGTCATCAAGGCAAAGGCCACACGGATTCCCGAAATATAAGCATCCTAGAAAGAATCCTAGGATGTGGTGATCGGGGAGATATCTCCTTCAAAATAGATTTGCCATGATTTATATAGGAACCTGTTACTGAACCTGTGACTAAAAAATAACCAAAGAAACGTGTCATCATACCTTTTATTTCCTAGTTGAGATGAAAGAAAAAATTATTATTGTTTTGAAAGCAAGAATATGTTGTGACCGTGATTATGTCATAAAGAGCTGGCAAATCTACATAGCGATCGCATTACTCATGCAACATATTAATCACATCAAATGCGTTAATATGTTATATTCACTGACAGGGTAAGACATTGCTGTCTCCTTTCATATACCTACTGTGTTGTTACAACAATGAATTCTGCCTTCTCACTGTTTGCCAAAGCATACATTGCATTTTCGTCGGAATAGCTGACAAAAAACTACCATTACCAATAGCATTTCTTTGATAACAATAATAAGTGTTACTTCAAGTAACTGTCCAAAATGCAAACTATTTCGATCAAAGAAAGAATCGAATATTTTATCGGAAGAAAATCAAACCTTATCTCATCTAACATTACCTTGCGGGCCATCATCTTCCAATTCCGATTTGACTCAATAAGCACCCTCCTTCCACATGCAGTCCCATTCCTTGACCTGCCGAGCAGGCACTTCCGTCTCACCTCATGGTAGACGAAGATCAGAGCGTTCCAAGTGGCACAGTGAACTACACAATCTATCACAGACCTGGCATCCAGATTCACCCTGAAGCGGTTGGTATCATACGTGTTTCGATTAACAGTGATGAAATTCACGGACACGGAACTGTGGTAACTTGTGTTTTGTAATTTGTCTTGCAACATTTTCGTCTCGAGAGGGCATTGTCATTGATAGGAACATTGAAGAGACAGATAGGTCAAATTACAACGAGGATTCTTATGTATACTACGAGAGTTTTGAATTGTTGGTGTTACGGCCTGTCATCGATATGTGTTGAGGTGTCGGACATTAGAAACTGACCTTTGATATTTCAAATGAATCCCGATCCATCACAGGCTTGTCGAAGCAGGAACTCTGCTACTAAATGCTTCTATTTTCTGTGATTCCTCCAGTATAATACCAAGGCAGAGGGTTGTCAACATAACAGACCTAGACATAACGTACGTAGTTGTCGATGTGGTGGGCTTCCAGCTAAATGTCGGTGGACAATCTCCACTTTGATGTTCAACAAGGTGTAATTCGACACGTAAACATGATTGGAACAATAAAAATGAAATAATGTCACTTTGATATTGTGATTCGCAATTCAAGCTCATGTTGTCTCTACAAACGTTTTTCTTTTTTAAATTTTCCTTCTGCTCGATATCGTGCTTCACATCGTCATATCGGTGTATGTAAGGTGTTTGTTTTTACAGTCGATGTTTCCTGGATGATGACGTTAGCTGAAAATTGTTGATGGCGATATTTTCTGAACTCGAAAAGGACCTGATCTAACTGATTCGGAGTTTGCATCGTTTCTGTATCTCTATTCATGTCATAAGCAACTCTGTTATAGTTTATATTTCACAAGCCCTTTCAGTGCTTTGTCCTGCAAACAATGAAATCAATGCACTTCACAATCAGACAAAACGCACCAGACAAGGAAGACAGTTTAAAAGTTATCGATTTTTGAATTCAAGCTCTCCCTGAAACAGCGGAAACGATGGCAAAAATGGTGCTCTCTCTATTCCTAATCCATTGTACCAACAACAATTGTGGTATGTATTATATTTGGCGTGAACAATGGAGGCGTACACAATGAGTTCATCAATAACTCTACGTACTGGACAAAGGAGATTTGATGTAATCGATATGCAGGAGAGGTTTTTGGGTATCGATTTTTGAGTGACTGTCCTTGAGAAAAAAATACTAAAAGTACTACATTAGAACTATGGCGATACCACAAAAGATAATAGCAACCAATAAGTATACAAGAAAAGTGCAGTTACGGCGTTTCGTGATAGGAAAACTAGTAAATGATTTTGCTCAAAAACTTTAAAACACTTACACTGGACCTTTCTGCTCAGTGATTAAGTACATGACAATCACTTACAAGTCTTATTCATACCACCCATGTTCTTGCCGTATAGTGTATCTCTGCACACGATTCATTAGGCCTACAGTTACTGTAAGCTTCGAGAGCATGATTACCAGTATACGCCAGCGTTGACTTCCAGCCCTGAAATCCCTTGAAGTCCCTGTTAGCCACGATAGTCACCACCCCGTCTATGGATACACGTTTCATTCATTTCCGTTCAATCAGGCTGATACAGCCGCCCTTATTACGCGTTACCAAAGCTCATTCCATACGCCAGACGCATGCTTGCAGCTATAATGACGGCAGGAACCAGCTAAACCCAAGAGAGGATTATTGACGCTATCGCCAAATCCTTGTTGAGAACTAGTGGATATCGAATGGCAATTATAGTTGAGAATCACTGTCCCCAGTTGATCTGATCCATAGCTGTCAACATTTACATGGTTGTTTCTTGATGTAGAAATACTAAATATCGTCCATCGAGAAAAAAAGTAGATCGTAAGTGAGATTTGGATGCATTAAAAGACGTATATATTTCACCGGCTTCATTTTTAACAAAAATGTACGTAAAAAGCAGCTGTTTCCTAAACCAAAAATCTTTTAAAGACAATATCGACCGTTGAGCTAAGCATATTCGGAGAGATAAACCCTCTTTTAAATCCAATGCCTGAACTGCGCTTTTACTCTGATAGCCGCCGAAATAATATAACCTAGTTAAAAACGGCCCTAGCGAGTTAGGATCGGAGCGGATCTGATCTGATCGGTTTACCATGAGCGGTTTAACTGTCTGCTACAGGCACAAGACCGACGGTTACCATTAGGGGAGGATGCAATGGTGGTTTAGGGCCCTGGAGGTGACAGTTACGTTCTATCAACATTAGCAGCATAAACCCTATACATCTCACGCGGCATCAGACTGTGAAAGTATAGTATTCGAATGGTGTGTCATATTTTATTAATGAAGTTATAGATATCTTATTTGGAGAAGGGCCTGTCGAAGCGAAAGTAATGTACACAGAGTATATGTACAATACAATCTCGCATGTGGCTAAAGCATCTGTCACAGTAGTAACAGACGTGCCAATGGTAACATTAATTTGTCAAGCAAAGGATAATACTGTGTAGTATTTTAATGGGGTGATAATTGTATGCATGTATCAATCAAGTGAAATCTGATTTGGCGAGTGACATATTGAAAAGCAAGGAGTGCACACATTGTAATAAAATATCTCACATGAAGCTTCTACCTATCTTGTACATGTAGTAACAACCTCAAAACACGGCAAAAAGATAACCAGGAGTGCCGTACAGATCTAAAGAGGACACACAAAGTGTAATAATGTTTGATATCCCTTCAAACACTGTTTTTATACCCGTGAAGAAAAACATGTTCGGAGAAAGCAAAAAGCTATACGCATCCTTTGACTTTTATCTTCAAGATTCAAAGTGCAGAAGACAGCAGATGTCAATTGCGTTGTTCACAGAACTAAAGTTTAAGATCAAATCGATTTGGACATGTACGCATTCAACAAATGTCAATATTTATACTAAACTAACTCGGGGATTATAAAAGCACGGATGCCATAACCCATCCACTGGTGATTCAACGAATGAATGGCAAACACTGCTCTCAATCGAGCAATAAAAAAGCAAAAATCAGTAAAAACTAGCTTAGCGTACGCGTTGGCGTCGCAGTTCTCTGTAACAACGTAACAAAATTATGTGTATCCCTTTCACAAATACCACGACCTAATCTCTTGACTTTGAGGATAGAAAAAAACTTGACTCAAGTGTAAATGTCACAACCCAGCGGTGATGCGTCGAAAAAGCCATCAATTACTCCTGTAGCAATGAACCCTTTCCTGGTGACAGGTTTTAATTTCCGCTTATCGGGCCGCTTCTTTAATCGCAATATCATCCCTCTTTTTTCTCAGACAGTATTCATGAGAGATGCGACAGCAAAGGCTACTGGGTTTTTGTCATGTAGTAATAAACGATGCCTCCTGCCAGAATACATTGTATACAGTCATGTTTGTTACAATATTAATCATGCACGTTTTAATACTTTTGCCAATTTCGTCATTCTGCAAATCTTTTTTTAATGGCACACACTTCATCTGTTTCGCTCGTTTGAACTACAATTTACTTTCATGGTAATGACTTCAATTTTTGGGTATTATCGCTTTCATAAAAACTAAGACACAAGATTACAGATCATTCAGTTGCGCAAGAAACAGCTGTCATGATATCATAATTTACTTAAGCAATTTCTTTCAGCTTAATTTCTTCTCTTATTCCATGTAATTTCACCGAGGAACCTTTATTCCGCCACAGGTTTGTGATTAATTGAATAATACACTAATCTGCTTTTGTCTCGAAATGAAGTCATCAATTTTAATTCTCTCATATGGACGTTCCGGGATGTGTAGAGGAAATAGTGAGATAACAAAGATGCTTATTAGCCGCGACAGATATGGCACAGATATGTTGATTATTTGTTTTTTTATCGTTATAACTGACAGGTTTCGCAATCCGGACGAACGACGAAGGTCAGTACAGTGGTGTAATCCTGTCCTGTACTATTTCATTTCCGCGAGACTCGTAAATCACCTTTCATATATTAGGGCCGTTCACACGGGACCTATTCGATCTAAAACCAATTTGGATTGGTCTCGATTGGTTTGCCGTGTAAACGCGTATGGATGTGATATGGTCTGATTCGGTGTTCATACCGATGTCATTACGTCATTCATGACGTTGTGAGCATTATGTGATCTGATCTGATCTGGTCTGGTCTGGTTTTGTCCCGTGTAAACGGCCCGCTTGGCAGCAGTGGGAATGGAGGAATCGGGGACATTTTCAAAAATCTGCGATAAAATGCATTAACGGACATGTTCTTCAATAACTTTTCTCGGAACCTTGCCGTATCAACGGTATCGGAAAACTAATTCAGAGAATCGAGTTAGGTCATCACCCAGTAGGTGAGAATAAATCTCCTTAATATCATGTGTGTAGTTACGGTAAGTCCACTTGATGCGTTCCTAAGACGCAATCAGGCCAATATGCCACAAGAGTCAAGGAATGCATTTGTCAATTACACACAGATCTGCATCGACGAAATTTGTTGCAGATTTAGTTGCAGTGACACTGTTCCCTTTCCTTTGTCAATAACGGTCTCCTGTACACAGAAAAAAGATACATGTACCATATTTTAACAAGGATGTACATGTAGGTATCTGATCAGATCTTAAGTTATCCCCCTGAAAAAAGTGTCCTTTCCTACTCTATGGCGGTAGACTAAGTTTTCCTTGATTTATCCGACAAAAGTCCGACTTTTCCCTGGGAGGTCGGGGTTTTTTTTTTCTTCAAAGACCTGTGAAAAATATCAGGGCTTCCCAAATTAGGGCAATAAAGATCAAAGGCCTCTGCTGAATGGGGTTAATGAGGTGTGAGCTTGCCAAACACTGAGAGTGATCCTGACACTCAACGTGAATACTGATTAGCTCACTCAATAGGTCACCTCGCGGATTTATTAGAAATCTGACCTTTCAGGGAAAAGTCAGACAATGTCGGACTTTTGTCAGATAAATCAGAAAAAAGGTTAGAAAAACCGTCGAAAAAAGCCTTCTTCTATTAGTGGCGCCTTGACATGGCGAGCCCTGTATCTTCGCAAATAACAGCAATTTCCACTCACATTCGTGATTGCCTGATAAACTTCATTGAATTCACTCCTACCTTGTAAATAGAATCAAAAGTAGTTCGCGCCGTTGCATCCATTGCCTCGCTTATTTTGTTTTCATCAGAGCCAAGGTGATATGATTAAACCTGGAAACTTATTCAATTGACATTCAGCTTCTATCGCTTGCCATTTCTTCGATAAAAGGAATCTTAATTATGATTTAAGCTGGTAAGATGTAAAGGTTAAGAGGAATTAATTCCAATATCGAAAGAAGACATAGTGGGTGATGAAATTCCCGTATTTTAGTGTGCGTGTCATTGAGGAGAGGAACGGGGAGGGTGTGGAATCAATGCATGGTGAGGCTTGCTGGTGGAAAGCTCGCCAGGGCAATTCCAACAAAAGGTGTCATGATATGATTGCATGACTCGATTCATCCGTATCTTAAGTATAGTTTGTGAAAAAGCACTATATATCAATAATTCTTCCATAGCACACCTAATAAAAGTCAGTGAAGCAGGCTGAAATCCCCTTTGATTAAATCATTGAGACACACGCTGTAAAAAAACGAATGATACGAACAGGAAGTTCTTCTTTTGCAGTCCACAAAATGGAATATTTGCCTGGCGTGAAAAGGACACTTTAAAGCGAGCTGTCCAACGTCCAATGTCCAACGTGATTGGCGCAATAAATCTGTGAGACTTAAGTTCATGTCAATACTTGGCTAATCACCGAGAAGTCCTGTAGTAGCCCGTAATTCGTAAATGACAAATTAATGGTTTGGTTGCCTGGCAATGCGTGCTCGTTTACCAGGACGTGTTATCGCCATGAAGAATTAACCTATTACCCTTCCCCCTCATTTGACCTTTGTATTAACCACTATCTTTACCTCTCAATAGTGCAAGGTGTACAGTTGCCTCACGCTGACCATTGTATATACGGCTCTATCATGGCCCAAAGGATCAGGAGGGGGAGAAGTGACATTATTTTGGAAGATTTCCGTCTCACTCTTCCAGGAGTCAAATGCTGCTACAGACCCTTAAATCTACGTCATGCCACCCGCAATTCTTTTCACTAACAAGGCTAAGGGTTTGTGAACAATCAGAAACATTGTCACTGGAGAAATCTGCCCGGTTAGGGCGTGACTTGCTCTTCAAACTTGCAAATTTCTGATACGTTTTATTGAATGGTGAACGTTTCATGTCAGTATTATCTCTAATAGTTTTTTCTCAGGAATAATATCACTCTAAGCACTGTTAAAATCGGGAACAAATCAACGTCCCTCCTTGTGGTTATAAAATGACTATTGGAACCAATCAGAGAAAGTGTCTCAAATGTGAGAACTGGACGTCTTATATTGTAACCTTACGCGGTCTCTATAATTTCTCACTAGCCTGTATATATAAACTCTTGGTATTTGAACTAATCTCAACCAACCATTTTTACCATTCGTGTAAAACGAATAAACCGTCAATAAATTGATCTCGTAGACAACGGAATGTCGTCTATCATGATTGCATTGGCAAAGAATCTCACGCGTCAGTAGTCAAGACAGGCAAATACCTGTACAGATAGCCGCGGCGCGGTTCTCCTTATTTACCACCTGGGTAAATATGGATCTCCTCATCCGAAAAGCAAAGATTGACACAAGAAGAGGATGCAGACGGTGACTCCAAGGGAATGGACTCGAACTTTACTACAAATCCGCCATTGCTGACATCATTGGCGCAAAAAACTTTATCTTTATGTATGTTTTCTAATAGCATCCCCATCTGAGTTCTCCTGCATGTCCGATTGTGCGAAACACACAGCTGTACAAACTGGGTTGTGGCTAGGACGTGTTTTTTTAATCATTTCGTTCTTTCATAACTGTCACCGAGATCTTGCTTTGAAATCATTGTGCCAGTCAGCATACGACAACAGAAACCACGATAGAAAGTTTTCATGAGCTGTCGGAGTCAGGGAGTGCAACCAATTTCAATGCATTCACCATACCATATCCTCTTTAAAATGATTATTCAAAGTTACGTTGTGATCTAGGTAAAGATTTTATTTCTCGGAAAGACCTTTTGATACCGATTGTTAAGTTGTATTAATGGCACATGTATATTCTCTTACACGTAATGTTTTAAGTCGAAAGAATTTTCGTAACTAGGTCAATTTCAATTTGCCCTCCCGGATATACTCACAAACTGAGCTGTTAAATGAGGGTATCCGTCAAAACCTGATGGTCAGAGGACATTTATGGGACTGTCAGAATTGCACAGTGGTAAGATCGATTATCAAAATTTTCATCATTGCCTGTCACGTAGACGGACGAGGAAAGCAATATTGGATTGAACGTGTAGCATACAGGAAAACTGAGGGCTTCAGATGATGAGTAAGGCAAGATCCAAATCCGACATTGGTTACAGAAATACCTGGTTCTTGGACGTTGTGAACTACATCTATACTCATGAGTTGAACAAATAATTAGTCCCGGATTTGGCAGAATTCAGATCACGTTCTGTTTCCATATGGGAGTCAAGTAGAAATATTGACTTGAGAGAAATCAAATAAATCCATCTTTATACAGTGCCTGAGGGACGTACCCTCGCTCTAGATTTAACTTCCAACTCCTGTTTTAGGAGCTGGGCACCCATGTGGCTAAGGCTCTAGTTTAGCTTCATCACATCAAGTATTCCTCTCTTACTTTTAGAATCTAAGTTAAACATTTGCCTTGCGTCTAGGAGGTGTTTGATGGTACCGTTCACGAATCATGACGAATTGCCCGGGCTTGAATAACATTGAGCTTGCAGACGTTTACTCGAAAGTGAAGTCACGTTGATTATGGCCAGTTCGGATGACCTGAATAAGTAAGTACTTGATGGATATTTCGGCGTCATGCTAGTGGGCTTGGTTCACACGACTTTATCCTCGTTTTTGAATCAGCATCGCGGTCGTCAGAAGTTCGATAAAAATGTCTAGTTTTTTCATCAAGTTTTACGTGCATGTGCAAGAATGGGTATACCTTCGTTATATATCAAAGCGCATGCGTAGCCGGATGCACAACTTGCAAACTTTGTTCCGACTTCTGCTAACAAGCCAAGACCTCAAAGTGGTCTACCTGGTTTAGAGAAATCCAATTTTGCTCTTCTATCTCTAGATAATGCTAAGATCCGATAAACATAACATTACTGACGGCTTGACTATCGTCAATATGTTCTACCGTCTACCCGTTACAAATCTTACTGTCATAACTATTATATATATCATTTGAAAAAGTATGAATTGAAATTGTCTCTGGGAAGCTACCGATAGAAACCATAAGCGACTCACATCCGCAGCCAAGTAAATCACGATTTACCTCGAACAATTCAAATGTCAAGGTCGTACGAACATGACAGTCCCAGTGAAACCCTTTATTTGCTGCTACATTCCCGTGAGAATTTCGGAGCATATGACTGTAGTGCCGTGTAATCACTGTCATTTCTTGTTTCAATGAATCGTACGAAGAATCATAAATATTCATCAATGAAAATCAAATGATTTCAAAAATTCAAAACACATCCTTCCGCCGATTTTTTTTTTACTGCAATCATCGTTCTCGGTGTCAGGGTATCTCTCATCATGTACCTTTTTTCCAATGTCACCGGGAAACATTCCGTAATGATGCGTCTTCGTGTTCGTGTTGATGTAATTTCGAAAATCCAATTTATTCCTGTGAGCTCCCAGCAAACATTTCCTAGAGGAGGCTAGGTCTGGCATTAGCATTTGTTACAATTCTGTTCTGGATTTCACCAAGGTTGGGATCTCGCAGATTGTAGAAGGCTGCCAATGGCAAAAGTTGAATAAAACAGCTAGACTATCTTCGTAAAATATTCCGTCGATCGCGTAATGGGTAAAAAAGCTCCCGTATTCTAACCAACGCTTTGGTGTCGATTCACCCGGGACCTTCATCTGTCTGTATCGTGGTGAAGCCAGGTTGGGAGCTTGTGTGGCTCAAAATACGCATACAATTATTCTTAGATTAGTTTTTTCATAATCTCAGAACAAGTCAAAGGCTGGGTAAAACAGTGTACACAGGCTACATTACGTTATATATTGCCACTCACATGTCCCTTGCCGCTAAAAGAATTTAGGTCTAGCCCAAAACACAGTCTGCTATCTTCAAACAAAACACGTTCGCTCCTCGGCCTAAATTCCCACTTTCTGTATACTTATCGTAAGATTATCAGGGCAAATTTTGATAACATTGACACCCAGGAACAGCTTCATAGATGGTCGATATGCTCCACGATTGAATGTAACATTCCAAACCCATGACCTACTGAATATGATACTTGATTCTTGTCTCATGTTATAAACCAGGTTAGCCAATATCAACAAGAGACTCTTCATGCAGTTAACGAGAACTGCAGTAGCCACTGAATGTTTTGTGCGTGCAACTGAAATCAATATGCGGCGCAAATGACAAGAGAAAAAGCGAAATCGCCCTAAATCGAACGGACGATTGGCACTTAACTAACTGAGTGGACTCTTTGGGGAGTAAGGTGACGAGAAATGACTGCTGCAGCCAAAAGAAATCTATATCACCGCGATGATCTTGATAAGTTGTCACTTTAATCGTTGATGGTGTCACGAGGCATGTGGCACTTAGGGCTAAATGTCCCCGATGTTACTGACGGCTGACAATGTAGGCTCGTTCCGCGGTAGCTTGTAACAAATGACCTAGCTAAAGTGCCTAATTTGCGGGGAATTTGTGGAAAAACGGCTCGAAATTGACGTGGTGGTCTAGAATCGTGTTGATGTTATCAGTGTTACCATTTGACGTTGATGGACAGTGAAAGAAATGGTTTTGTCATTCGTTATCTTCTGAGTAAGAGCTATCAAGCCGTCATCCTCTATTAGGTACGTGACAATTAGATGGTGCATCTCGGTGACCACCAGCTTTTCACCGGCGTGACTGTCAGTCATGTCAGTAAGCACCAGAATCAGCCAAAGTTCTCCTGCATTCTGATGGAGAAGATTCAAACTTCCAAAAAATGCCATGGTTAGTTTGGGTCCCTCGAGTGCTTTGCAGCAGACAGCATCAAAGATCAGGTAGTTTCTGAGGAATGGGTGTTGGATGTTCCTCTCTCGCCACTAGATCCTGATGATCACACTTTACTGGCTAGTAACTGCGTACGTTCACGAGAACTAGACACGCCTTGACATATAAATCCAACCCCGTCAAATCCGTGATCTGCAAAGCAGGTTCAAATGATTACCACCCATCGGCTTAATTCCTTGGACTTCTTCAAAAATGTATGACAGTAATATCTCTCATTTTGATGTTGCTGATGCCATCACTGAGAATAAGATAGCTGTTATTCGGAGATGGCAGATAACGGAAATTAAAAGCTGGTGCAGCAAATCGCCTTAAGGCCATGTCTGCCAGTTGTGTCATGCTTAGCAAACGCCAAAAAAGCCTGCCCACGGAACATGACAAAAAGAGAAAGAAATTACCTGAAATGAATGTTTTCTGTTATTTCATTTATCTCATTTGCTTATACGACAGCACCGTCGTGTAAACCACATGCGTATTGTAACAGTGCTTAGCATAGGTAAATGATATATGAGGCTTTGCTTTCTCAAACTAATCTTTGTGATATATCAGCTGCTTTTACTTCTACTGCCCTCCTGCACGAGGTCACCATCTAACAGAGCAGAAAAAACAGAGTAAGCTCACTCGAATTCGAGGGCGCGTACTCCAAAGGCTTAGCAATATGTCAGACTGTTCAGACGCCCGGAAGGCTATTTTCGATGGCTGGGTGGGTGGCAAAACACCTGCTGGAACGACATTTTCCTCGGAGACCACGCCATGGTAGATGTTACCAGGTTAAATCAGCTGCCAATTGATCTCAACCATGTTTGCCTACGGTAAGTATTAGGATCACATCTATATTTGTGGTAGGGACTGATTCACATCTGACCGTGAAACAGCAAACGAGAGGAACTGGGAACATTACAATGCCAATATTGGCATTATTCTTATGGAACTTCTGATTGAGCTTATACCTGATCGATGTTGACGCCTTGACAGCCTATTACACATGTAGTTATAAAAGACGCCAACAAACCTTTACTAAATCATGCTAAGTATTAAATGATATTTTGTCGTCTGAGAAATGAGTTCATGTAATGATATTTCTTGGCGTTGTTGAAGTAATGGCAGCATGTCGATAAGAATGCACAAGTGGCAAACACAAAATGCAGTTTGTAAAGATTACATGTTTGTAAATTAGCACGGACAATATATTAAAATCCAGCGTTCGCGACTGTCCGAAATTTTTCCCATGAAACTGAGTACCACTCTAATGGCAGGATACAGGCTGTCAGAAATGCTTCTTTTCGGGCTTCCTCGTGATGTTTTGCCACTTTGCCGACGTCCTCTAACAGCGTGACAGCGTCATGATGCGTAAATTTTTTCCGCGTGTCACAATTTAGCAGAAACTGATGATTCTTCTCCCAGTTATGCCTTTAGATGACCATATGTTTTATCCTAACGTTTCCGCCACGTTACACTCATACATGTCATAGGGGGACGTCAACGCTTACTCGATTTATTTATAAGGATATAGATTGTAACGAACGCTCTTGTAAATCCTTTAAATAAAACTTCTATTTCTATCAATAAAGTACGATGAGAATATAAACTGTTTATTCACTACAAAAAAGAGCTTCATAAATTTGTTATAAAAAAAGAAACTGATGCGAAAGATAGTTACCATGTTACTAAGATATTCATATAAACTCTAAGTATGACACGACTGACTGGTCCAACCGATTCTGCACTTGGTTACCCTAGTAACACTTACATGACTACATGTTGTTCACATCCGATGAAGAAATATGATTTCAACATCCACAACTAATGGACAGCTACGGTGGCCCATTAGGGACATCATGTTTTTTTTTAGATTCAAATACGATTTTTTTTTCTCGAATTTTCTCCACGGAATTAAGTATTTTCTCCACGGAATTAAGTATTTTCTCCACGGAAATAAATACTTTTCTCCACGGAAATAACATTTATCTCCACGGAAATAACATTTATCTCCACGGAAATAAATACTTTTCTCCACGGAAATAAATACTTTTCTCCACGGAAATAAATACTTTTCTCCACGGAAATAACATTTATCTCCACGGAAATAACATTTATCTCCACGGAAATAAATACTTTTCTCCACGGAAATAAATATTTTTCTCCACGGAAATAACATTTATCTCCACGGAAATAAATACTTTTCTCCACGGAAATAAATACTTTTCTCCACGGAAATAACATTTATCTCCACGGAAATAAATACTTTTCTCCACGGAAATAAATACTTTTCTCCACGGAATTAAGTATTTTCTCCGCGGAAATAACATTTATCTCCACGGAAATAAATACTTTTCTCCACGGAAATAAATACTTTTCTCCACGGAATTAAGTATTTTCTCCGCGGAAATAACATTTATCTCCACGGAAATAAATACTTTTCTCCACGGAAATAAATACTTTTCTCCACGGAATTAAGTATTTTCTCCGCGGAAATAAATAATTGATTCCGCTGATATGATTGGTCCTGCATTTTAGAGGACGAGGTCAAGGTGAAACTATTAACCCTTAAACCCCAACCTTGCGGTAGGCTCGGGAACCAAGCTGTACAGGCGCTGCCCGCTGGAACACGAGGCCGCTTGTCAATCCCGTTTGACATTGTCAGATCTGACTATACGTGTATAGTGTTGGCATGAAGACTGTGGAAGATGTAAGTAACACGATGATTGTCAGATTTGATACGTTTTGAATCATAAAAATGCAGTTGGTAGCATCTTTGTAGAGTGGCCTAGTATCAGTGAAGAAAACGGTACGTGGAGACCCACTGCCGATGTTATGTATAGCTAGCTATCGCGCGCAGTAGCTAGCTATACATAACATCGGCAGTGGGTCTCCACGTACCGTTTTCTTCACTGATACTAGGCCACTCTACAAAGATGCTACCAACTGCATTTTTATGATTCAAAACGTATCAAATCTGACAATCATCGTGTTACTTACATCTTCCACAGTCTTCATGCCAACACTATACACGTATAGTCAGATCTGACAATGTCAAACGGGATTGACAAGCGGCCTCGTGTTCCAGCGGGCAGCGCCTGTACAGCTTGGTTCCCGAGCCTACCGCAAGGTTGGGGTTTAAGGGTTAATAGTTTCACCTTGACCTCGTCCTCTAAAATGCAGGACCAATCATATCAGCGGAATCAATTATTTATTTCCGCGGAGAAAATACTTAATTCCGTGGAGAAAAGTATTTATTTCCGTGGAGAAAAGTATTTATTTCCGTGGAGATAAATGTTATTTCCGCGGAGAAAATACTTAATTCCGTGGAGAAAAGTATTTATTTCCGTGGAGAAAAGTATTTATTTCCGTGGAGATAAATGTTATTTCCGCGGAGAAAATACTTAATTCCGTGGAGAAAAGTATTTATTTCCGTGGAGAAAAGTATTTATTTCCGTGGAGATAAATGTTATTTCCGCGGAGAAAATACTTAATTCCGTGGAGAAAAGTATTTATTTCCGTGGAGAAAAGTATTTATTTCCGTGGAGATAAATGTTATTTCCGCGGAGAAAATACTTAATTCCGTGGAGAAAAGTATTTATTTCCGTGGAGAAAAGTATTTATTTCCGTGGAGAAAAGTATTTATTTCCGTGGAGATAAATGTTATTTCCGTGGAGAAAAGTATTTATTTCCGTGGAGAAAAGTATTTATTTCCGTGGAGATAAATGTTATTTCCGTGGAGAAAAATATTTATTTCCGTGGAGAAAAGTATTTATTTCCGTGGAGATAAATGTTATTTCCGTGGAGATAAATGTTATTTCCGTGGAGAAAAGTATTTATTTCCGTGGAGAAAAGTATTTATTTCCGTGGAGATAAATGTTATTTCCGTGGAGAAAAATATTTATTTCCGTGGAGAAAAGTATTTATTTCCGTGGAGATAAATGTTATTTCCGTGGAGATAAATGTTATTTCCGTGGAGAAAAGTATTTATTTCCGTGGAGAAAAGTATTTATTTCCGTGGAGATAAATGTTATTTCCGTGGAGAAAAATATTTATTTCCGTGGAGAAAAGTATTTATTTCCGTGGAGATAAATGTTATTTCCGTGGAGATAAATGTTATTTCCGTGGAGAAAAGTATTTATTTCCGTGGAGAAAAGTATTTATTTCCGTGGAGATAAATGTTATTTCCGTGGAGAAAAATATTTATTTCCGTGGAGAAAAGTATTTATTTCCGTGGAGATAAATGTTATTTCCGTGGAGATAAATGTTATTTCCGTGGAGAAAAGTATTTATTTCCGTGGAGAAAAGTATTTATTTCCGTGGAGATAAATGTTATTTCCGTGGAGAAAAATATTTATTTCCGTGGAGAAAAGTATTTATTTCCGTGGAGATAAATGTTATTTCCGTGGAGATAAATGTTATTTCCGTGGAGAAAAGTATTTATTTCCGTGGAGAAAAGTATTTATTTCCGTGGAGATAAATGTTATTTCCGTGGAGAAAAATATTTATTTCCGTGGAGAAAAGTATTTATTTCCGTGGAGATAAATGTTATTTCCGTGGAGAAAAATATTTATTTCCGTGGAGAAAAGTATTTATTTCCGTGGAGATAAATGTTATTTCCGTGGAGATAAATGTTATTTCCGTGGAGAAAAGTATTTATTTCCGTGGAGAAAAGTATTTATTTCCGTGGAGATAAATGTTATTTCCGTGGAGAAAAATATTTATTTCCGTGGAGAAAAGTATTTATTTCCGTGGAGATAAATGTTATTTCCGTGGAGATAAATGTTATTTCCGTGGAGAAAAGTATTTATTTCCGTGGAGAAAAGTATTTATTTCCGTGGAGATAAATGTTATTTCCGTGGAGAAAAATATTTATTTCCGTGGAGAAAAGTATTTATTTCCGTGGAGATAAATGTTATTTCCGTGGAGATAAATGTTATTTCCGTGGAGAAAAGTATTTATTTCCGTGGAGAAAAGTATTTATTTCCGTGGAGATAAATGTTATTTCCGTGGAGAAAAATATTTATTTCCGTGGAGAAAAGTATTTATTTCCGTGGAGATAAATGTTATTTCCGTGGAGATAAATGTTATTTCCGTGGAGAAAAGTATTTATTTCCGTGGAGAAAAGTATTTATTTCCGTGGAGATAAATGTTATTTCCGTGGAGATAAATGTTATTTCCGTGGAGAAAAGTATTTATTTCCGTGGAGAAAATACTTAATTCCGTGGAGAAAATACTTAATTCCGTGGAGAAAATTCGAGAAAAAAAAATCGTATTTGAATCTAAAAAAAAACATGATGTCCCTAATGGGCCACCGTAGACAGCAGATTTGGAGGAAAGTTTTTAAACATGACAAATCGGAAGTTCTATCGTGGAGTGGAGTGGAGAAATGGTTTCTCTTTTGGTGCGACTAATACGTGGTTTTTTAAAGTTCCTACATGCTCGCTGATAACCCATCTGTTTTGCGGGCATCACAGCACGGTCGCCGTTCTTCCCATCAAGGGGAACTTATCCCTACATTATGGTTAAGACCTCGTCATCAGAAGACCAATTTGGGATATTCAGTAATTTGAAATGTCAATCAAACAACACATCGTTATACAGCAAGTATGCTTTGCTGTCTCGCTCTATATCTATATAAATCACACTTATTACGATATGGAACATGTCATTGATGATTTTCGCCCATTATTTCAAACTGAACTTAAACATTATGATAGTTCTTAGAGACCAAGAAATGAAATTCGTTACACGCTATCAGACGGCAGAATGGCAACGTGTTACACGCTCATTTTACATATTATAAAGTATACTTTAAAAAATTATGATATTTTTTATATGTCTTACTAAGGCTGCCATTATAATTTTAACTCATTGGCAGTGCCATCATATTTCCGTTTAATTGCAGCACATATAATCCTATTAATATGGTATTCGATAGACTACAACGATACAGTATTTATGACAATGTTACATGGTAATTGTCGACCACTTTAAATTGTACTTTACTTTATGAATCATTTTGCATGACCAAGAAACGAAATCCGATAAACTATCAAATGGCAGAATGACAATATGTTTCATGATGATTTCAAACAATGTCATACTTTAACTTTATGAATCATTCCAAAGTTACCGTTATAACCATTGGCTATTTATTCATCGTTGCTTTCGATCTCAGCAATCTCATACAATCAATAAGGAAACAAGACACGATATCAAACACCATATTGATTACACGCCTACAGCATCAAATTATAAAATATAACATTCGCTGGAGTCAATTGTTTCTCTTACTCTTCAAATCGCCTGGAATATCATATATCTCTCTTTTGATTCTTTGAAGTTGCATTAAAGGAACATTTGAATTAGACTATCACTCTGTGTCTTTGCCTAGGGCCTTTTGTGATCATGGCAACCAAATAGATTTAATAATGACATCGTGCGTATTATCCTTTGAGAAGCCGCATGCGGCTAAGGTCAGTGCCCACTCACGATGTCTACAGATGCGAATACCACGTACAATACATGTAACTGGCTAATTTTGGGTCCTAACCAGTTGCACCTCGCCAAGCGTTTGATACAGTATGTTTTTTAGTCAGATTGCAACCAATTGAAAGCTATGGTATGTTCGAAAGCACGGGCTTTCAACAATTCCTCCAAAATATGTCAGTGTGACAATCTATAGTAACCGGCATGCAGCCTTCTTTAAGTATCTCAACGGTTAGAACATATCTGATAGAAACCATACCTGTACATGGTTGAGCGAATCATTGATATACCACGTGCCATGTGTCAATAGGTTCGAAATACTCAAAACCGAGTAAGCTGTTAAATCGTATATATGGCAGTTGAGCCAATACAAATGTCCAGTTTCTCTGTTGCGTATCAAAATTGCCCCCGAGTGGTTCATCCTATCCCTTCCCCTCTCCAATATTTGTTGCACTAGCAAGTATTATCTTTGCACATCAATAGACTAAGGTAATGTCGATCTCCTAAGTCGAGAGATGTTACCATTCATGGCGTGATGATGTTGGCCCATCACTCCTGTGTTCATCTCCAGAGAGACTCGTCAGACAAATAGTGTCAATATACTCACTTGATAAGAAAAGAAAAATTCTCAATAAACAAGAGTTTGGCATTAAGCAAAGTTCCAAGAAAACCGCAACCAAATAAGAGGAGAAGTATTTCTTTCTTCGACTGTTATTTGCCAAGCAATGATCATATGTCTGCTTTTGCGATGAACTGTTCTGTCCACATCATCATTAATTGTACATTGTAGTTCTATCCATGTCAATAAAGTCGCGTCTTCTTCGATTTTTTCAGAGTCTTTCAATCATTTTCAGCGCAGGTTGACGAGTATTTTCTCTGCCCTTTCATGCTTATATTGACCTCAATCTTAATTTGTTCCCGGAAAGTCAACAGAAACCGTTGTACGATTTTTCTTTCTTTCCTTATTCGACTCTCATTAAGAAATCGTAAAAAATTTTTTTAAAGGAGTTGACAAAAAAACCTGTTTTAAGCTATCAGTCATATCCGCAGAGTACGTCACTTTTATATGAAGTTGTTTAAATTGGAAAGCGCCCAAGAAAATGTATAACGAGAACATAATCAGTAACCTTAAACTATCATAAAATTACATTACTGTCTAACATCGATCACATCTCTCTGACATGCCTAACCTTCAGCTACTACTTGATGCTGCTGAACATGAACCAATGTAATGGTTAAACTCACTCATTGAAACTCTAGAAATCCGATAGTAGTCTCTTGAGAAATCAGAACCTGTCATGTGTCACAAGTTTTTCGTATCTAACTGCTCTGGCGTTGGAAGCGTGGTTCTGTTGAATCATTAATGCGAACAATTTGAAAATTGATTTTGAGTCTACTAGTATGTGCCTGAACTGGGTTAAACATGGCAAACGGATGTCGGCCTAATTTAAGACAAAATATTGATTTTTTTTAGATTCGAGTTTAAAGCATACAAACCTACCTACTGCCTGGAAACAGCCTGTTTGGGACCAGATTCTTCATTGTGTTGTACCGTTTTTATATCACAATACGAACCTACCTTGCCTGGGAACAACCTGGTTCGGACCCGTTTCTTTATCGGGTTATAACGTGTTGATGTCATAAAACGAACCTACCTTTCCTGGAAACCGCCTGATTGGGACCAGATTCTTTATTGTGTTATACCGTGTCGATATCATAACACGAACCTACCTTGCCTGGAAACAGCCTGGCTGGGACCAGATTCTTTGTTGTGTTATACCGTGTCGATATCGTAACACGAACCTACCTTTCCTGGAAACAGCCTGGTTTGGACCAGATTCTTTATTGTGTTATACCGTGTCGATATCATAACACGAACCTACTTTGCCTGGGAACAGCCTGGCTGGGACCAGATTCTTTATTGTGTTATACCGTGTCGATATCGTAACACGAACCTACCTTTCCTGGAAACAGCCTGGTTTGGACCAGATTCTTTATTGTGTTATACCGTGTCGATATCGTAACACGAACCTACCTTTCCTGGAAACAGCCTGGTCTGGACCAGATTCTTTATTGTGTTATACCGTGTCGATATCATAACACGAACCTACCTTTCCTGGAAACAGCCTGGCTGGGACCAGATTCTTTGTTGTGTTATACCGTGTCGATATCGTAACACGAACCTACCTTTCCTGGAAACAGCCTGGTTTGGACCAGATTCTTTATTGTGTTATACCGTGTCGATATCGTAACACGAACCTACCTTTCCTGGAAACAGCCTGGTTTGGACCAGATTCTTTATTGTGTTATACCGTGTCGATATCGTAACACGAACCTACCTTTCCTGGAAACAGCCTGGTTTGGACCAGATTCTTTATTGTGTTATACCGTGTCGATATCGTAACACGAACCTACCTTTCCTGGAAACAGCCTGGTTTGGACCAGATTCTTTATTGGGTTATACCGTGTCGATATCGTAACACGAACCTACCTTTCCTGGAAACAGCCTGGTTTGGACCAGATTCTTTATTGTGTTATACCGTGTCGATATCGTAACACGAACCTACCTTTCCTGGAAACAGCCTGGTTTGGACCAGATTCTTTATTGTGTTATACCGTGTCGATATCGTAACACGAACCTACCTTTCCTGGAAACAGCCTGGTTTGGACCAGATTCTTTATTGTGTTATACCGTGTCGATATCGTAACACGAACCTACCTTTCCTGGAAACAGCCTGGTTTGGACCAGATTCTTTATTGTGTTATACCGTGTCGATATCGTAACACGAACCTACCTTTCCTGGAAACAGCCTGGTTTGGACCAGATTCTTTATTGTGTTATACCGTGTCGATATCGTAACACGAACCTACCTTTCCTGGAAACAGCCTGGTTTGGACCAGATTCTTTATTGTGTTATACCGTGTCGATATCGTAACACGAACCTACCTTTCCTGGAAACAGCCTGGTTTGGACCAGATTCTTTATTGTGTTATACCGTGTCGATATCGTAACACGAACCTACCTTTCCTGGAAACAGCCTGGTTTGGACCAGATTCATTATTGTGTTATACCGTGTCGATATCGTAACACGAACCTACCTTTCCTGGAAACAGCCTGGTTTGGACCAGATTCTTTATTGTGTTATACCGTGTCGATATCGTAACACGAACCTACCTTTCCTGGAAACAGCCTGGTTTGGACCAGATTCTTTATTGTGTTATACCGTGACGATATCGTAACACGAACCTACCTTTCCTGGAAACAGCCTGGTTTGGACCAGATTCTTTATTGTGTTATACCGTGTCGATATCATAACACGAACCTACTTTGCCTGGGAACAGCCTGGTTGAGACCAGATTCTTTATTGGGTTATACCGTGTTTGATGTAACACAAGCCTTCCTTGCTTAAGAAAGGCTTTGTGCCTGGTATTCATAATGGCGGTTATAGCGCTTCCACTGACCAGTGTCTTCTGTGCCAAAGCGCATCACAACAGCATTCACTATACGAGGCCTCCACAGAGAAACTCCGTGGTATAGTGGCAGGTGTCACCGGTTTCAGCGTACATCTGCGTACTTACTTTACTTCAATGCAAGATGAAGGTTTAAGCCATCAAAAATGCGAGAAAACCTAAGGTCCTAAACAACATACGCTTCCATCTTGGAAGCAACAACCAGATGCATGTGCATTTTATGTTGGTGTCATCTTTGTTCTTCATTATTTTCAAATTGACGTAATCAGTAAATGCAATGATCTATGGTCACTTAAAACCTAATATTGACTCAATGACAGACCGTAAGCATAAAAAAAGCTTTGGCAGTTAAGTTCTCAAAAGGCAATATCCATCATGATGCTGTTTCGTTTAGTTTCAGTTTAGTTCAGTGGCGATAGGGTGAACTGAAATGAGCATACCGTGGTAGGTGTTTTGAAAAAAAGGAGAGGCTATTACCATGATTACTGACATCAAAGGATATGCGCATATTGGAATACTTGTCAACCTACTGGAATGACTACCGGCAGACTCTTTCTTTAGTCACACTTTGATGTGCTCGTGTAAAAGTACTTTCACCGCATGCGAATGATTAAAGGGACAACTTTGGCATAAAAGATACATGTATGTTGGTTATTTATGCAAAACTGGCTTCCAGGAGGACCGTGACCTTTTTAAGAGGATCATTGAAAAATCATTTACCGGCAATAAACAATTCACTAGGATACGGTGTAACCATAGCCGGCCTGCCTGAAAGTCACAAGCTATGTCCAAACCTCCCTCGCAACGCTCGCGAAAACAGCATTTTGTGTGATACTACACGTGGCGGCGCATGGTGGCAAGCACGGGTATTATCCTCCTAGTCAGGTAAGTACCACGCAAAAAAAATTCCCAAAGACGTGGCTTGACTGCCATCCGCTGATGCGATGATATAAACCAAGGAACTATAACAGTCATCATGATTCTGCATACGATAAAAACGAACTTATTCCCAACTAAAAAGCGACTCCTAGCGGTTGACACACGTTATATTATTGAACATTGATCCATCCCCACGTGTTCGGCAGACTGGCATGGAAGCGCGGTGATTACCGTACCGATGTTAGGCATCGTTCTAGTCTGTATGGTCACGGAATATAACTTGGTATTGTAAGAGTGTTTGGATGGTCAACGCTATTTGATGGCAACATAAGCATACTCTCTTGGATAATGATTCTTTTTTTTGTCGGGATTCTGGAAACTTTGTTACGATTTGCTGAGTATATGCTCTTTCCGTTTTAATGATACATGCACTAGTAATCATTTGATCGACGGTACGGGAACTTGATAGGTATTTGTTGGTTGAAGACATTGTTAGGGCGCATTCTCAAGCCCAAGGGTAAGTACATATTTGTCGTTCAAATGCATATCTTGTACAGCAGGTAAAACTTCATGGTTTTATTCCTTATGGATTCCCTTGGTGAACTTGGGTGGGCTTTCGAAAACGAACGATATTGCAGAGACGAGTCGTACGATTATTTTTACGTTACGACAGAAATACAATTACACTACACTAATTTTAGGATGAATACTTGTATACATGGTAGACAGAACGTTGTGTCGTTCGTAGTACAGGACATCATGTTGAGTGGGGGAAACTTCCGGGTATCCGTTATATATGCCACTACAATACTGATTTTAGTTTCGAAATGGGAGACTTAGGTAAATTTTAGAATTACATGTAGTTTATTTTCAAGATTTTCTTACCGATAGAGGTTTGTCATTAACATGATTTTAAAAATTAGACATTTCCAAATTCTGTTTGGTATAACAACTTGATTTTCCACAGAAAAGTGCGTCATGCACCACAACCTCTGAACAGAATCCATCCTTGGTCAATCGATTCAATAAAGCAATTTCGTGAACAATAATGAACAAATAGTTATTTGAGCGCGATCTTCTCGTTCATCATAAAAATAGTTTTGATTAGGGAATCATAATGCGGCAATGCTCTAATTCAAACTCACCAAAATTCAAGAAAACGTCCACATATAGTTAAATATAGCTCAATAGTCACGTTAGCGTTTTCTTGAAGTTCAAGTCAAGTTTTACCTGATGGAAATGCGTCCAGCCACATTTCAGGAAAAAATCAATCCCCGGTCAGTGGGTTCAATGATGCATGTTCGTGGTGAATAGGTCGAACAAATAGTGACTTGAGCGCAAATACTTCGATTTGCTCATCTAGCACATGCATAATGCTCTTGATTGATTATCATTAAGTCAACTTCACTTAATAAATATAAAGTCCTATTCACATCATCCAGGAAACGTCTCCTATTGCATTTTGTGGCGAGTATGCAGCTGTATAAGATCACTCAAGGGCACTAGACTGTCCTGGTGCGGGATAGAAATGTCCTAGGATAGAATATCCGGAGAAGAAAGAATTATGTTGAGTTTTTCCAATTAAGCGAAGTTTTTAGCATGGAAAATACTGGTCTGCATTACGCGCGGACATTGCCTAAACGCGTGTATCACTTTCAGTTGTTATGGTGTCGTATTCACTGCAACAAATGATGTAGGCAATAGATTAAGAATACCAATGCTTCTCTACTCCTATATCTTTAGGAACACGTTTAAACCCAGTCGTTAGAGGCACTGTTGAAAAGAAACATTTGAATTGAGCCTCCATCTCTGGATAGGGCAAACAGGAACTGTGATAAATATCCGTTATAAAATATAAGGACTGGTCTTCTCCACGCAATGTTTGCTTGCATACAAAGGGAAGAGAAGTAATCCATTTGCTTGAGCCAACAAAAAACCATCCTTCGGGATGACAGGAAAAAAACTGAATCTACTTAATCCGCAGATTCACTTGGTCATATTTGAATAGATTTTGTTGGGCTGATGGTATTAGATTCCACTTATTGTCAACATCTGCGTACAGTACTGGTGTAAGCTGAATAAAATAAAGTGTGATAAAGGAGGAGACGAATCGGGAGTTACTTCAGTAATGCCGGTGTAACATTTTTGGTTGTTCCCTGGCCCTATATGTATACAATAAATACCATAAAAACAACTACAGACTTTTTGATTCGGGTAAACAGAGAAGAATGTGTCAATCTGTCTTTAAACGTACATGTACATACATTGAGGGGAAACACTTAGAACGGACACTCAAAAACGTTATACCGTTGTGACGTTTTTTGAATATTCCCCATTTGCGAATGTTTCTTAACAATGGACAGCTACATGTAAAGATACCATGACTTTAATCGAGGGACTCAGAGAGAAACGTGTCAACTTGTTTTTTAGGCTTTTCCAACAAACAATGCGATGAAACAGCGAGTCCGAAATGAGAATGAGAAATGCCTTCTGAGTGAATGAGATCACTTGCAGTGCGTATAGCTGGTACTAAGTGAAATCGTCCTTTGAGCTAGATTGCCAGCAGATTGCAACCTCGCTGCAAAATCCTCAAAGCTGATTTTTCGCCTAAGCTTTGTCTTGCCTAGAGGCTTGGAGATGTCTTCTACGTTAGCTTCGCAATCGTAATCCCGCCTGAAGCAGGCTGATGAGAAGACAAAGACTCTGAAGAAAGAAAAATCTGTCGATGCTCGGTTTCTCAGTACATGTAAATGATACTGAAAAACCGCCATATTTTCGCGGGCGTTTTATCTTCGCGGATTTCGCGTACTTAATCAATCGCAAAATTGAAATCTCTAAAAAATAATTTTTGAATGGAAAAACCGAAAAAATCTTTCGTAACCTGCTATAAATGTACATATCAGTAAGAATCACGAAATATTCGAACTACATGTCGTTACACGTAGATGTCTTTTATCGCCGTCTTTTCAAAACATCTTGCCGATATTGCTCGTACAACAGTAACAGAAAAGAGTATTTATATATCTCGTATCAAATGAATTAGCGCAGAACTTCACGACAAACCTTTGTAGTTCGTCGTTCGTCGTTCGTAGGGGTTACCATTTGCATGACGTCAAACTGTCCAACAGCTGTTAGATATCCCGGCCCTCTCTATCTGTACTATACCGCACGCAATGCGATCGTCATCATTAGGCGGCAAACCCGGCTAATGAAATGCCAGGAAATGGTACCAACGTCCATCAACTATCAACAAAGATAAAGAACACAATCGGGGTGGACAAATTGAAAAATCGAATCTTCTAAAAACAACATCAACACTGAGAGCAGGTGTATTAGCCGTTTTTTGCAAAAGTTTATATTTTCTCCCAAATGAAGAATGTTTCTCCAGACGCAAGCAAACGTATCGATGATCGATCGGATGTTGGATTGATTTTGCAACCATGCACATGTTGGTTTGAATGACGGTCGTTTGCCATCCGTATAGTTGGTTGTATGCTTTCAAGATATGTTAAACAACCGACACCAGGGAGTGATTTTGCTGGCAGTTGGCAGTCTTGGGCTTTGAAGTTGAAAGTGCTTTTGTTTTCAGAGCTCTGATGATGTCCAACAGCCTGCGTTATTATTTTTTTTCACAAAATAAAAAGCAATCCATTCGCCGAACTTCCAAGTAGTCTTCCCAAGTGATGTATTGGCTGCCAGCTTTGAATGAAAACAAAAATGCCGGTTGATTTTCTTTAAGCCGAAAAAGCAACGGCAAATGTTAAAAGACGGAAGCTTTATCGCAAACTTCTAAATGTCCAAACTTCAAATACCGGACGTTTAATGTTTATTCCAAGATGACTGATGAGAGCAGAAATATTTCTTAATTTCCTCCTCATATCCTGGTACTTTATGATAAAAAAGAGCGAGATTGGTGCGCATTCGTTGTTCTGCATAATTATTTGCCTTGTATTATTTCAGTCGAATGCTTCACCTGATATCTTATGTGAATAAGAACCATTGTTTTATGGTTTGATTGACATCGAATATTGTTATCAGCAGCTACCGACAGTATTGCGCCATCCATGCATCACATCCACGGAATCCAACTGTGCGTACAGACCATACACATTGTAAATTGTTCTTCTTGGTTATGCTTCAGCGAGACAGAATGGAATCGGTCATGTTCATTACCACAAGAGAGGGGCCCATTATTATCAAAGTAAAATTTGACTACGCATTGTAAGATGTTCCACTTATAATTCAGCAGACACAATGGAATCGGCCATGTTCCTAACCATAGTTAGAGTTGATGTGAGGGCGCCTTTATCGCCAAAGTTTTGATATGATTCACGGAACAGACCGTAAACTACAAAATGAATTTATCAGTGTTTCCAGGCCAGAATTCGTAACTCTTGATGCTGAAGTGGTTTGATGTGCTATCGCGGACGTACAAAGACCTGCTAACTGAAAGGCAGGCCGTCCGTGAAGTGTATTAAAAGCAGTAAAAACTAAATCTAACGCACTGTCTATTCTCTCCAGATGTATAGGACATATATATACATTAGCAGTGAATGACTAAATAGATGTAATGACTAAAAATACCAGTTGACATTCAATTCATAAGGATTTTGTATTTTCGGATTACAGCATGTTGGCGATTGTTTGGAAGCCGCTTGCATTATTGAATGCAGTCGTTCTTCTTGTCTGTGGGTCACAATCATTTCCAAGCGGATCACCAGTAATGTATCTTCAAGAACAGAACAATGACATTGACATGAAGAGTGCATCCATCTTATATGTGAATGGAACAAAAACACCCAAGTAGCGCATTCAATCCTTCTTGCATGGCTGCGGGGAAAGTTACACTGTAATGGTCTACATCATTTTGCTCTTTTCGCAATAGAACAGAAAACTAATCATCTAATAGTTTTCAGTTTTCGTCGCCCTGTTGTACATGTACAAGTTCTTTTAGGCATCCGAATCGAATACTAATTGCTAAGTATTCACTGTCGTGGGCTATGACGCCTAGAGAGATGTTTGTAATTGTTATTCTTATCATCGTGCAATAGAATCCGGAAATTTCATGAGACTATACTTGATAAAAAATGGCACTTTGCTGTTTGATTATTTTGCACAGAAAACGACATATTGGAACAAAATGTTAAGGATGTCATCTGATCAACATCAACGTCCAAGGTATCTTAAATTCATACTTTAGCAGAATCGGACAAAGCATGATCAAGAAGAAGCCATTTGAAATGAAATACTGACAAATTCTTTAGCCATTTCAGGTCTCTTTTGCCTGCAGTGCCATGTTTTTTCGTGAAATTGGTTCAGTAAAGACTTATTAATGCAATAATGCATAGATGGCGATTATTTACTCCCAAGCTCCTCGCTGGTCAAGAAATCAAATTAAAGACGCGTAGACGAAGAAGGCGTTTTAATAATTCCCTACCACCTCGTATACGTATAGGTGATTTCGCCAAAAACCGTACGGTGCATGTCGTGGTAAATATCAGTCTTGTGGTTTAATCGCGTAACTAGAGCCACGAAGCAGGCTCTTTGAGCTACAACGTATGAATTATGCACAAGTAACACGACAATCTCTAGTAATTGGGTGTTAAACGTAGTTTGAGCATGAATAACTGACGGGGGAGGCTTTCACTTGACAGGACACCATCCACCATCAGTGATCCAGTGTGGTGCTTGCACCATGGAGGTATTATTGGGTGAAACCATGAATAACATCACAGAGTCCATTCTACATGTATGAAACATTACAACAACAGAAAAATTCAGATCCGAAAAGTTAGGTATACCCTATTCTCATCGGAACACTGAATTTGATCCACCAAATATTGCAGCAACGATGAAATACGACCAGCAATAGTTAGTTATTCCGTTTACTTGTTTGAAGAAAGACCCATCAAATAAAGACCTTTGTCTTGTAAAGCTGGAGATCGACCTAATGAGATTTTTCTCCATCAGAAATCAGGTGCTCTTCCCTTCGTGATTACTGCTCTCAGCATGTCTCCGTACGCCGGCGTCCAAAAAAATATCGGGCTGCTCGACGTCCGTCCTGAAATAATATAGGAAATGACTGTGATTGATCTAGCTCTGGTACGGTCTTTGATCGTCGGTTGATTGCCAACGTTAGCTTCAAGGCACGGTAATATATTGGTCGTGTTTACCTAGGGCTTGTCCGACAAGTTGGTGACGTGTGTCCGAACAGATTATTGTGCTGCGAACAGTGTCAGTTGGATGCTGGATTGCATTTTTCTATCATAAGGTAATTGTACGCATGGCTTCTTTACTCATGCACTTGGGATTATCGAATGCGTGAATTAAACGTTCTACGTGCTGCTTTAGGAAATGATCTCATCGGACTTTTGCTCTCCGTCTAATGCAGAGAGGAAAGAGATTGTCTCAGGAGCCAGCTAAAGCTTACTGAAGGAGATATCGCTTCTTCAGGCTAACGTTAAATTGACGCTGATTGAGTAACTGGGCCCTGGTCATTCTGAAGATATAAGAGTAAGAATTGATATGAATGATATGAAATAAACCCGATTGCCATCTATCAGACGGTAATGTGACACAGAACCATGCAGTTCTCCCGTTACTGCATTAAAATTATTCTAAACCAAAGTGCATTCCTTATTTGTCTTTGTCACGATAAAATCTCATTTGGCATTACTTCTGCTTATGTGACTGATGACTGCACTGAGTGTACGTATGATACTGCTGCAATGACTTACATTGAACAGGCCTGATTAATCGGACTTAAAAGCTCGCATTATCTACTATTAGTTGTGTGGCAAAGGTAATCAATGTGGGTTCCTCCTAATCACTTGATTAGAGAGAGTGCTGGTAATGTGATTACTCGGGAGATATATCGTGAGGAATTATCACTCTACCAATACCATATGGCAAAGATCTTTGGATGGGGGTCCATAATATTATCGGCAACATAATTATGTTGTTTCTCCCGACAGAAGACTTCCTATAGCCCTAATGCCACATTTAGCGTTTTACCTCGCGTATAGGAGGCGAGCAGACCTTGACATTCGGCATGGAGGGGTTCGCGAGATCGGTTAGGTCAAATTGAATGATTCTGGGTCACCCAAAGTGGTCAGGACGAGAGTCACCCGAGTGGATGACTTTGAATCTCCATCCGGAATGATTAGGTCGTCAATAGTGCTTTCGAATACTTATTTCAATCGAAAGATGATAACTAAAGTCTGCCCGATGCGCTGATTATCAGATTAAGATTTTACGATACTTCTAATTTCCGCTGTCCAACATTCAATGATTTTTCTTCAAAATTCTATCCCAACGTCTCATACAAAATCATTATTTCGCGTTAAGATAACAATCTGAGATTATTAGAAGTATAGTATTCTTGAAATGAATATCAGTTTCATTATAGCTCAGTATCATGTTATTCTAGCCAATTTATTTGACAATTCCGGATTGTTATTCTTGCGAGTGAGTTTGATATGTAAATCAGTTGTCAATAAGAGAAGTGTGTGGGCTAGTGTCAACTCAAAGTTGTTTTAATGATTTCACGTGAAAGTATCATGATAAGAATAATGACGGCAATATCACGAGTGGCCAACTGGGTTTGGTGATGACCTATGTGCGTCGGCAGTGACAGCAGATTTGGGTTACAAAAAGATGATTTTTCTTGGATTTATCCTGGGTGAAAGATAGGTTATGATGGTGAGTGGTTAGGAAAACAGCGTAGAGATAAATTGAGGAAACGACAAAAAAAGCTGTAAATAATATATATCCGCGTTGTTCTATTCCATACTTTGCAACTTTCCAAAGAAGTCTGCAGACTTGGCTAGCCTACAACAACAGAAACTGTTGAAAATTGTTGATGTGAATAAAGATAGAAAGTAAGTCCTTCGGAATTTCCGTTAATTTTTTTATAATGGAAGGGACCGCTGCGTGCGTCAAACCGATTCATAGTAGAATAACCAAATTTGGTGAATAATTTCACCAGTTTGAAAACTGCGTATTCTATAGTGCGTCATCGTTCTTACAATTGATATTGAAAAATATTCAGTCGATGTCATCAACCGAACAAATAGTACTAGTTAATCTTATTCAACTCAAGCTTCGGGCTGTCTTACACTGAACGCGTCACCAACAAAACCATTCGTACTGCTGTGTGGCTGCTATTCATATAGATGACTACTTCCGATGGTTATCACATAGCGTGTGAAATAAAAAAACATGTCTTCATAGCACAAGACCGCCGAATGCAGAGCTAATTGACAGCCAATCATTAAAAACCGGAAGTAGCGGGTACCTGTAAAATGAGCCGTGGGGGACTGAATCTTGTATTTGTTTACTGCTCGTGATTTTTTTGTAAAACTGGTTCTGCTAAATGTCAAATAACATAGTGTCTTCCGAAAACGCGAACGCATTCGTCCGCCCGGTCAGTTGCTATTATGCAAATTATTTTTTACAAGGGTTTTTTCGGGACACTTTGAAGAAATGCAAAAAGACTGAAGTCTCTCTCACTCGAAATCAAGTTACGCGGCGGCTGTACCACCTACGATACAAGAATAACACACTGTAGATGCGACTTTTTCAGTATTTCAGTAGTCTGTGCATCAGCTATAAGGTTGGAAAATTATCTTTTTCACTGAGAAGACTTTGAAATACTGACGTCCAAAGGTTTTACCGCAGTGAGTGGGTAGAATGTCAGTTCTTACGTTTTTTACGTAGTGCTTGATACTAACGGCAAACTTCTGACTGTAACTTCTGTATCGAAGGAAGAATTCGTATCGCCGTTCAAACACAAATTGTCTTCATGACCATCACAGGAACGCCATCACCTTGAAATCGAGAAATGAAAACATGTACGTATCAATATTTGTACAATAGTGCAGCACTACAAGCGTCATAACGTTGCTACTGCAATATAATGTACAACAACATTCTTAACACAGGAAGGGCTCCCAGACTTTAATCATGTCATCATATCGCAGCAAGACGAGCCTTCAGCAATCGCAAAACGAAAAAAGTGGTAGACAACTTGACACTCCAAGCAATTTTCCCTGGATTTTTTTCAAATCTACCGCAATTCGACTGCTGTTGCTGAGAAGAAGTAATTTGGTACTGATGCACTTAATCGAATTTCGTTATTTCGCATGTCTCCGCTAATCCTAGGAATTAGGAATGCCTTAAAGATAGGTTTGCTAATTGAAATTGAAGTATTTCGACACATTGTGATGGATAGTGGGATACCAACAAAGAGAGGTTTAGCTTTTCTGAGCTGTCTGTCGCTTAGTATTATTTGTCTTGAAAAGGATTTGGAAAGTCTGATGTTCACTGAATCTGTATGTAATCGTGCTAGTCTAAAAATCAATTTCTTTTTGAAGATTTATTTCCAAGCTGTTTATTCCTCCATCCATGAGCTCATTCAGATGGGACTGTACTATACATCATTGGGTTTTTTTATATTCCTATTGTAACCGAAGACGGGAAAATAGGGCATACTCTTAGTGGAAAACAACACTCGGCCCTCTTTTATGTCATTAAGGAGGATGTAACTCCGAATAACAAGGCCAGGAGACTGATCACGCGGCCCAAAAGCCCGGCAGAGAAAAACAGGAGATGCTTTCTCGTCAGCTTATAGCTCGCTGGTCCATAGTCGCAATCTACCCTATCATGCCCCACAAAGCTTTGAACGCCGCAGCCAATATTTGCTCACCAAATGATAAGACTTTATTCCTGGCCGATGTCAGCTCATTCGGAAAACAATAAAAAGCAACACTTCTTTGGTCAAATAACAGGTTCATCCCTTTTCTTCCTGGCTCATTATTTGATCAGGCTATACATCCTTCACCAAACACGTGTCTTCTTTATTGCTCATACCTTGTTAGATCAGCCTTTTGCTTATTGATCATCACATGAGGTGACTGGGTCAGGAAACCTACCTCTCTATGCGCATGCGTAACCGGATACAGTATCTAGAATTTATGTTCAGCTTCTGCCGACAGCTGATCTGATTCGGAGTACTTACTTATAAGGGAGTATTATACAGGGGAGTTAGCGGCATTGGACATCAGACACCAAGTGTTTCTGATAATTCTTTAATGTAGTAAAACCTTTACTGTGCATGTAAAGTGAATATTTCATTGCATTGAGTGTGTTCAGTTATATCCATATCACTTTATTATGTTTCACAAGTGTGGCATTTTATTTAGGCAGGCTGAAAATCCCAAAGGTCATAGCGAGTGATTAGAAATCGCAGTATTTGTTAAACAACGTACATGTGAATTTGTACTTGACAAACACTTCACACTTCTTTTCACATCTCGTACTGGCGGATTCTAAATTGACATTTACAAAGAAAGAAAAAAATATCAAACCTATAGTCAAAACATTAGGCATGGTAGTTTATTTGTCGTCCGTTAATACTGGAAGCGGGGAGGTTTTTTACAAATATCTCTTGTAACAATGGTGTGACTCTATGGGGGTGTGCATTGTATTTAAAATACACCCACTCTGACGAGACATCATTAAAAGGTCAACAAATCCTTTTTTCCGAAAGAGATGGGAAATTTGCCTACTAATGTTCATGTAAATTCAAAAACAATCGAATGGATCGAAATTGGTCGTCTCACCAAGCGGTGTTTTGACTGCTTTTTGACTGCTTCCATATTTCGCACCAGCCAAAGCAGCCATGGTTGCCTTTGGTGCATTATAAGCTGTAAACAGTGGTACATTGTAACTAGAGGTGTTTTAGAACACGCTGTTGTAATCGTTTTTCTCTCAATGATGTACTACATGTAAGTATAACTTTGTAGTCGGCAGAGGATGTAGTTGTTAAGCAGAAATGTGCATCCATGCACCCACATCAAGCTTCTTTTATCAGTACAATTTCTTTTCACCTCGGTTACGCTCAATGATTGATTACTATGTCTATCATCATGTTGCCGCAATTTCCAGTCTTTTACCTTGAATTAGTTCGTTCGCTCTCATTCTTTACACGCCAATCGACAAAATGATGGTCGGAAATGCGTGCTTAAAAATTAGCAACACGCTTGCCTTACATGACTAATGAAATATCACAAGGTCTCTTTGCGATTCCCCTGCTCAAGGAACGAAATGGGAGACAGACAGCATAACCGCTTCAAGATTGAGCACTTTAAAGGTTTAACCACAATACGTATTCACGCTTGGAAACTTTAATTTGCCTTTTAGCGATAATGGTGATGCTACACAGGCGACAAGCTTCAAATGTTAGAGCGGTTTATGGAATCGTATTGGAGATCACCCTGAGCGTTGGGTCTGTGGTTACTCACAGCATATATCGATACAGTCAATGGAGACACTTCATGGCCGGGTTTCAGCTTAAGTGGTCGGTTGGACTGGATGCAGCTGCCAATGGCAGATTTCCTGTGTATGTTTGCTTTTCATTTTCTACTTCTCTATGTACACATACTAGTAATTTCATTTAGTCATCGATAAACTTATCCAAGCATTTTTATCATCGTTTTTATTGCTGTTGAAACCAAACAGCTGTCTGGTTTTTACGCGACTGTAATACTTCTTCTATGCCGAGAAAAGACTACCGTCTGTTATGCGTTCTGACTTTGATAGAAAAGAAATGTGCCTGGTTGATATTCGTCACGCGAAATGCGATTTGGAAATAATTGATGAATAGAATGTTACCACAGACAGGACAGGAAAAGCAGCTTTTCGTTAAGGTTTTGCGAATACGGACTGGTCAGAATGTCCATCATATGGAAAGATATATCTCTACTAATACATGTTATTACAGTCATTCGTAACGTTCATAAGGATACATGTACAAAGCTGGTTTAACCCTGCGTCACCGTTATGACTTACATCAGGTGGACATAATTATTCGTCACAAAATAGGAGGAGCCACAACGGTTTCTGGTCAGAAACTTGCGATTTAGCATTATTTTTTTCACCTTATTGATCAAAAATACAATATTGGCAACATATTCAATCGAAAAAAAGCTGACAAATTACGACAAAAAAACTCACTTTATGTAAGGTTAGGGACGACAAGGGCCATTAAAGAAGACAGCAAAAAACGATGAAAAAAAAAAGGAAAAATCAATCGAATCCAACCTCGTTTATAAAACGATTCCCGATGCAGCATTTCCCATCGCAAAGATATCGGCAAACAAATCACTGTGTGGATCACGTTTTGTTTCCACGGAAACGTCAGCGCGTGTCGTTGAGAAGGCGACACATTCCGGTAGAATTGTCATAGTTGACCAATTTCGATCAATGGTTTTAATTGATACGTCAGATTGATGGCTAAATAAAGCATTTTAAACGTTTGAATCGTCCCAAACTTTAAACAATGAATTGACTCGATTGAGTTTGCGCGCTTGCCAATGTTTTGCCTGGATATGAACCACAGTTATTAATTTTCTCACTGATATCAGCGATGCAAACGAGTTATTGGGCAAGGGTCGGATTTGGTGGTAGATTCGTTCTAGCAAAAGTTCCTGAACTACAGGAAAATGTATTATGTTTGTTATACCTGGGAAAGCTTTGTGTTCAATTTTTTACTATATGAAAATACATGTATAAGCTGTATTGATTGTGATGGGAAAAAATATCCGACGTATCTCCGTTGTACCACCAATGTGCCGCAGAATCGAGTAAAAGCTAAAACTGGAACTATCTTGGAGTCTGGTCAAAAGCCAGTCTTCCCGACTTACATGTACTATTAAATCAGCCTTATTAAATTACGTCGTTCACGCCTGACAGCTAGCTTTTCCTGCTGTCTGTGATTCAGCAGTGATGCAGGCAGTTTCTCTAATCCAATCCTGCCTTGCTATTTTGAGAATGTTGCTTCGCCGAAATTGCTGTATCGTACGCCACAAGCCTTCTGGCTCCAGTGGTGAATGAACATCGGCTTAAAAGTTCCAAAAGTATTTAAAACTTCCAGACAAATTAAAACTGTAGGAATATCCTGTGGGAGACTGTTTGAAAACTTCATGCACCAATATCTACAGTTGCAATTGCTAACAGTTTCGTACTTGGTGCAGAATAGAAAGTTGCCGTAACGTACTTTAAAATTATAATTAGTAAGGTCCCAAAAGTTTCCAATCTACGCGTGCGGCTTTCAACTGGAAGGCAATACTGTT
This sequence comes from Lineus longissimus, assembly GCF_910592395.1. NCBI lineage: Eukaryota > Metazoa > Nemertea > Pilidiophora > Heteronemertea > Lineidae > Lineus > Lineus longissimus. The sequence goes on from NC_088309.1 coordinate 7,867,277, forward strand.
TTTTTACGCCACTAATTTAAAACAGCAGAGAAACCACTAGACCACACCGAATCTACATTCATCACACATGTTACTTCTGAAACAATTTTCTTTTACTTCTTCGCTTAGTGGCCAGATACATCACTTGTGAGTAATTCCATGGTATCAAAAAGTCACGGAATGGGCTCAAGAGGTTTTTCAGGATTACTGAAAGCTTTTACGGCGTTCCATTTCTCTGTAAAAAACTTTATTTGGTGCATATTTCTAATGACTGAAAAAAAATTAAGGGCGACGTTTAAAAAGCTCAAAAACCTTTGAAAATTCGAAGGGGATAAATGAGCCGTTGTTTGAAAATATTTATCTAAAACTTCAAGAACGCAATCAAATACTTAGAACAACGCTTATTTCAAGTAAATTACATAATGCTCGAATTTTGCAAATTTCTTCATTAATTGGCTGAACATCCTGAACAAGTACAAGCAGTCAAAATGCTCGGATACATCGATTGTGAAACACGTATACATGTAGTGAAGATCGTAACTGATGCATTACTCGGATATAGAGAATCGTTCGAATACCGCAAGGGAATGGATGGCTAATCCATACCAATGAAGTCGAGTGTCCCTGTAGATAGTATGACAAATTGTTATGGTTGCTACAGACTAAATGACTTGCTTATAACTTGGTTGCAGTGCGTGATGTCAGGTCGTAAAGCCCGCACCACACGGTGAAATTTGCGTGATGCAAGTGACACGCGTGCACGTTGCGACAGGCAAATTCTCACTGTGTGGGGCCGTTTTTTGCTGCGTATCTTCCTCGCGTGTCGAGACGCAGCCGATCTAGCATGTTTGATATTTTCTCGACACGCGAGGAAGTTAATCACCGTGTGGGGGCTACCTGCAGCAATGTTGCGCGAGTTCGACGAATCACAACAAGCAGATCGGTCACATGATTTATAGGTCAGTCACATGATACTGCTGTTACTCCGTCGGAGGCGGCGGCGGAGGCGGCGCCGCGTGGACCGTAGTCTTTGGACAAGGCCATGGATTCAGAGAAGAGAGGATAAGGGGGCCTATGCAAATCTAATTGCTGAATTGCGGGAGGAGGACCCCATGAAGTATCGCCAGTTCCACAGAGTGCGGGTCGAGGAATTTCAGGAATTGCTCGAGATGGTGGGGCCGCAGATACAAAGGCAGGATACAGTAATGCGACGCAGTATCGATCCTGGCCAGAGACTTGCTGTAACCCTGCGCTTTTTAGCAACGGGTAGGTAAAATTCCTTGGTTATCTGGATGCATCTTTATCCCTCAACAGGGCACGTCACGAAAGTTACATTGTTGGTCACCTGGGGTCCATTGGGTCCACGCGGCGCCGCCTCCGCCGCCGCCTCCGACGGAGTAACAGCAGGAGAATAAGGGCAATTTGGTCTTCTTGGTCCATAATACTTCTCATAGGATTTGACAGTTCCCGGGCGCTGCCATTTTGGTATCATGTGACTGACCTATAAATCATGTGACCGATCTGCTTGTTGTGATTCGTCGAACTCGCGCAACATTGCTGCAGGTAGCCCCCACACGGTGATTAACTTCCTCGCGTGTCGAGAAAATATCAAACATGCTAGATCGGCTGCGTCTCGACTCGCGAGGGAAGATACGCAGCAAAAAAACGACCCCACACAGTGAGAATTTGCCTGTCGCAACATGCACGCGTGTCACTTGCATCACGCAAATTTTCACCGTGTGGTGCAGGCTTAATCGCCAAACTTATATAGGAAATGGTCGATATTCTCTTTTATGAGCAGGCGAGTCTCAGCATACTCGTAATGGACAAAACACTAAAGTATGCATCAGTTACTCCACAACTCGTAACGGTGGAGTAGACATTACGCTTTTTGGCCTGTTAGGGCTTACCTCGCAGCTAAATATATTCAGGCCCAGCCCGATAAAATAAAAAGATAAAAAGTTGAAAGTTCTTCCACCAGTGCTTTATAATGTACAACATTCTCAAAGCGTATTTCATTATTCTATTGTCTTTAAACAAAGCCCGCTCGCACCTAGGCCTAAATTCCCACTGTGTCATCAGAGGGTTATCTGTGCATATCTTGATAACATCGACCCCCAGGAAACAGCTGGGTGTCGATGGGCCTAAACCAGCAAGAGATGATAAATGCAATGTAAATTGAGTGCGTGAAGACAACAGAAGGATAGCGATCGATCATCTCGGAATTAATTCGTTCACACAACTTATAAAAAAAACTACGCATTTTTGCTCTTAATGCCCAGGTGCTATGCGTGCTTTCTGTCAATTTTGTGGTTACCGATCGATCTGTTGATACTGATATGTCACGCACCTGTTATACACCCGGGACCTTTTTTGCGTAATTGAAATCTGTGTCGGCAGAGAGAATATGCTTCGATTTCTTTGGCGAATATTTTTCTTGATCGACTATAACACATTTCCCCTTCTTTGCGGCTCAGGTGCCGCGTCCTTATTGAAAATAATCACTAGTGTAGAGAAAACGTTATTGTTCCTCTTACCTCGCAGTTAACTTTAATACATGCCGAGCCAAATACACGGTCTATTGTCTTTGAACAAAGCCCGCTCGCACCTCGGCCTAAATTCCTATTGTTCTTCTATCTTATCAAAGGGTTATCAGGACAAGTCTTGATAATATCAACCCCCGCGAAACAGCTTTATGGGGAGTCCTAAACCGGCAACAGGAAATAAAGGTAAGACGAATTTGGATTTCAATAATCCTTGTTTTAGCCCCCTAAAATTGCATACATATCTCATTGTCAAGCCTATTACTCCAAATCAGACCGGTAATTGAATCATCTCTATTCCAAAGCTGCTGCTTATGATCAGGTTATTTTCATAAGTAATTGCCCCGAGGCGAACATGCCCCGTTACTCAGATTGATTTGTCCGCGACAGGCTTGTCCTCTTGGATCGGTCGACAGTATCATTGACTTATCCTTGTCAATAGTGCACGGTGTCGTAGTTACCAATATCCTCCGTACATTGATCGGGTTTGTCTGGTGATGGTTCAGGGACGAACTATTGGGGTAAAGTCCGATATGGACAGCTAATGATATTTCGGTGACAACGGACAGGATAATAATTTGTTACTCATTGGTCAAATACAACATTTAATTCAATGATTTCATACATTCCAATCGACCCGTGATATGTAGAGCTAATAATAACATAAGAAGCATGTTAGTGTAAAGTATAAGTTACGAATATCTTGTCCTGAAAAAGCAAAATATATTTATCTATGTAGCTTCGACTTTTCTATATGAAAGAATACGCTGCTGATAAAAGCTATACACAGGCTCAGAAGACCATACTTTCACCACCAGGAGACTTTACGCACTAGTACTAGTGGTTTGAGAAACTTCCTAGAAGAAAATCGAGAGCAAGATATTTTGATTCGACTCATTAGTTTTAGACCCAATGACAATTCTGTGAAGCAAAAATGTGGGCCTAGCCGAAAGAAAACAAACTGAATTCATTGAGACAATTGCAAAATTACACCCAACTTCACGAAAATGTTCTTTGGGTATCTCTAGTGAAAGCATAGTTGTCCATAGTATTTCTTTTTCCACCCTGTATAGCTCGTCCACCAGTGGTCAATAAGACGATGATATCCATTTACTCCACCGAAAGGAATCGAATTTAAACTCGAGAATCCAATCGGGTTGCCTGAAAAGGCCATTTCCACGCATGATTGATCCCCTCTGGTGGTATGATTTACCATTTACCATATTGAACGAAGATGGATTATATTTCACCCACAGATTGTATCACAGATTTTGGTCGCTTCGACTGTACATGATAGTAATCCTGTCCCTATGGCAGGAAAATCTGTCCGTAGGATAAAGTGTCCGGGGACAAATTATTTCCTGATGCGCGTTTGATCACAGATTGATGGTCAAGGGTCTCAATATACAACCATACAATGTCATGTACCGTAGTCTATCATCATGCAGCATGGAAGGAGATTTTTCCAGGGGGCATTATGATGTAATGGAAAGACATAACATCTCATTCATCAGTGTTTTGTTGCACGGAAAAATGTTCCGTGGTACATGTATTTGATCATAATTTCTCCCCAGCTTAGTTTTATCGGGATTAAATCACAACTACAACGAAATGTTAAGTTATCTGTAAAAGTGAGGTTAAAACCATGCACTTTTGTCATGGTCATTGTTTTCACTGGCCATACGTAATCCATCGCCGATAAAAATAGGTCAAGACTTGATTCCACGAGAGTTTTTGCAGCACGGCAATGAGACAAGGCATTAAGGTTGGATACGTCTCCTCCCCGTCTCGCCAAATGAAGCATTCCATCCTAATCACGCGAATCACGCACGATACTTACTCAAATCTTATTCTCCTCACGCAGGCAGCTGGCCTTTTAAGGGATCAATATAGATACATCTAGTTGTTAATCTAAAGGTGATTTCATATCGTCTGCTGTCTCATTCAATGGCCTCGTCTCGTATCGACCTTGACAGTGATAAACTGAGCCCTTACGTTCCCGTCGTTTCTATAAATGGACGTGTCTGTTTGGTTGAACCCTCGGTCATAACGAAGTCTTTCTTCATCATCATCTTCTCCTTCTCCCTCTCCTTCTCCCTCTCCTTCTCCTTCTCCCTCTCCTTCTCCATCTCCTTCTCCATCTCCCTCTCCTTCTCCATCTCCTTCTCCATATCCATCTCCATCTCCTTCTCCCTCTCCTTCTCCGCTCCCTCTCCATCTCCTTCTCCCTCTCCATCTCCATCTCCATCTCCTTCTCCATCTCCATCTCCATCTCCATCTCCTTCTCCTTCTCCTTCTCCATCTCTATCTCCATCTCCTTCTCCATCTCATCTCTATCTCCATCTCCATCTCCATCTCCATCTCCATCTCCATCTCCATCTCCATCTCCATCTCCATCTCCATCTCCATCTCCATCTCCATCTCCATCTCCATCTCCATCTCCATCTCCATCTCCATCTCCATCTCCATCTCCATCTCCATCTCCATCTCCATCTCCATCTCCTTCTCCTTCTCCTTCTCCATCTCCATCTCCATCTCCTTCTCCATCTCATCTCTATCTCCATCTCCATCTCCATCTCCATCTCCATCTCCATCTCCATCTCCATCTCCATCTCCATCTCCATCTCCATCTCCATCTCCATCTCCATCTCCATCTCCATCTCCATCTCCATCTCCATCTCCATCTCCATCTCCATCTCCATCTCCATCTCCATCTCCTTCTCCATCTCCATCTCCATCTCCATCTCCATCTCCATCTCCATCTCCATCTCCATCGCCATCTCCATCTCCATCTCCATCTCCATCTCCATCTCCATCTCCATCTCCATCTCCATCTCCATCTCCATCTCCATCTCCATCTCCATCTCCATCTCCATCTCCATCTCCTTCTCCTTCTCCTTCTCCATCTCCATCTCCATCTCCTTCTCCATCTCATCTCTATCTCCATCTCCATCTCCATCTCCATCTCCATCTCCATCTCCATCTCCATCTCCATCTCCATCTCCATCTCCATCTCCATCTCCATCTCCATCTCCATCTCCATCTCCATCTCCATCTCCATCTCCATCTCCATCTCCATCTCCATCTCCATCTCCATCTCCATCTCCATCTCCATCTCCATCTCCATCTCCATCTCCATCTCCTTCTCCTTCTCCTTCTCCATCTCCATCTCCATCTCCTTCTCCATCTCATCTCTATCTCCATCTCCATCTCCATCTCCATCTCCATCTCCATCTCCATCTCCATCTCCATCTCCTTCTCCTTCTCCTTCTCCATCTCCATCTCCATCTCCTTCTCCATCTCCATCTCCATCTCCTTCTCCATATCCATCTCCATCTCCTTCTCCCTCTCCTTCTCCGCTCCCTCTCCATCTCCTTCTCCCTCTCCATCTCCATCTCCATCTCCTTCTCCATCTCCATCTCCATCTCCATCTCCTTCTCCTTCTCCTTCTCCATCTCTATCTCCATCTCCTTCTCCATCTCATCTCTATCTCCATCTCCATCTCCATCTCCATCTCCATCTCCATCTCCATCTCCATCTCCATCTCCATCTCCATCTCCATCTCCATCTCCATCTCCATCTCCATCTCCATCTCCATCTCCATCTCCATCTCCATCTCCATCTCCATCTCCATCTCCATCTCCTTCTCCTTCTCCTTCTCCATCTCCATCTCCATCTCCTTCTCCATCTCATCTCTATCTCCATCTCCATCTCCATCTCCATCTCCATCTCCATCTCCATCTCCATCTCCATCTCCATCTCCATCTCCATCTCCATCTCCATCTCCATCTCCATCTCCATCTCCATCTCCATCTCCATCTCCATCTCCATCTCCTTCTCCATCTCCATCTCCATCTCCATCTCCATCTCCATCTCCATCTCCATCGCCATCGCCATCTCCATCTCCATCTCCATCTCCATCTCCATCTCCATCTCCATCTCCATCTCCATCTCCATCTCCATCTCCATCTCCATCTCCATCTCCATCTCCATCTCCATCTCCTTCTCCTTCTCCTTCTCCATCTCCATCTCCATCTCCTTCTCCATCTCATCTCTATCTCCATCTCCATCTCCATCTCCATCTCCATCTCCATCTCCATCTCCATCTCCATCTCCATCTCCATCTCCATCTCCATCTCCATCTCCATCTCCATCTCCATCTCCATCTCCATCTCCATCTCCATCTCCTTCTCCTTCTCCTTCTCCATCTCCATCTCCATCTCCTTCTCCATCTCATCTCTATCTCCATCTCCATCTCCATCTCCATCTCCATCTCCATCTCCATCTCCATCTCCATCTCCTTCTCCTTCTCCTTCTCCATCTCCATCTCCATCTCCTTCTCCATCTCCATCTCCATCTCCATCTCCATCTCCATCTCCATCTCCATCTCCATCTCCATCTCCATCTCCTTCTCCATCTTCTTCTCCATCTCCATCTCCATCTCCATCTCTTTCCTCTACTCGTTATTCTTTCTCTCCATCTTCTCTTCCTTTGTTTTGTCATCCTCCTGCTTTTTCTTTTTTTTAATCTCATTTTATCGGTTTATCGGTCAGTATCAGCAATGATTTAGATGTTGCACTCTTATGATATGTATTAGTACTTTTATGATACCGCTCCGTCAAGTACAGACGCAGACAAATTACATCCATGCTATTAAACCTGACTTCAAAAACAGACCCAGAAATCTGCCTTCTTATATTCGTACAGGAGAGCAACTTACTCTGAGACAACTACTGACTGATGATTTCAAAACTACCCAACCAAACTTCAAAGAAAAGAGTCAGCGAAATAGCTAACCACGTGTAATCTTCTGGTGTAATGTTTCTGAGCGAAGACTTCTTTGATCCGCCGTTGAACGAAATACCATTACACGCTGCAGTGTCGGTGACAGTCTGTCGGATTTTTCGATAAGTTGTGCTATAGATCTTTCAACTTCACTTCGATGCCAGATGAAAGCTGGTAACCGCCTTAAATTTTGAAAGACACGTTTTCATTTAGGAATGCAAAGCAACGCTAGGTTGTCTAGAAAGATAAGGAACGGCGTTATATATAAACATCCGACTGTTTGTTGCTTTTGGCTACTTGGCACTTCCGTACATTACCGGTTGCCTTTTGATAACCCACCTCGTCCTAAAAGTCAATTATCGCCATCACAATTTGCCATCTCTGAAACCCTTCTGAAAAATGAGTCAAAAGAAAGCCATTACCCGTTATCTATGTGTAAATCTGTTCACTTGTGGTAATGGAACTCATTAGTGGAATATGGCCATCACTTCATTGTCATTGCAGTCACCTGGTTCCGTAGGAGGAAATCACTTCTGAGGTCAACAAATGAAAATTGGCAGGTTTCGTTAATTATTAATGTGTGAATAAGTGAACCTTCCCTTTGTGGATTCGTCACATGATTATGATTTATGGTTGGATGGTGGCATGGTCGGATATACCTTCATTGAATACGTACAATGCTACTCTACACAATTGATGGGAACTGATGGTGTTTGGTTCCCATCATCAAATAATCTTAACACACCACACCTGTGGAGCCAGAGTCATTTTCTTCCAATAATTTCCTTGACCCATGCAGCGCCTCCCGTTGTATTATCATTTTTCATCAGAAAAATAACAATGGTATCCTTCCTGTGACTTAGCCGTTTCAGAATGATAACAATACATCTTTACATGCCCCGAGTCACGTCCTCGTCTGTGTCCGGCGCGGAAGGGATGATCTTCCCCCAATGATTTATGACTTGTGCCGTGCCGTGCCTGAATATACATGCAAATCTCGGTCAACCACAGCTGCTACTGATTTTGCCAGGTTATGGTAATGTTATCATCTTTGGGGAAGAAAAAGCTTCTTTTGACGAATGAGCTTCCTATGACTAGGTGATAAATAATTCCGGCCAAAGTAGTCTACCTAATCAGTGGATAAAAGTAGCCGCACTTTCATGCAAACCAAGGTTACAATTTATGAGCTCGATTTTATTTACGCTTGATGTTTTCGGCCCTTATTACATGTATCGTGTCGAAAGAGCGATTCGAATGTTTTCAATGCGTTGATTCGCCCTTACCGCTATAGGTCTATCGACTCCCATGTAAGCTGTTTCGTGTGGCCGATATTATCAGGAGTTGTCCTGATAACCCTTTGAGAAGATTGAAGAACAATTGGAATTTAGGCCTAGGTGCGAGCGGGCTTTGTTTAAAGACAATAGATCGTTGGCTAGGTTAGATCTGAATTCTTTGACGAGACACGGGGCAACAAAATTAAAACGTGAAAAGTTTAAAATTCAACGTACATTCTTTGTTGTAGCAACTAATCGGCTGCCACTGATCTGTAGAAGATTTCCACCTCAGATATCTTTGATGTCTTCAGAAAACAAGACAACCCGTAATGGTCGGATGTCATCTTCATGGTAATAACGCAAAAACGCTAATGCCGAAAAGAACGAATTTCAGCATCGTTCGTTTATCTCAGTCCGGCTTTGCATCTCACAACTTGTTGCGAATAAGCAATTCAAGATGCACAGCGAGGGTACTAGACTGACAACGATATTAGTGACTAGCTTTCTTTCTCATTTGCCTTGAGCTAGACTATATTATGTTGTCATACCAACATCGCATATCATCAGAAATTATGCTGTTCTTTATGTGGATGTATCGAAGTGGGAACAGTTGCATTATGTGGTGCGAAAGATGATAAAAACTAACATTATCAATCGTTCACTATACATATTCCATAAAAATTCTATGAAGTCTCTGGTAAGAGTCAGAGCAGATATCAGTCGCCAAACCAGCTATAAGAGATACTGAGGAGCCTCTCTATCTAAATTGGTGTCATAAAAAACCGCTTTATCATACTGTCAATTTCTTTATATAACTACTGTGATATTATTTCGATTTGCTGCCTTAAGATGTTTATCAATGTCAAATGTAACTGTCTCTCGTCTCAATACAATTTCCTTGAGAACCGATCAGTATTTCTTGGGACGCTGAAGGAGGCCATTGAAGTCACCAGCACTCAGTCATCGCGGGATAAGGCTTCAACGGATAATCGGAATAAAACTCTCGACAGAATCGTTCATTTTTAAGAACGTACTTATTCTTCCATAAAATGCACTGAACATTTTCTCCAGGGCTAATCGGCCAAGGTTTTTTTGGTCTTCAATTTGCACTTTTCAGAAAGCATCAGTCGAATCATGCGTTCAGCTGGGACAGGTGATTTTTAAGCTTTCCCTTTCTCGTTGGATCTTTCTGTAGTTCCTAAATGAGAAAAAAATTGTCCTGCCAAACCTCAGGTAGGCAGTTTCCAGCAGCAATAGAGACTTCTTGTGCTATAGAGAAGTAGATGGCATTCTTCGACAAAAGAACATTCAGTGTAGTAAAATATATTTAGAACTCCTTCGAGATAGTAGATGTTTCCTACAACTTATTAAGTTTCATGAACGTTCACGTGAAGCTCTTTTACCTTAGAAGGAAATCCGCGCAGGATTCTTCCATGAGAGAAAAAGATTTGATAGGCAAAAGACCTCAATCACTTCCGCTTCCTGGCTCTTATCGTTGCTGATCTAAATAGATTGTTTATGGCAATGACCGTGAATACTGAAAAGGTAAAAACTGTGAGGATTGCTTCCTTTGCGGCATAGTCTATTCATCTTTCTTTGCCTGCGGCATGAAATGTAGGGTTTTGCTAACGGATACACATTTGATGGCTACATGGGATACCTAGAGGTTATATCATGGCTTTGCAGTTCTCTTCCCTGTGTCCTTCCCCGAGAGTCTCTATCCTCCCCGACGCATTGGATTAATTAAGAAACAGCATGTGCTGGTATTAGTTACGTGAAGGTTACCTGAGGTGATGAACTATACACAGGCAAACATCTCCGTCGCATGGAATATTTGAAAAAAAAACCTATTTAACTTATTGCGTTGAAAAATGTATTGACACGTTTTTCTGAAGTATACACATGTACATGTATATCAGATTGATGTGAGGTTAGTTGATAAATTGTCCCACAGTCCATGGCTGCATGTCCCGGAATTCTCTTGGTATTTTCTAAACTGGTATAGATCAAATTGCAATATTGTTAAGTAGGTTCCTTTGAAATTGTTTGATGTCGTTAGACTGGTTTCAATACCAATAACTTTTAGAACCTCCTAAAGTACAGCAATCTATATCCACATCAAGAAAAGAAGAAGTACACATTCTGTGTACTGGAAGCTTGTATCCAGCGTTTCATTCAACATAAAGTACAAAATCGAAAGAAATTACTCAAGAGAGCTCATCAGGCTTTATTATTAATGTTGCTTTACTTGGGTCGACTTATTTTACTGTGCAACGTTATTGGTAATAGAGGAGGAAAGAGATTCGGTAGATGAATTTTTTTCTCGGTTACACACAATAGAAGCAACAGGATGTCATATCAGTGCTTCAGGCCCATCCATTCCTTTGTGGGCGCTTTTTGGAAAATCGTGGGCATAACACTACTGATGCTTGTTTCTAGACTCATTTTGCTGTGTTTTGCACAAACAATGTGAAATGATTTAGAGCATTTGATTCTACAAGCTCCAGGAGCTAGTCCAGTGCTAAATGTCAGACCACTCCATTGCCTAAAGCCCGCAGCACACTAGCCGCCAACTTTGGCGACAAGAAGCGTTCAGCTGACACCTCTCGACGCCGAAGTTGGCGGCCAGTGGATCCCGGTCAGAGCACACCTGCCCAGAATCGGCGTCCAGTAGCGTCTTTTCCGCCACTTTAGGCTGCCATTTTGAAATCATGTGACATCAAGACGCAAGGTGATTGGCCATAGCCTCGCCGCCGACGCCAAGTCAGGCGGCCAGCCGTAGCACACCTGGCTTCTTCAGGCGTTCAAACGCGGCGACACGCGTCAAAAATCAAACATGTTAGATATTTGGCGTTTAGTTGCGGCAAGTGGCGGCAAGTCGCGTTCGCCGACGCCGTTCGTAGCAGACTAGGGATTTTTCAGGCGTTCAGGGCTTTTGCGGCAAAAAATGCCAGTGAACGCCGAAGTTGGCGGCTAGTGTGCTGCGGGCTTAAGGACGTGGGTAATCGTGGTTGGTAGAAGCTCTAAAGATGGAATTGTGTCTGTGGCACTAAGCAGCCTTCTGTCAGACCCAAGCCAAATCTGCTGGTACCCGCCGTATTCCAACAATCGTTGATATAAAGCACATTGCGACATTGATTGAAGAACAATAGAAGAGCAATACCTGCAAATTGCGAAGTTTCCTTTTAATTACTAGATCATCCGATAATGATGTACCCTGTAATACATGAATCTGTTGACCTCTTGTTTGTATCAACATGATAATGCATTATTGCAAGACATCACCATTGTTTCTGAGACTATTTATTTGTGGGCGATCTTGGCTGCGTCCAAGCCCGTTACTTTTCACTATTCGAGGCGGCCAATAAGTCACCTATGAAACAAAATGTTAGCTAGCCTAATCAAACATGTAATGATGTGGTGAACATGAAATAGAATACTCATCTCATACATCATGACATGATGAGCACCTGCAACACATGAATAATTGTGATTATCTATTACAAGTCTGTCAATTCGGTGTTCAGTTTTCATGTATGGCAGCGCAGATCACCTTGACAATTCACTTTCAAAAACATGTTTTAAACATGGATGTACCGTACTGACAAACACATGCATGTATAATGTTCTTTTACATATTTACATATCTATGAACGTTGCACAAAGCATGTTGGGTAGACTCAGCTGTCATATTACTTTTTAAACGTATTCTAATAAGAATGTGGAAAATAATAATAAACTAGGTTCAGCAGGCTCTGAAAGATGGCCATTGTTATGAAGATATACCCTGAGAAGATATTCATCATTTTGCTCCTTTGGACTGAGCTCATTTCCTCCAGACCATGGGTTTCTGTATGATAAGTAGAGTCCCTGTCGTTTTATTAGAAATAAGCCTAGGGTTCCATGTCCTTGATTATCAATTGAAAAAACTCCCGCTAACCTCGATAAATATGTAAACTGCTGGGATTGCAAGCAGCTGAAAGATTTGTTTACGTGTACATCCCATTAAAGCGTACTGCCAGCAGGAGTGAACGCGAAAGAACAAAACGTATTTCTTCGATTCAATCGCAAATTTCTTTCCGTTATGTTAGTGCATGCGACAGACAGTAGCATTGCTAAGTTAAGTCCAACGTAAAAAAAGGTACTAACGCCATGCGCGATGACAAAATAGGCGAAATGTGGTGGTGGGCTTTTCCGCTACTTCACCATTGGACTATAAGAATAAGCAAATATATATATACGAATTGCCGATTCCATGATTGTAACACATGATAGACTGAAACGATAGGTTCTTTCTTCCTGTTGAATGATTATGATAAATGAAATATGACGTAAATTTATATTCTTGTTTGGGTCTTGCTTCTTCATATGACTTCTTTATCTGTTGTCAGAGTTGAGAGCGAACACCACTAACTACTTGAAGTAAATGCCGTAGAAGAGCTCTATCACCCACCTAGGTCAACTATAGACTAAATACACTGTGGACAATGGTACAGGAAGAAGTGTCCATTGACCATCTTCTTTGTCATTCAGGGTGGTCGATTCCACTCAGCTAGGAAAATGTCTACTCTAAAAGGTTGGGTGATATCTCGGCTTTAGTAGGTGCACTTGCTGCCCCTGCATAGCAAATATCATAGCCTATGAACTCTTCCTTTCTGTAATGCAACAAGTGAACCATTGACAGCAATGAATGATATGGATTGCAGGTAAATTTTGTACCTCCATCACACCTGTAAGTCACCAACTCATAATTGTTGCTCGTTGAATATGCTTGCTTGCTTTCTTTTTGGATGGGGCTGTCGCGGATTAAAGGATTAGCCACGACAGTGGGAGGAGAAATCATCGCCTTCTTCTTGTAAGTACATTTCTTTGGCACTTTGAACTGTTCAATCGGACAGATTTTAAAAGCATTGGTTCGAAGAAACATCGGGGTGGTTGAGTGAAATGTCGGTTACGGCGGTGCGTTCAGCGGCTTCACGCGACAGAAAAAACATTTGTTTACGCGGCTGGTGTCCTTGCCGACATCGGGTAAGTTAAGCAAAGGTTGAAAGATTTTGAAAAGGGCTTTGATCACCGAGTTCTTGTTTTGTGTTTTGATCGCAGGAGCACGTTTCATGAATCAAAGTCATCACAATCATTGACATAAACACAAAATTCAGGAAATACTGCTTTTTCGTGGATTTTGTGTTTATCTCGTGAATATTTCTGATATTTGCTTTGTTAAAAGTTGTCAGCCGCAACACGTCTGTGCATCTTATCAGTTGCATCAAATTTATACCATTTTTGAACCCATAAACACAATTAGTTCATGAGATCGCCAGTGCAAATCGGGTTAATGCAAGCTGTAGGACTTTGGACATAATATCTGGCATCGAAAACAGCGATATAAAGAGCTCAGGCGTACATTTTCTAGTATCTCTGGCATCAGCCAAATGGATTCGTTATATTTCACACTTAATTTGTTCCGTTTCTATATTGGGTGGTGAGTGCACCATTGCATGACAACGTGGTACACTCCAACAGGGCTTGATCAAGTTATTGGACTATTCTTCATTATTTAACGAATCTGACCTCGGATAAAAGCAGTTCACATTGGTTCGTTCAGCTTCCCCGCCACGCAGTTCAGATAAAATCCAATGTTTTAGATTGATTTGTTATCGACCTACGTTTTGTCGCTAAGGATCACCTAGCCATTATTCCGCTTCGAAGCAAGCTATTACTCCGCGGCCAATATGCGAAGGAAGCGAGTGTGACCAATTCCAAAGTTCAAAGAAAATATCGAGCATTAACTTAAACATTTAATGGACCGCAATCTAACGTTACCCATAAACTATTTTGCAGAACAGATATCAGTATTGAGGAGCAGGAAAAGCATGCGCATGTCCTCGTGCCTCCTGCCCAATCTCCGAGTCTCGCCATCGGTAACGGTTGATTAAGCTTTTCTTTCACTGTTAAGTGGAGGCAGATGTATAAAGTGCACAAGTTTGAAGTTTGGTCTAATTTGGTAAAAGACTGAGGACGGGAGAGTGCACACTATTCGTAACGTAAAATGCTGTTTGTTGCGTTTCAAACGAGTTTGAGGGGAAAACGTCTGAAATACCATTGAGAAAGTTAATGTTAGTGATGAATATCTCGTCCAATTGTGAGGCATAATGATATTGACTCTGACGTCAACGTCTCGTAACAACGCCATGGAACACCGATAAAATATAATTTCAGAAATGCCCAAAAGTACCATTGATGGAACAATTCTATTTCATTCCAAAATTCCCTCTAAAGCCCCGGTGATTCATAACATCTTAGTTAACAAACGATTTTGTTCAACAAATTACTATGCAACAATATATGACAAAAAGCTGTTTACGCGAGTTTCACCGTAAGGTACAAGAAAAAGCTACAACTGCAAATAAAAACATTGACCTTTTGTTCTGGAAAGTCCAAGTCTACCTTGCCCTTCAGCAGGTTTTACTTTTCCTCGGATAGGAAGCCTTAGGCGTATTGACGAAGATCTACTTAGGCGGGAGCCAAGCAACCCCTCGCCCCCCTCCCATGAATGGAAAAATAACTTGTTCCAACATCAATTGCACTGAGAATACATTAGACGTTTGTTAGTTTGCCTGGAAGATATTTCTATTTTTGTGCAAAGTGATATCGATTTTCTGAGAATGCGATTAGATTCATCGCATCATCGACAAACCTGCTAATGCAAAATCACAAGGGTTAATTAAGGACTAGGGCAATCTCTTGGGGTGTTGTTTTAATAAAAATCGCATTTGCTAATGGGCATGATGGGAAATACAGACTCAACAGAGGAAAAATAATTGGCAGATTGCTCAATCCATCATACCCGACACATGTTTTTACCGTATATCGGAGTCTTACAAAGTGAAAATATTGACCCAGGCAGATTTTTATTCACCATTTAAAACGATATAGATAGTGAAAGACCATATAGATACAAAAATATGAGTATTTCATTATTTTAGAGGTGATAATGGATATCAATTGGGGCACTTAACCATATTTTTGAAAGCAGCGATGTCATTGGCATCACAATGACATCGTGCTTTTTGCCCTTGGACAGCAACGACTAGCATTCACGGCGTCATCGAATTGAAGGAACGGTGTGGAACGTTTTACTTTCAGGCCGGTAAGTGGATACGTATACGGTAAGTCCCAACTAATGTCTTGCACGCCAGTCCAGTGCGTTCCTACAATTCGATGAGGCCAATTAGCGTGAGGCGATTCGCTGCTTCGTGTGATCAGTGTATTCATCAGTCTCTAAGAGACCTGTTTTTACCACTTTAACGTCAATTGATGGGCATGGCCGTAGGTAGAGGCGCGACAGATGGCTTGCAAGTCCCCCAATGGGCAAAGAAATGTATATTCCATGCAGATTTTGACCGATTGGCAGAGGACTGGTGGAGGGAACGAGATATTCTGCCACCCCCCCCCCCCCCCCACCCCTTCCACGACCAAAGTTGCCCTGGCCTAATGAGGATAACCGCCACCCACCAAATTGCATGTCATCGCTTGGCAACTTGAATCATGACATTGCTTAGTTGCCATGTCCTCCATTGATGGCGAATCTGATCACCACTACTGGTCGCGATCAATTGAGAGAAGGGACCTTCATGTCTGATTTGATTGCCCCTCAGGATGGGCCAACCGCGTTAATCCCTTCACCTCCATCTGCTCTCGCGATCGAGTGCCGTGATGAATACATGATAAAGTAGACTGACCATCTCACTTAAAGAGATTTGCTGACCTGTCTTTCATTGAGACGCGAACGTGTGAGCCTGATTTATCTATGTAATACAGTCTCTTGCGTGCACCCGCATGAGCGATAGGACCAAGGTGATAAAAGAAGTCATGAAATATTGATCAGTAACAAACGCCGTGCGATTCGATAGGAATACTACAGACCTATGCCGCTTGTTCAATGGATCTATGCGTAAAAGAAAAGTTTGGCATATCTGGTCCGTTTGCCTCTGGTCATTTTAGCGACAAGGTTCCACAAGGGAATTATAGTTGCTCTGGTCGCTGCTTCTTAAGGTTGCTTTGATAAGAGATATCCCAGATCAAACGATCTTAACTTCCTTCAATACTACTTACAAATCAAATGCCTAGAAGATTTCACTGGCTCAAATAACGCCGCAGCTTGCCTGCGGTTTTTGAAATTATCATGGTGATTTCTGTCACTGCATAGCTCTTGTCATTGGCGGGGGAGTCATAAGATGCAGGGATGGCGATTTCCTCATTAATAATCGTATTTACTTTCGTATATTGACAAAATTTGAATTAATTTGTCTTACATCTGACCAAATATTTCAAAATTGTCGTGCATGTACATCACACAGACTGCACCAGCCAATTCTGATTTGAGCAAACGTGGTGATGAACCCAAAGAAACAGACATAATCCTTCCTACGTCATACCAGGAATAAGTATGAAATTTTCTCTAAAGTAAATGATATATATATCTTTGTATCTCTCTTCTATCCGCGGCACAGTCTCAGTTCATACTCTAAATGGTGTCAAACAATTGCCCGAAACAAAACAACAGCCTTCTTTACTGATGGTGCCTCAAACGATTCCAAGAATATCCTCCGATCTGCGAAATGGGCTCTACAGAGTATAAGAAGTGACTAGTAACCGTATCTTGGAGCTCTAGGCTAGCTATTCGTCTACGAATACAGCAAGAAAGTAATTCACCAACGCATTCGTAAGGGTACAAAATACCTTATCTTCTACGTTCTCTGGATACCCAGGGGCCGTTAGAAACGACTAATATCGTCCGCACGTCTTTTGGTTTGTCAGATTGTCTTATTCGCTATAATAAGATTTGTAAATTGCGATGTTTCCTTTGAATTTCTAGATCATCCGATAATGATGTATCCTGTAATACATGAATCTGTTGATCTCTCGTTTGTATAAAGTGTCCGCGTAAACATGACAATGCATTATTGCAAGACATTACCATTGTTTCCGAGACTATTTATCTGTGGGCGATCTTGGCTGTGTCCTAGGCCGTTACTTTTTACTATTCGAGGCGGCCAATAAGTCACCTATGAAACAGAACGTGAACTAGCCTAATCAAACATGCAATGGTGTGGTGAACATAAAATAGAATACTCATCTCATACATCATGACATGATGAGCACCTGCAACACATGAATAATTGTGATTATCTGTTACCACGTAGTACGTGTCGCCGTAAACAACGATGATAATGCATTATTGCTGGAGATGAATTATTATTTTCTCCTTCGTCTCCGAGACGTTGTAAGCTAGCCTAATCATGACTTGTAAATGCTGTAGTCATCACAAAATATAATAAGCATTCCATACATCATGATGTGCACCTACATGTATTAAACTGTTAATAGATCGGCCTGTGTATCTTCTTTTTTTCTATTAAAGCATTAGCAAGACAAATCATGTAAAGTGCTAATAGTGATACGGAGAGGATATCTGGCCTTATTCAGAATGTTACGTGTCTGGTCCTTGCCTTCAGCTCTCATGTTAAATGACAAGTTAGTTATTTACAAAAACAAATTTACGCCAATACTAAACATGGTGATCCTGTATACGGAAAGAGATGTCACCTTGCTTCCTAATTTGCCGTTTAAGATCATTTAGTGTTGATTTATCAGGGAAAAAGTTATGATAACATCAGCAAACGCCAAGAAAACAAGTAATGATAGAGACATTCATTATCAATATGGAGACATCCAATCCTTTTAAATTACAGCTGTTCTTGCATTCGCAGTGAACGGAGATTATAGCTTGTAATTAATTTCTATCAATACAAGTGCACCGCTGTCAATGGAATGTTCTAGTTCACCCCGGGTAGACGTACAAGAAAACAATCAGGGCGAAACAAATTGTTATGTTTACTGAATGGAAGTGGATATCGTTTGTAAAGCAACTATTCCTGTCTTGTCGTTATACCAGCCTCATCAACGTCATCATTATTGTTGTTGTCGTCGCCGTCACCGTCATGGTCGTCATCGCCATCATGATCATGATCTAGTATAATTGGCCTGGTTATCTAAACAGCATGATCAGTTGTCATTGCAGTAGGCCTAATTGCGATGAACCTGAGGTTGCGCGTTCGTTTCCTTTTCGACTGAGTAAGGAATTCATTCTTTGAGAAAACTTTTCCTTCGGTGTTTTCCAAGAAACGACTGCTACAGCCGTAGAAAATTAGCAAATAAGCTGTCTGCAGCATTTCTGCCTAGGCGTAGATTTTTAATAATGGTTACCATGGTAACTCTGAACATCAGCATTCATGACGAATCAAAAAGGCAAAAGATGCCGTCAGCGATTTGCAATTTGTTGTAAAGGCCTGGATTTGTGTAAAGATGCTGACGGTTGCACCTTACACACCATGGTGTCACTGAAGACACATGTAAATATTCATTTGCCGAAAGTAACTCTGTACTGATAAACAAACTTGCTCCTTGCCAAATGGGAGAAAGTACACTCCTTTCCTGATCAGGCCCATCTTAACAATCAATGTATTGGCACTGTTTAGCTTCCAAACGCTAGCTACGCAGGCAATACTGCTGGAATTTCAGGGCCTTTGACCCGCGCGCTGTATATTCTCATATATAGCACACCATCCATTGCAGTACGTTACTAAAAAAGCCCATTCGTGTGCAAGTACACGAAGCTTTTTCAGGTTGACCTCCAGAGCATTGGACCAACGCACCTCCCGATATTCTCCGGTTGCCAATTCATCTGTACCTAAATACCACTAGAAAACACTGTGTTGATGCTTCTTGCATGCAGTCTCGAAGCTTATGGCCCTCTATGAAACATTTTGTCATCTCGACATCAAAATAGTATTCCACAGCCAGTTGATATGTCATTGTTGGGGAAGTCTAAAGAAGAAGGAGAAGAAAAAGAAATATGCTGTAAGGAATCTCTAACATCAAGAATAATTTACTCTCTTCAACACCGAGATCCAACACGCATTGCAATCAAGCTTTACTGAAGGTGATCACGAGGATTATAGAATTACATCACCTAGGTTGCAATCTTTGCAAATATGACACAAACGTAAAATAGAAAGCTGCCAGGGGGTACTGACATTTGGTAAATACCGTGATTTGTGACGTAATTGCTCATCTTAAGTGTTCGTGTAGGTTGGGATGTTTTCTGGATTATCCTTACACAGTTTCGTTCATTTCTCCCCTTCAGCTATGGCCTTGGGTAAAAAGAAATTTGAAGACACCGGGGAAGTTGCTTTGTATCAGATTGTTTGGATATGTTGAAATTTGAAAAATGCGTTGTGATAATCCAGCAAGGGTAGGATAAGAACAGGATGGATAGGTTTCCTCTGTGTATGGCTTGTTTGTCTCAAAAGGTCAATTGCCGACATGAACTTTCTTTCTTGAAAGCACAATACATGGGCCTATGAAATCATTTTATAATTTTGCTAAGTGTTTCACCACCATTCCCACCAAGTGAACCCGCCGAAGGGCTTGTTTAACATCTTTTTCACTCGGTAAACGCAAAAAAATCACAAATTCGCTGTTTAAACCAACAGACATGAACAATTTTTGAAAATATCTGATTGTGTTAGATTATTGCTTAGGGTCGGCTTTGAAGATACTTAACCTTTCGCCAGTAAAAGGTCTGCACACCCTCGGGGCGAACGAAGTAATCTAGGCAACAGATATGTAAACATCCAAATCGATAGTTATATCAATAGACCGATCCCTGATCGATATTGGACTGCCTTACTACACCCACTGTTAACAGCCATCAGGAAAGCATCGCAGGTAATCGATGCACGATGCACGAAAATTGCATCATCATTTGTCCGTGTCTTTATGGGGATAGTATGTCGTTCATTTCCAAGGTTAAATAATATTTATCTGGTGATATATTGGATTGAATTTAAATGACGAACGTTTTTATATTGATGTTGCACCTGCATCTTTAGAGTAAAATTTTAAATTGCAAATTAGACATGTGCATGAAACGGAAATAACGAAGTCGTTATCCAACTGCAAATCAAGCATAATCAGGTGGACACGAGGTAACGCTTAAACCGTATATCGTCATATCCGGGACCGAAGTTCCGAAGTGTCGTATTGTTTCTCCTCTTCTCGCGGTACTGTTTACAAATTTCAGTCAAAAAATGACAGAAATCCAATCTCTATGTCCCTGGTTGTGGTCAGTGCATCAATAAGAGGAATACAAAACAGGTTTGCCGAATCTGGCAATTAGAATCGATGTAGACATTTACGATAAAATGTTTCCACATCATGATTGATCAGCTCAAGGGTAATACATGTATAATAAATAGTGTTTAAAGGATAGAATTGCCTTATTGAAGATACTTAATAACAACAATTTGATTTGGATTTTGAAGATTAAAGCGTTCGCAGTTACCACTGAAGCTTTTCAAACATCAGTTTCTTACTTCGTTATCACCATCTTGACGAGATAAGAAGACTTGCAAAAGACGTGACTGTTTTGCTATTAAGACGAGCTGCAGAAAAAATAAATATATTAAGTTGTTTTTTTTAAATTCTTCCAAGGGCATCGCAATGTCATCATTGATTGATTAGATAATCGAATTACATCCTGTAGACGCCAAAGTGATGCAGAAAATATCGGGTTTATCCGTCTGATTATTTCAGTCAGTGATGGGTCAATCAATTATATAATAAGCAGTGCAATTGGCACAGTCCAACCATATGCATGCAACACTGCTGTAGTGGTGCATGTAAACGTGCAGTACATTGCAGTGCATTTGTTCCAGTGTGTCGTAAAACACAACGCTTTGGTGTAATATACATGTAATGACACCGATTAGAAAAACAAGGCAAGTATTTTATCAAAAGGTGTCCATGATCGAGAATTTAATAACATCACTGTTTTTAATCTATTGATTTCATACGGAACTCTCTCACGATACATAATTTATAACGGAACAAGACCCAGTAGCTACGCGCGAATAAAGGAAATTATAGAAGTAAAATTGCTGATGATAAAGCTGACATGTTTACTTTTCATCGGAAAGCCTTGGGCAAAATATACATGCTGGAAAGTAATCATTTGTAGGCCATCGAGATAGCTTACTGAAACAACCAGTATTGGGAGATAAGCGTGAGAGGTCGGATTTTTCAAAATGTATCTTTACTTGTTACACGTGGCCTAGGATACGAACGTATATAATTGGTAAGCGCAAGTTTCATTTACATTGTTATTGCTTTCTATAATGATAAATGTCTCAGGCCTTTTTTCTGTCTCAATTGATACACATTGTTTGAAAATCTCTAGCTCGAAATTATGATATTCAGTTCATTAATCGACATAATTTAGCGCCCATGCAGTGTATTTCTCCGCCATTGGCGTGAGAGGTCCTTGTCGTCTAGACTACACAACATGTTGTTTCTAAAAGGCAGTTACGCTGAAGTGTACATTTGATTATTTTCAATGCAATTGAAAAAAAGAAAGAAGAAAAGAAACATAAAAATTGTTATATTTCATATCTGTTATTTGAGAATTTGCTTAGATTCTTTGCTCTGTCTTTTCTTTGTTTTTAGTTCATTCTTTGTAACGTTCCTCGATGCAAACGTGTGGTCACCTAAGGGTATTTAAAGATACCTCATATCGCATTGCTCGCAAGTTTTTTAAGTAAACCTCTGGCAAATATCACGGTGCAAATATCCCAGGTTGAATGAACTACAACGTCATGCGGTTCGCATTAAGAGTGAGGAATGATGTAATGATTAGCTTGCAACAACATCATGTAACTTAAAAGGCAAAGATCAAGATTCGACTCAAGATTTTTTTGATGCATCCTACACAAGATAAAGAAATGCATGGTACTCCTAAACAAACATGTTTTTCCACAGTAAAGAAATGTAATCATCATGTCATATTAGTCAGTTTTCCTGGTGCATTTTCTATGTAACATTCCACATAAGGTTTCAATTAATATGCATTAACAATCGCAGTCTGTGTCATAACTACATTGTTTGAATTGCATAAGAGGAAATCTACTTTGAGCTCGTCGAATTTATAACTTTGTTCTAATGATCCGATCTCTACATTAGCAGTTGGTGGGTGTGGTTTCCTGAACAGTTGAATCAATTGTACCACAACATCGAACAATGTGATACCTCTTGTTTTTGTTTGATTTGCACCATCTTAATACAAGCCTAAACAAATCCCAGGCAAGAATTATTCTACGTATGAGCCTGAGCATATGGAAAGAGTATGTACTACGTGTCACGAAAAATACGTCAAAGTTTGTGATTGGTTTGCACTATCCAAACACAAACCTTAACAAATCCAAGGAGAGATTTATTTTTATGTATGAGCATGAGCATGTGGCAATATGATGGACTGTGTGTCACGAAAAATATGTACAACTTTTGATTCTAAATAACTCCTTTGTTTTTACATGAGAACTGGACACGGCGAGTTGTGTTTATGTTCGAAATGATATTTAACAGGGTTACAGTTGACCAATTGACCAATTAATGGCACCGTACGTACCTTGAAAATCAAAAGTAAAACATTTTTTTCTTGACACTCAGTAGGTTTGAATTTCTAAAGCAAATAGTTGCGTGGAAAATCAATACAATATCGACAGCGTAAAACATCAGAATCCTAACTGTCACCATCTTGAATTGCCATGATTATACATGCGAACGTGGGAAGACTCAATTGAATGTAGATGTATGTTGAGTGTGTTAATAAAACATGATACACAGTACTGAATGAAGAAGATCAAGATGGAGATTTCATATGCAAATTGAATGATTCCAAATAATCGGCGTTGGATATTTTTAACGACGAAACAAGTCAAATCAAATTTAGGCCTCTTTTTGAGAGCAGCGTTTGGTTGACGCGAGTTAGCACGAATTTCTCAGCGTATGCGATTTTAGCATTGCTCTAGATCTGCCGCATGCGATGCTGGACATAAGGGTATAGTAGGTTTCCACTGAAACCGACTTTGCCTGAATCGTACAGGGCATGGGTAATCACAGAGCGTAATCCATTGTTTGGATGTTCGGGTATGCGGCGGGGCGTATAAAATACAGTCAAGAAGTAGTGACGCTTGAGTTGTCGCAATCGTAGTGGAAACCTACATCACTGCAAACACGGCATCCAGTGGAAACATATCCTTAGGCAAGTTTACAACAGCATCCAAAAATATTTATATTGGCGTGATTGCCTGGATCGGATTGCTTATCTCTTGAAACGTAACGAACGTTCCACCTTTCAGCGAATCGTCCCAAGCATATGTACAGGTTTCCACTGAAAGCGATTTTGTTAGAATCGTACGTTGCACCCCCTACACCCCATTGCTATTTACACGAATGTCCACACCATTCATGTTATTTCATTCACATCTTTTTAAGACGGTGTGTAGGCCTTACTTGTTGCGCGTAGGTGTCGAATTCTGAATATCAGCTGCCCACGAACTGTCTTGTTTTTCTTAAAAACTCGATTTGTAAATGTCATTCTGAAATATCTCGAACAGAACTATTGAAATCCGATCAAAAGCCAATCCGCGCCTTGAGCTGTCTAAATCATTGATTTATTATGTTGTCATGTTATATTGGCGATCCATCTATGAATCCATCACAATCGACTGATCGATTTTATTGATTTCTCAATGGAACAGAACGTTTCGTTAATTTTGATATTGAACTCCATCAAATGAACGTAAAGGAATTTGATCCTGGGGTGGGATTTCCTGGTCAATGTCGGAAACCTGGATGAAATCGATAATGAATACAAACCTTCGGTGATTCATTCACAGACTCGGACGGCAAAAAAAATCACGGTGCACTCCTAGAAAATGTTTTTGAGATTTTGAGAATTCTTACGGGTCTTCAGCCAACACAACGATGAACCCTGTAGGTTTTTCAACAAAATTACATTTAAGGTAGTAGTCTTTCAGAATCTCAAAACCCGTAAGGGGTTTTTCATTCCACCGAAAAAGCTCTTCGGGGTGCATATTTTATGTTGGCCGGAAGGTTTTTGAAAAGCCCAGAAATCTTCATTTTTAATGGTGTACCCAACGGTCAACTGGTCAACAATATACAGCACAGATGATGCTGCAGAATGATCAGCAGCGATTACATGTACATGTATATCGGTGTGAGCTTCTGTGCATGTATTTCGTGTGGCCGATCAGGTCACCATTCATACATTTATTACATGCAGAGACATATAAAGAAATAATATCTTTCGCAGCATCTCCAATATGATGAGCACAGCAAATTGATCAATATTGATATATATTGATATACATTCCATCGTCAGATCCATAGTCACAGCCATGCAAATGAAAATCAACCAAGGTGATCGATATTGTACTTTGCCAAAGCTTGACAATGGCTTCATAAAACGAGCTATTTCTGTCGGATACACTGGACTGTCACGACAGCTTCGAGGCAAAAATAACTGCTACACGTACTTCCAAATAAGGAGCATAGGTCAAGCCGGACATCAAAAGAAATCGCCATGAATTATGAGTGGGGTATGTGGTCTGTGATACCAAGTGTGGTCCAAGGGGCATTGGCCGATTACCAACTCGTCCTTTCAATCAATCTAAGTACATAGATGCCGAAAGTCCGAGTCCAATTTTCTTAATGTTCGCGAGTGTTCATCACCTTACCCTGCACAGCTGTCCTACACCTCACCAATTCTCACCTCCAAGTGACACGACCCCATCTGTCTAAGTAGCAAATGACTGGCAATAACTCCTCATTACAAATCACTTAATCTTCGTGGCAAGATTTGAACCAGAATATTGATGCAAAGGACGTAAGGATGATTAAGTGGCATTCTCCAGTGAATAGAGATCAAGTTGTAACCTGAGGAAGTCGTAATTGTCCCCGATGACATGCACACATTTGTTTTGATCAATATGATAGTAAGACTAATAGTTGTCATGGTATTGTTGACTTTGTTTGAAAGATGGGAGATGTTGCCATCATTGTGTTAAGATGTTTAAGATCATCCCTCGGTAGCAACAAGATCGATGGGTAATAGCTTGAATCTTAGTACAATTTATCTATAGATACATGTAGCGTTTCACGATAGATTTCCAGTCTCTTCACAGGTAGTGTAGGTGTTCATTCCGACAATAGGGAGTTTCCGCATCGCTTAACATTACGATTACAATTACGATTTCAAAGTCGTAATCGTAATATTCTCAAAACCGGCATGAACCAGAAATTTTAATAATCAAAATCTTGATCCTCATTTTCAAAATGGGTCAAGCTACGTTCCTCAAAAAAGAATACACTGTACCTTCAGGTTGTTTGATAACATCATTACTGAAAGAGAATGCTACATGTACATGTACATCCTGTCCTAATTCCGCCCTGTTCTTATCCATGACCTCTGTCCTTGCCTCTGTCCACCGTCAAGCCATTGAGATGATGGTATTTGTATGCTCCTGCTTCTTGATCTTTGACTTTGCTCCGAGCTAGGGTAATCCGGTGTTTTGAAATCAGGACACGTATGAGATTTAGCCTCGACAACTCGGACAAGCATCACGCTAAGAGACTGAGACACTCAACGTGTGCAAGTAAACGATATCAAGAACATACGCGACGGTTATCGAGAAGGTTTTGTCAGAGAGACAATCATGTCATCTCTGGTTTGGTTCTGTTTGTGGATTACTTTCGGTGTGGCCAATTGGGTACTGGTTGCATTAAAGGACGAAAGAGTACATTGGCTAAGTTATTTGTTATGTAGGGGTAGTAAATGCTCATACTGATGCGGCCGAGATAAAATTTTATTGAGGTTGGATATTTTCCTCGCCAAACATATATTTGGCATCATAAGAATAGGCTTGACAACATCGTTAAAAACAGCTTCAACTGCATCTTGTGTAGGCTGCTGATTGTCGCAGATCTGTAACACCCAACCGCAAGATATAAGACGAAAATGTATTTAAAGTATTCGTTTTATATACATGTACCAGTATGTCCAGGTAGACGTGTACAGAACAAATATATTCACCAAATCGAAACATACATTTCAAATTAAACGAGTCTTGCATTAAGTTGACTAAAGATAAAAACACACTCTAACGATCAATGTCTAGCAGAATTATGAAGTAAACACCAGCAGATGCATTGTCTCACGGTATCGCTCAGTGGGCCTTAGGCATCAATTACAATTCGATGTATTAGATTGCCATTACTATATCTTGGATCAATTTTTCTAGCGTGAGCATATGAGTCTTCAAGACTACAACTCTATTTGTTCGCATCATTTCCCCGCATTTGCATAGATACCAAATTAAATCATGATGACATACGCCATCACAAAAAAATTATGATTCCCGTATTAAATGAGATAAAACAATGATCTATGGAACTGTGGACGATCATGCTTCCTACTTTTCTCGAGCAGAATGCACTTTAAGACGGCGCCGAAAATCGAAGTGAAATAAAAATACGAGTCGAAAACAAGCTTTGAGCAATTTCTTAAAACAACACACCATATAACAAGATCAAGGAGATTTCTTTATTGGCATCATTGAGAGAACATCTCCAAACAGAGGCAGATGGTTTACCTTCCTGCAAAAAATGCAGCACAAAGTCAGTTTCAAAGACCGTGCGTGACTTTCGATAACAATTAATCATGTTATCCCCTTACCTCCGACTCCGTCACCCATGCTCCTACGAAGGGACTCCCTTGCCTTTCAGCGCAAGATCAAACTGTGATTTCTTTATTTCTTTCGTCAGGTGTAAATGCGGGAAATTAAGTGATGCGAACATCTGCCTCGATATGTAGATTGCATTTCAAAGGGTCGTGTCATTTTCTTGAAGCTAACTGTGCGGCTTCATGTATACATGTAGATGTGGTAGTTCTATCATCTTAGCGAATGAAATCATGGATTCGAAACAATTGTCGTTGCTAGCTTACACTTTCTGGGTTGTACTACAAACCGACGGGGCTGCTTAGAACTGCTCTTGCGGGGAAGTCGCAGAAATGTCTGAAGTACCATTTCAAACATCATTCATCAGTGCTTCGCTATTTTTTCCGTATGTTTATTTCCTGTTACCCGCTTCGTAGCCATTCGTTCGATAACACGTGTGCATAAGTACGGTCGAGTTTTGCCACTTCAGCCCGAAACATGGTCATCAGTGAACATGGTTATCGAGTGAACTGGTCGTCTGGTTAAATAATAAAAGAGGAGTCAGTTGAATTCCAGTCGGCCTTCGCTAATGTACGATGTTAACCAACATCCGAGAAAAATGGGTTTTCGCCTTTTTAAACTTAATCAAATAAATTGCCATTAACGTAACTGCGATATTATGGCCATTGGTTTCAGTTCGGAAATAAAAACAGAAAGGGTTGGATTTCGCTTGCAAATTTCATAAAATTCGTATCAGCGTGCAAGTTATTAGACTCTAAAATATTAGGTAACGCGTTAAATTACTTTCCCCACTCTCACCCTAATCGCTGTTTTCAAACCCGTAAAAATCAATAATCGATTTATACGGATATATCACACTGATGTAAGTTCCATGTCAAAATGAACTTAGTAGTTTAGTGGATTTTATTCAACCTGATTAACTTACGCTTAAAACGCCAGAAAAAAAATCAAAATTTTCACGGCTGTTTACTCGAAGCAGGCAGCCTACCGTGTCTAGTTTCAAAAGCCGCCGGTTGATGAACTTTGAAACCGTCAAATTTGACGAGATAAGAAGGTTTTTTGTTGATTAACCGTATATATACCTTGGTTCAAATACAGTATTTGGGTTACCACTAATGATTGGCTGTCTCAGAAGTGGTTTGATTACTAGTGGTTCACACCATGAATTTGTGCAATGGACTTGGAAATCATGTGGATGACATTGAGATGTTGAGCACCACTGATGTGAGACCAGTACAGTCACAATTATACCTTTTCCGATATTTACGTGCCGTATCAAGAACTCCCAGTTACGCACTTCCTGTATTCTCCTGGTGTATAGCCAACGACGGCTAATTTTTGGCTCCAAATCATCAATAATTAGAGCTTACAACGTTGCCTCTATCAGTACAGTTCAGAGTGTCAGTCTAATAACCCGCAGCAAATCTAGAAAAACAGGAACTTGATGAGTGCCCGGAAAGAATAAAGGGCAAAAGTGAAACCCGATCGATCCGAAATTGCAGTTATTACGGCCCTATTAAGTTATTTACTTGCAACCTCGGGAAGGTCTGTCTTTCCGCGGTGGCAGCTCACCACGCCTGATGATTTATGGCATTCTCTGAATGGAGCCAAGTCCACTCCGGGCGAAAGTAAATGAGCGCCATGTTTTCTTCTTTCCAGACTTCGAAATATATGTAAAGGTATGTTTGTTTGACTGGAGCCAATGATATATACTCTCGGTTAAAATAACACCTTTTTTTTCTTCGTAAGAATACATGTACAAAAGTTGAGGCTCAAATCATGAGCTCTCCAGATGAAAAAAACAACATCGAATTTATTCTGGAAATATCACAATTCGAAATGAGCCTCATGTTTCGAACAACAAATATACGAGATCAAGCATGTAGGTCCTAGTTATGTTTTCGTTAACCATTTTTTTTGGTTCTGTCTGGACCTGTGGTCGACTAGCATGATTGAGAGAGAATGCATCACCTATAAATCTCCAGAGGAATGGAACCCGGCCAGTGCATCTTTTTCTGTATATATATATTTCTGGCTTTTTTTCCAGACTACTATGAGACTGTGGTTCATCGATGATTTTTTTTAGAGAAAATTGGCCATACCGGCTCAACTTTAGTGTAATTCCAGCATCAATCAATAAGCACAAGAAACAATTTGCTACTGGTCATCTTCATGTACTTTTGACCGAGAGTATACGCAGTTTTGCTCTGTATTCCAATCATCAAGTTTCCATCACCGGTCTTGACTTCTTCTCTGCTATATTTTTTTCCCTTTTCGCTATGTGCCATGCCTCGAGATGTCCATTTGTCTAATGTAGTATTTGTGGCCATGCCTGCTAGCGGTGGGCTGATTGTGCGGATGTCGTGATGGTAATTGTGTGTCGGCTGCGATGCGGCAAGAACATATATTGATAGACCAAAGATTTGCCTAGAGGCCTTTTGTCGTATGATGTATAGAGGACAGGGGAAGATGGTCTAGATTCTCTTGGTCTTAGGATATCTTCTTTTGACCCTCACTGGCTTTTTCCGCGGAATGGGTCGACACCGTCTTGATGTATTGGTTGTCTCCCTCCTCAAACACACGGGGGTGAAGTTAAAATGTAGGCAAATACCAAGGCGCATCGCCACAGTTTTGGGCGAAACGGAAGCTCCACCCGAGCAGTGTTAGGAGAATTAAATAAAATGCTACTTCGACAGCTTCAATATTTTGTACCAGCACACGCGCTTAGAGCAACTGTCCAAAAAACGAGGCACCATGTAATATAAATAGCTATCACCATGTAATATAAAAAGCTATTACCGTTCTCAATAATTGAGAACGGTAATACATTGCAACCAAGATTTTTTAAGCTACATGTGTCTTATACTGAAAATAACTAAGTAGCAAGTTCCAATTATCAGGTGTAAAAGTGTAGACACGACTCCCACACGCCAAGACACCAGAACGATTGCGCTCATCTTGCTTTTGCATTGAAAATTCCATGTCCAGCTCTTACGATAAAAACTTTAAAAGACACATGTCCCCTTGGATTGATCGTCAATACGTCAATATTTGCTTACTATCCACCAGAGATTCTCTTCATGATTCACAATGACATTTTCTGGTCGGTGCATCCGATTATTCTCCGCGAGGATGGAATATCGATAGGGAAACGGACTTCGACCAGTTGCTTGTACCGGGCGCATGCCATTACGTGTGGTGAATACAATCTCTGGTTCAAAGACCGTTGACACCATGCTTCTTGTTGGCCAAAGCTATCTCCTGTTGGCGAACCACTACGCGAACCGGCTGTGGCTGATACTGGGTGTTGATCCATAAAAGATTGAAAGGATCAAAGACGACAGCTTTCTGAATCACTGACGAGGTTTTCAATCGTGTACCACTTCTTGCATGAAGACAAGAGGCATAAAAACCTAATTGATGAAATCAACTAATTGAAATCTCTCTGATGTGTCTTTCACCTGTGTTGTTCGACTGGATAACAAAGCCGAGTGGTGCATGCTCCGAAGACTTGATCAAAGCTTTCGCGAAGAGTAGGAGACTCCTTCCGTCCCCGGCGTTACTTCTCAATCCTCATCTCGGCAAACATTGCTACTGCTTAACCAGAGCCATCTACTCCAAAGAGCAAACTATACGAGAGCAGTGGCTGCACTCTTAAGAATAAAGGTTTTTGAGGTTTTGAAAAACCTTCTGAGGGCTTTTCAACCAAACACAAATATGTGAAAACTTCTCGTTCCTTTTCCGCAACTCGATTACTTCTGCCTTCTTCCAGGTTACGTGGGGTTACCACGATTTGATTACAAGGACGTAGTCAAAGCCGAAACATTTCTAAAGCTTTCTCCAATCTAACCCTTATTCTCGCAAAGGCATCAGTATTAAATACAAATTTTACTAACTGCATGCAATTACAAAATTATGAAACTATTCGCATGCTATGAATAAGCAATTTGCCAAACTATGGAACAAACAAAACGTTTAAATCGACTGCTTCTCAATAGACAGTCTTTAGGCACGAAATCGCGCATCCCCGACAAAAGTATTTCCGCTGAATGATACTAAATCATTCGATACACCACGTTAACAATATAATAACTAATTCAGTTATTATCCAATTACAAAGATTGCTGTCCAATAGTCCGATATCGCAGCATGCAGAAATAAGATTAAACTCGACGAAATTAAAGGGCCGATATTTTCTATATCCCGGGGGTATACTTTACATATGCACCCCGTAGAGGTTTTTCAAGGAAGTGAAAAACCCTTTGAGGTTTTTAAAGGCTCAAAAACCTTTTGGGGGTTTCATTTCTCGGAAAAATTTCTTCGGGATGCACATTTGTGTTGGCTGAAAAATTCTTAGAGGTTTTTCAAAGGGTTTTTCAAAACCTCAAGAAGGTTTATTTTTAGGAGTGTAGACTCGCAATATCTGGTGCAAAATTTTGTTTTCTTGGAATATCTACTCATCTACTCTTTAAGATTTGATATTTAACTGTCAGTACTTTCTTCTAATCCGCTTGCGGCGTATCTTGCTGTCAGATTCACAGCCCTTTCCTTTGGGGATGTCTGGAGTACTATTATACCAGCCATAAACTAATAAACAAGTCGTAATTGTCAGCAAATGACATGCAATTAATGGCCGTTCAGTCATAAAGTGATGGGCAATAGAGACATGGGATAATGATTACTCGGTTTGTGGTGGCGAATGTAGCTTCATCAGCCGATGTGGCATCGGGTTATTATATCGATGTGTCTGACTTCTTTCATGGAGTCAGTGAGCACTGGGGAAGATACGTCTGATCTTTACCAGACAAGGCTATCGCAAACGACTTCGTCCTCCATTACAGGCTCAGCCGAAGTTCCTGCCAGAAGGATCGATGTTTACTGGATGAAGGACCGCGTTATGTGCTTCTGTTTCGGCAGCTGCTACAGAGACCAGGGCTGGATAAAGAGATTTGATCATGCCGTCATCAAAATACCACTAGTCGAGTGCAGCTGAGAACTTTGTTATAGATTCTGTCAAATCACGTCGGTGTGCCGAGTACCATTGAAAATAATTCCTCACAGCCTGTGTTAATTGTTAAACACTTGAGTGCAGATGTTTCCGACCGAATTTCAAGCGCCTGGCACCGTATCAATTGAGTTTCTAACAGTGAATGAAATAAATCAGTGTTGTTATGCAGATATTACTGTGATGTGTCAACAAACTGGATCACTATTGCAGTATTTTGTGAGCCTTTACCCCTACCGCAAGAATTCTCTGTTATTTTACTTAAACCGTTCAAGTACCTACCATTTAAAAGGCAGTCATACCGAATGCTTGTTGGTTGCTTCCTAACGATTGCGCCATATTGTTCGTATTTACGGTTCAGGAAATACACATATCGTTCAGGGGACACTTTTCTGAGATTTCATCCTCATGGATGGATGAACGTTGGAGAATTACGGGGAGACATCTCTACTACAGAAAGCTTCCATGCAGTTGAAAGGAAAATATGAGTGCTGTTGAATGGACAAGCTTAGTAAAAACGAACGGGTAGTCCTACTTTTCTCTAATTTTTGTTGAGGTGAAGAAAAAAAACAGTCGGAGAATGGGCAGAATGTCGCGACGAAGCACAGGGACAAAGATTTAGAAATAGTACGAGCACTTGTGAAAACGATATCTTGTAACGTGATAAAAGAACGTACGTATTAAGAAACAAAAACCGTTATGCTTTTCACGAAGATCCTCTTTCTCTTATGTTGTTCTTAAGTGGTGCAAAACATTAAGAACGAAGAAGTTTGATGTTGTAACCAATAAAAGGAAATCCTGAAGAAAATGACATGCGAAGTTGAGGATATAGTAAGGACCAAAACAAGCTGCGCCCATCCTCGGGTGCAAATCAATTCGCACCATTGATTGTCACAACAGTAACCTGTTCAAACGCTTTTCAATACAACTGTGACTAGTGACGCCACCCGGCTGTTGCAGTTACTCTAATGTCTCATTTTCACTCTCTTTCATCGGTTTTATGTTGGTGTGTAGGTGTGAAGCTCGCTTGCTAGGTTGAGGCGTCAATGTCACCAGATCAGCTAACCAACTGGCTGCATCATTCACGTTTGCTGAGCAATGGCAATAGGATTATTCCGCCAGCTAATTCCATCTCGTACGTGGGAGCTATTCTACTTCAGAACTTTTATTCGGATCTATTGCTGACTTTTTCTGGTATTAACTCAAGCTATCGCACAGTCTGTTAGATAGGAGTTATTCAGTCGAGTAATCGTTCTCTGGTTTTAGAAAGTTTTTTTGTTGCTGTAGTTTATCAAGATAGTTACGTGTATTTGTGTAGAATGGATTATCTCATAATATGATACCTTTTCGAAGGAGTACTGGCAGTTCTCTTTACTTTAAGAGACATACGATAAGAGACATACCATAAACCGACAATATTTTGGTAATTTGTTCATCGTTACGACCTCTGCTATTCGTCGTGATATTGATAAGCCTAGTTCTAATAGATAGTGGCATCTGGTTATGATTGGGATTTGATGTGGCAGTTCCGAAGAGCAATCGAAAATTCGATCACGTAAGTGAAAGTGCTCTCGGAATATCTGACCGAAGATTTGGATTTCATTTTGAACAGGTATGTTTACATTATAACTATTTTGCATATTTCTGCAAGTCAATGTCTATTCAGTCTCAACGACGTTATCCTTTCTTCTTTGACTCTTTTTTTACCGAATTCATACTGAAGATCGGAATTTCTACACGACTTAACCGTTGCCGGGGGGGGGGGGATCTTCAAGTGTCTTCAAATCAATCATTACCGTAAGATTGGGCGTAAGTTGTCTTAAAGTGCTGTGAAATTGTCCCATAGATTGTTGTATGCATTTTCCACCCTCCGCTGAACCAAACACGGTAAATCTTCTATTTCAACTGAAACACTGTACAAATAGTTAAATCAATGGCCGAGCCGAAATATATCATAGCTAAAAGCCCAAATGCGATAGTGTCATTTCATATTTTTCACAGATGGATGTGAGTGCTCCTGTATCGATCCAACGGGGAAAATGTGGACGATACCTTATAAGTTGCTTCTTCTGGTTGCGTAACGCCGATATATCAATACCACCAATTAGCATTGTCAGTTGCTGATGCTAATAAAATTCATTAGGAACACCAACTATTTTAGCTATCTTGAAAGTTAAGACGTTCGGTTCCATTAAGTTTTCCTACATTCATACGATATTTCATAAATGCTCATCAGAGGTTTGCTTTGGAGAAAGAGTTGCTCGAGAATTCGTTGCTGGTGACGTGAAATGCATGCTTCTCTAGCATTGGCTTTGCTGTGATGATACAAATATTGATGCATCCATTCCTTGCCTCTTTTTTTACCTTTAAAATGTCTTAATCTACGTTTAGAAACTTAAACAATATCACCACCATGTGTTGTTGATGCATTATTGTTCTGCATTTTGTGTTACGTTAGGCCTGGTATCATCTGTATGAACATGAACGCAGTAAATTGATACCCTCACATTTTTTAATTTCACAACATGACAATCAGATTTTGTCACATTCTGGACCAACTGCCAGCATATTCTGTACGAGCAGTTGAGTTTCCATACACACAGTCACGAGTGTTCATCAATTTCAAGTGTATTTATGTCAAGTTTTTTGTAGATGGCATCAAGTGTGTATTTATTGATTCAAACTATTTAATGCTGTATCTTGGATGATGGGCGTAACACATCACCTTGCCTGATGATGCATTAACCGTTAGGAAAACAACATGCATTTTAGTTTTAGATCCGTGTTTTGTCTGCATTTGGAGATATTACAGGGTTATAATGACAGAAAAATTGTCTCAAATAAAACACAAATAAGGTATACATGTAAACGGAATAATACTTTCGATTTAGTACTCTCTAAATGTAAAAGAGTGAACCCAGAGTGTAGTTAGGGACCACTCTTGCAAAAGAGTGAAATTCCACTCTTTTTGGAGTGAATTCCACTCTTTTGCAAGAGTGGTCCCTAACTACTCTTTTACATTTGGAGAGTATAAGACTGTGTTCAACTTGGAAGACGTTTGTGTTTGGTACGAGAAGGAACCAATTGCTTCTTTTGAGACCATGTTATAAATCTGGCGTGCAAGATTTCATGTGCTTTAAAAGCTATAATGGTATCATGGTTAAAATGGAGAACAGCTTAGACTATTATCAGACTAAATCATCAATAGCAGTTGGTCATTCGCTGACAAGAGCTTTTAAGACAGTGCCTTGAACGGTAACCTGTCAAAGAAGACATGGTATGGTTCGACAGCTAGTCTCTAATAAATCCTAGTTGATTAGGGAAAAGGCGTTAGAGAACGTCATCATCATGCATAGGTTTGGTGCATTACGGATGAAGGTATAGCCGCCGTTGGCAATGGTAATGCACAGTCAACATTTGCCGACACAACAATATGTATACACTATCTCGGAGAATGTTTGCAGAAGGCCTATATTCTAAATAGGAAGTGACTATTTGGCAAGCCCAGCTTACCAAACAGTGACTTTTTCTTGTCCTGAATGGAGAGCCGAACTCATTAATGTTAAAGTAAAGTCTCCAGCTCGCCAAACAGGGTCGATTTTTTACCTGTTTGGCAAGCCCGGCTGGCCGAACAGGGTGGCTTTTTAGTGCTGTTTGGCAAACAGGACAAAAAAAGATGCCTGTTCGGCGAGCGGCTTGCCAAATAGACCCGGCCCTATAATACAGTATTGCTATAGATTTAGTACTATTCTACTATAAGCTATAAACATTGCAAGGGTGGCGGGTGATGTATATATGCTGCGTTGATAGAGGAAAAACAGATGTCTCAACGTTTCCTAAGGTTTTCCCTCTTCTGGTATATTGTTAGACAAGCTGAAAAAAAGGAGCAACTGCAAGATGGGGTTAATGCATAGGACTTTAGGTTGTTTTGCCTTCCATCCCTGCAACTTACAAAGCAGCTGACCGATGGTTTCGTCTTTCCTGTATAATAGTGT
Source organism: Lineus longissimus (assembly GCF_910592395.1). NCBI lineage: Eukaryota > Metazoa > Nemertea > Pilidiophora > Heteronemertea > Lineidae > Lineus > Lineus longissimus. The sequence continues at coordinate 7,903,520 of NC_088309.1, forward strand.
ACGAGTTTCCACAATGACAATTAGTTAACTTGTAGGGAAAACAATTAGTACTAGTTGGTTATGTCAAATGTACATTCGTTGCATTGTGAACAGCTGTATTACACACAACAGAATAGATCAACCTCTGTGACTCTATCGTACCAGGTATTGATTAAATAATTCGAAATGGGCGTTTTGTTTGAAGTCTAAGTAGTGCTATATGTTTTAGATGCTCGTTCTAAATAGTTAATGATTAAAAGACTTTTCATAAATTGTGAACAAATTCACTTGTTGCCTGTAAAACTAATGTAAAATTAACTTATTTTCAACAAATCAATTAAAAGTCAAAAGGAGTGACGGAATGATGTTATAAATTATTGTCCATGTACACAGGCACTATCAGAGCAGGCTGCTCGGTAAGTTGGAAGGCCTGCCTTGAATACTCATGTTTAAGATAGAATTCTCGGTCATTTGGGGAATTGATTCTCAAATGTACACCATATCCATCTCGCCATAAGAGCCTGGGCAGTATTGACTTTTGTCAGTAATTAAATGAATTGTAGGTCCTTGTACTTGCGGACTCGCACTTGAAGATACGAAACTGTGTGGTATTTCGACCGGATCTAAACATTTTCAAGCACCTGTCATCGTGGCAGCCGGGCGAAAAAAGGACGGATATCTAAGTACTTGCTTTAACACACGAGAGCCAGTTTAAATGTATCGCATTACTACTTCCGGTACACATCACGACCAGCTTAAATGAACCTTATTAAACCCGTAATATGTACTTCAACTCACAATGTGAGAGTGCTACATATACATAGTTTTAAAGTACCCGAGCTGATCGCCGCATGGGTAGCATGTGGCTTAGCCCATTAAGCAATTGGTGGGCTTCAAATTGAGTGTTTTACCAACACTTATTTTACAGCCACATGGTTACACTTCCGAGGTCCCTTCGGTTTCATCATTAGCAAATTACTTCCAGTTTCCCTTAGGCGTTTTACAGAGGTGGGTGAGGTCATGTTCGTATGTTAGTTTGTTATGTATTGTTTGTGCACCTATCAATCCGCTTTAACACAAAGTATTAACAAAAATCAGAATCAGTGTGATGCTACCAGTGGCGGCGCTTTTTGTCAAGCAGGGGCATTATCCTCGTTGCCAGATCAATCCCTCGTCCAAGCTGTCCCTTTATGCATATTCTCCGGGTTTTTGCACCAAATCCCAACAAGTAGTGCGCCCAATACCAAGGATTGTATCATATTCAAGTAAGGAGCAGAATTCTATGCAGCCACCATCCAAATCAGGAACACGAAACTCGCAGCGGGAATTAATCAGTCGTGCTGTTTGGCAAAGGTTCAACGAGTAACCATTTGAGGGTATACTCAGGATGCCAGTAACCATAATAACGTCCGGTCGTTCTTCTCTACTTCTGCAATTGGCTTCTCAAACAGCTACATGGAAATGTACAACGTTTTATTGGCGTACACGGTTTGTTGTCATCAGCTCTACCACCGCTCCAAGTACATACACATTGGGTTTTTATTGTTCTTGCATGAGAATTGTCCTGAACAATAGTCTCGGGCAACGACGCAAGACAAAGCCAAGCTCAAAAACCTTTGTCGGACGCCCTCACCATTTTCTTGCCAGGTGCCTATTGTTATCTTAATCATCTTTGTTGGAATGGCGTTTAGATCAATAGCCAATAAGAAAGGGATCAATGGACCTATTGTTGTCATATACATGTACATACAGACGTTTTATGGATTGATTCAAATACTGCCAATATTGATGTAAATTACTACTACCTTGATGTCAATCCTAAAAGAGCATCAGTGCCCTATAAATGTAACTTGTCCCAGTTCAAATCACTTCAGTGCCATGCAACATGTGTGCATCATGTACCTAAGGTGCTAATTAATGGCAGTACCGCAGAAAGTGCACTTAATATTTCTTATAGCTTGCGGGTCATGCAACTGCGATTATAAGTTGCAAACATTGCTCTCGAAGACAAGTGTTTGATGTAATAAAGGAAATATTTGCTGCATGTTGCATTTGTTGGTTTGATTCCCACGAAGTCTACTTCTTTGAGAGGTCAGCAAGTATGTTTTCGCATGAAGTTATGCACTAGCTGTCCTGTCTGTCTCACAGGTCATGGCGGTCACAGAGAGCTTGTGGCCCCTTCCGTCTCCCATTCCGACTTCAACTCCGAGGTTGAGTTACAGTTATCTGGCCATTTGATTTCATCTGCGAACCTTTTCACATTGATCAACTAAGCGTACCTGCATAATAATATTTCAAAATCCAAATTCGATCTGTGCGCATGGGACAGGTAACCAGGTCGTTTACCAAGTCAATGTCCATCACCACGACTTGGAATACGACTTCATTATTTCCCTCATGCACAGGTCCGATCCGGAATTTGAAATATCATTGTGCACGCACACGGAGTCCATAAATGTTAAAGCGTTTGCCTCTTCAGTTTATTTCGAAATTTTCATTAAACGACTATAATTCACTCTCAAAGTTGAAGTCGGAGTGAGAGTCGTAAATGATGTGCAACTTTTGTATTGAGGGATTCTCTTTGCTCTCCGAGGCGGGAAATGGTTTGCTGAAGAGCAGTTAGGTAATAAAAGCTTGGACTCATTTTGTCGTAGCGAGATAAACCACTTCATGTGGACTCATCAGTGCGAATGAATTACTGACGTGTGTATAATCTATATTTTCCATTACTGCCGTGACAGTTCTTTGGCTCTTCTCTTTAGTCAAATACTACAGAGTTACATGTACCATTTAGCTCGGATGAGCAAACTAACGTGTCTATCCATAATTTTCATTATCGAAAGACATTTTTTTAATTGTTCGATTTTAATCGTAGTCCTCAAAATTCAAGCACTATCTCACCTATTCCTTTGGAATGGAATGGAATGCTGCTGATGTGCAAAACAAACACTTTTGGACTTCTAATGAACAAAATGTTGGCGTCAATATTGGCTTCTATGTCATTTATATCAATTAATAGATGTATATCGCAATTAATTCAAATCTAGTTTATGACCGTCAAGTACTATTCAAATATTACGAAATGGAATGCTGCTGTGTAAAACAAACACTTTTGGACGTCTAATGAAGAAAACATTATAGCCTCAATATATCGCAATTTGTACAAATGTCGTTTATAGCCGTCAAGTATTTCTCAAACATTGTACCTATTAACTGTGGCAATGATGAGTCTATATATTGCAAATAAAGTAACATCCATGGTTTATTAATTTTTTTCCCGAGATGCGAGTCCAACTGAGACAAAGAAGCAAGTGTAACCTGTTCAATATTTACACTTGAGAGAACTGTTTACAAACACTCAGCCAGGAGACATCGATAATTTATTCAATATTGCATTTACCCTACGGTACAAGCTGAATGGTAATATCAACGATATAAAGAGTATTCCAAAAGAAACTAAATCTATATTGTTATATTATGGATATGTATTGGCTTAGCAATTAAAGGTCGACTATGAGCTTGGAGACATAAATGTTTGAAGGTTGCGTCTTTATGACATGAATGACATCTGAATGAAAAACAGCCTAAGCTTCGTCAGCGACACGTGATTACGACGATGACTCATGATGGTCAATGTCACCAGACACATTGCGTGGGGGACTAAAATGTGTATATCCGTGCGTACCGGTGTTAATGAAAACTGCCAGTTCTGGCAGTGGCAAAGGATGGTTTTTAGAGACTTCTGATCACACCAATGGACTAACTTTGTGGCAAATGTTTTGTACAACCAGACATTGGGTTAAAATGTCCCGATTAGGTTGAAACTAATTGCGGCACGAACACTGGCCAAATGGCAACTCAATTATAATATCAATCCTTGCGCCACGCTTTGGTGTTGCAGCTTAGTCTGTCTAATCTCGAACACACTCTTCCTGGTCAATCCATTATCAGTGGCGTCAAGTTCTTTACACATTCGCATCACTAATACTAGCCCAAGTCATGTTGATTACTTTTTGTCACACCCTGTAGAATAGGCACATTGGCTTTTGTCATCAGGATTTTTTCTTTGAGTTATGTTTAGACATCTCTCTTTATCGTCATGGAGACAAAATGGTCCGCCTGAGGCATCTCTCTGAATCTCCATTTAACTTAAAAATAAAACGCCATATACTTGGTAGATAGATCTAAATGGGAGGCATGGAGTATTTTGTTTGATTTGTTAATCCTCTAGGTATAAAACCCATAATCAATAAAAAATGCCTCGTTTCAGGACGTCTCAAAAGTGAACTAACATTACCCCGGACGGAATGAAAATACTAAGTTTGCATGAAGCCTGCATGATACTTGGCACCAAGGAGGGGTGGCTTTTATGCATAATCGTGGCAAGAGTTCTTGTCTCTACTAAATTATTATCTTCGTTAGATTTTACATGTTGGTGGCTCTTTGAACATAATCGAGACACTGTTCCTCTGAGATGGTGACCTTTCACGGCGTATATTGCCGCCATTCAATTACTACAAAAAATTAATTCGGCTTCACAATCTCGTTGTGAACGGATTAAACCCCACATCATACTCCACATCGATACATCAAATCATTGGTAGGTTGCCTCTATTTCACTAGTTGAGTTGAATTTCAGATTTTTTATTCCAGTGTGTTTACAGAAACTTCAAATGATCCAATGACATGATGACCTTTACCATATCGTAACGTATTCTTTCCTTGCTTTATAAAGACCGCCATCTCATTAAACTTCGAAATGAACGCCATATCCTTGCTGGATTAAACCCCAACATAAGCCGAGATATCGAAGCATCGATTGTTCGCCTCTCCTGATTCACCGCTACAAGACCGTTGCGAATTCTTTTCCCGCATCATCAAGATCATAAAATGGCCTCATCATAAAAACAATCATTATGTCATCACGGAAGATGAGCCGGGGCAGTTGTTAAGGGAACGGTTCTGCACATATCCCTCCTTTTCGCTGAAAAGCCTATCCTGACTGCATAGTTGTGTTGGCCGAAAAACCATTAGAGATTATTCAAAAGCTTACAAACCTTTATTTTGAAAAGTGTACGGCACCAAGTCTCGTCATGCATTGAGAAATAATGTGCCTCTCATGCATATTAGTCATATTCAGTGATCCTGTCTGATGATCCAAAAATAAATGATTTTTTTCTAAAATAAGCTGTATTATTTATGTACCTTATTGGTGTCCCTGCAGCAATTATGATGTGAGGCTTCATGGCTTGACATTGCTCTCAGCCAATCCCAGGTACTATTGACATTTGTTTTTTTTGAATTAATCAAATAAAACTTCAACTTTGAAATACGCCCAACTTTTCAGCGGTTAAATGTCATCTCATCAAGTAAATGTAAATTGTGTGGGATTGGTATATGATGTGTTTGCGTGTAGCCACAGGCTTGTGATTCATCAAAAGGCTGATGGTATTGGTGGATTTCTAATTGTCAAACAATTCGTTACCATCAATAATTGGAAGCGCTATGACAGAGATTGTTTCTGAAAATGTACTTACCTAATCAAAGAATGCGCAGAAGACAGAGGAGAGCTGTACCTTTGAGAGCATTCAAGGGAAGTCACAAGGACATAGTGAGGGCGTCTTGAACTTCAAGTCATGACAAAGCAAGTTGTTTATTCGAATCGCCTAAATTAACCTGTAACTATTGTAGAAAGAGTACAACGAAAATGTAGCACGATCAAACACCAATGTTTTTGCATCTTATCGAGATACACCCCGGCTACGGTTAAAGGGATTATACCATGAGGTTGAGGATGATAAACATGTTACACAACTGCACACAAATCTTGAATCCAACAAACCTATAACCGTCTTCCCAGACGCCCATTACCTAGGATGATCTTTCTCAGAAATCGAATTAAAACCTGTCAAACGAATGCAATATGGTGACACGATCTTGACATGCCTGCAGGCACCGATCGTGGTCTGATTGTAGTAAAGAGGTTGTTTCGCGTATGCTCTTGCATCTTAAGTGGTATACTTTTATATCGAACGTGAAGTTATTGTTCAGTAAATTTAATGTTCGTACAAGTAACAGAACACTTTATATTTTGAGTGTCTTCAAAACGGAAATTATTTGAATGATCTTCTGGTATGACACTGGAAAAGGATTACCACTTGCACCGTTCATTGTCGAAAAATGTCTACAACGCTAAACGTGTACACGTAATTTGTCAGAATATTATAAATCTTCTATCAGTCCTTACCAACCAACTGATGCACCCACTGTTACTGAGACAGTAACGTATTGTTATCGTTAAAGCGAGACACCTTCCATTAGTCTGCATATCTTGCTTCTGGGCCTTTTTTCGAAGGAGGTGGAGGCAAGAACATCGTCTCATAGAAAGGCCCATTCATCCATCGGAAGTAGGAACTTTGTGAAGGGGGCGGGTGACATTATTGGTAAATACGAATAAAGTTACGGGCCAAATCAGACAAACGTTGTTATTTTTCGTGTTGGCGATCCTCTTCTTCTTGTTGTATGCATTTACTGAGAACATGTACTATTTCCGTCGGCTGATGATCTTATCCGTTCTGTGTTGGTGGGTCTTTGTATATTCTAAGAAAATTTGTTCGACGAGATTCGGTGAAATTGGGCATCCCACTACCACTTTTTTATATGGGTCTGTTGGAACCATCCAGTGATTTGGTTGCCTTTTTTGGCTTTTTATTGCTATTTTAGCAGAGCTTTGGTGCTTGGACGCTGTACACAACAGGCACAATATTACTTGATCCGAATGCGAACATCAGCTCACGCAGGTATACCGGGAGAGAGCCGTTTTTGCAGAGAAACGATGCAGGGACTCTGAGTCACTGCGCAGTACCACGTGAGATGCTCGGAACAGCATCATGGTCGAAGTTCAGGATTTTGATTCTACGGGATGCCACTATGACTCGCAACCCTATGCTGTTAACAAGAACTCGTCGATTCTGTTTTCCTGCAACCCTCTTATTAGCTGAACTTTCGTAGGCGCGTTGCTATAATCATGGTGGTGTCGAGTTTCTTCACGTCACAACAAACGTGCTAATTACAACTCGTCCCCAGGCCATCTCAGTCTGCCTAGCCCTTTAAGTAGCACTGTTACTTAATATTCACTTCGTGTAACAAGACACATGTTTTCTAGGAAATTTAAAATGTGACATTTTTCACTACAAAGATTTTAAATGGCCTGTTGCTGCTCTTCCTTCATAATGATGGATAAACTGTGGTGTATGTTGGATTATCATTACAAAGTTTCATGATACCTGCACCAGGGCATTGTGCATAACTGCACATCTATTTTCCTACGCCACCAGTAAATACGAACGACGGCCATGTACTCTTTTGAGAGAGTAAATAGCACGTTAAAGTACATGATATGACTGTTTCTAATTTATTGCTGCTAAAAATGCACGGATTTATTTTGTAGTTCATGTCTTAGCGATCTGCCCATGGCAGTGAGCGTGCGTTTTGTATCATCTCGGAAAAAACTTGTGCAAGAAAATGAAAACAAAAGACAAGCACTATTAAAGAGGGATTCTCGTATAATTTGTTCAAATATTTAGCTGAACTTGCATGACACATTCAATTCCGGTTTTTGGAGAGATGATGTGAATGTCATTGAGACTGAAGTGAATTTGTCTGCAAATCGTTATTTTTATTGCAGCTGTTTCGGTCCATTTCCTCTATCTCTACGTTTCCATTGTTGGTTGCAATACATGACAACAAAATGGAAAGGAACAAACACCCGTCCGGCGTTTCACATCGCGTTTGTATTAATATCGCGAGAAATATTACCGATGATGTTTTTAAACCTGTTGTTTGAACAAGTCTGAACCAGACATGTAACTGTGGATTATGAAATACTCACATCTTTTCGTTTTACTTATCAGAATCGAATAAAATGATTTTTAAAAAACAAAAAGAAGAAAAACCAAAACATCTGTCCTGTACTTTAGTACCCAACGAGTTTAAAGTTTAATCCAATACATGTAAAGGTACTTGCGTTTACGTTAAGCAATAACATTGCATTTTCAGTAATCGCAATAATGCCTACCAATTTAATAGTCAACCATTCTGCTTAAAGAACAAGGCTTTCGTAAATTATTCACGTTGATAGGTAATAAATGATGCTTCTCTTCCTTTTGGTAATTTGTCAAGTTGACACTTTTTTAAGAGACACTCAGGATAATTCACTTGTTAAAAGATAGGCTAACTGCTCTTCAATAATGCCTTTTAAATATGAATCATTAATGAGAATCAAATGAAATATAATTTCTAAGAAACCATCAATCGTCTGCATTGTTTCAGGCTTTCAATAGTTTCATCAAAAAAACATTCCTCCAGAAGAAAAGATTTTTTATATTCATGAAGATATTTTTCGGGAACATCATCCTCAAAACAATTATGTGCATCAACCGCTCAAAACATTGGTTATTGGTGCGATTGGTGAGGTTTTGCTACATGTAGGAAATTGATAATTGGTAAAGGCCTACGCCGTTCTTTAAAATTTAATTTTCAAAATAAATTACAAATTTCAAACATTTAATGTTTGAAATTTGTAATTTATTTTGAAAATTTCAAATTATGTACTGAATAAACATTTCAACATTGCTGTGGCGTAGACAGATATACACTACGCATACCAGATTTCAGCGAATTTGTATGCATAGTATTTACTGCACCACGGCATTGTGTATGTACATGTAACTGTATTTCTTTTTACCTGGACCGCCAGTAACTATACGAACGGCGCACCACTTTAAATGATTTCACAGATACGGTCCTGATTCGTCCATGTCGGCAGCTCTCTAACAATTCCAATTCACTTCATCACAGGATACGAACGACAGTCATCCTGCGAGTCCGGCATCGGACTGTTCCTCGTTGCTCGTCATAGGATTTTCACAAATGTCGCCGATTTTCAACCAATCCCTCAGACAATAATATGCTCAAACCGTTGTTGCTTTCAAACTCGATAAGACTGCCTCCCACTATGATAAGAGATATCCGAGCTTGTAAGAAAAATCACTTTGGGCGAAGGATTCATCATTATTATGAATTATTGATTCTGGTGTATTGTTCCTCTGATATAATGTAATATCATAGATAAAGTAGCCCGTGGCAATATTTTTACGTAAGGAAATAGAGTCCTTTCCCTGTCCTTCCCGTTCACCTGCTCACTATTTCCATTTGTACCAGTTTGTGGGAAAGAACCTGGGGCGGTATCAAGGGCAGCCATGACCTTTCACTCGGTGTAATTACTTCAAAACCAAAAATTGTGAGACTGAAATGATGTTTGGGATAGTGGTAATACAACCATATTTCCGGGACTTACAAAACGCCAGTGAACAACGGATCAGCGGACTGCGGAAGACCTTAACATTATTTTTTCCGATGTTGAATATATTGTTGTGCAGTCCCACCCATTGGTAATTTCAACATAAGAACAAAAGTTGTATCTTGGATAACTCGTAGTGCATTTGCTGCATACGTGTACTTATTTCATGTAGCCCTGTTTGATGCTCTATTATAAAGTAAGATCAAAGTGTCCGAATGTACTTTTTCAGTCCAGATTTCGCGTTCCTGGAATTGAAGAAATAAAAGTGACATGACAATTGTCATGACGGCTTGTAACCATGGCCAGTTTCCATGCATGTATTCCTTCCGGGTATTTTTTGTTTTTTATTGAAAAATTACCCTGTGAAGGTCACCACCATCATTTATGAACCAACAGGTTTGTTTCTATTTTTGCTAACTTCTGCTTTTATGATACCAGTTATCAAACGGCGCGTCCCTGTAACGTATAGCGCTATGTTATCTACGGTTACGCTGTGTTACATTTCAAAAGGAGTAAATCATGATGCTTTCGGCTGTTCAAACTACCTGTAATTCATATCTTTCATATTCATTCGATAATAACGATTTTTCTAGTTGTTCTTCCTGAAACAGCCCACGGATAACCAGGGTAGTTCATGTTCTGGTTACTCATAAATAGCCTGCATTGCATCTACAACCACGCATTTATTGGGATTATCTGGGATTGTCTCAATGATATTCATGAATGGAATTCAGAGAATCTGTTTGTTACCGAGTTACAATCGGGTTGCATTCAAATTCTTTTTTTTAGTCGAGATGTTAATGCTGGTATCGTACCTCAAGTGAGAAACCGTGAATATAATTGGCTAAGAGATGTCACGTAAGACGGTAACATAACATTTCCCGAAGTTATGTCGTCGTTTCAACACTCATCAGCTAACTTTTCCCCAAGTCGTGTCATCGTTTCAACACTCATCAACTAACTTTTCCCCAAGTCATGTCATCGTTTCAACACTCATCAGCTAACATTTCTCCAAGTCATGTCATCGTTTCAACACTCATCAGCTAACATTTCCCCAAGTCAGATCATCGTTTCAAAACTCATCAGTTAACATTTCCCCAAGTCATGTCATCGTTTCAACACTCATCAGTTAACATTTCCCCAAGTCATGTCATCGTTTCAAGACTCATCAGTTAGCATTTCCCCAAGTCAGATCATCATTTAAACACATACAACAGTTTTCGCAGTATATTACCAAGTCATCGTTAGTCATAATAGTTATCAATGCGCAGTATTTCTCCTGTCAGTTCATCCTATTGATCCCAACACCTACCACTTTCGATATATTTAACCATTTGATATTAGATACTCTTCCAGTTCAAACAACTACATTTCGATTTCTATGTGTTGATCAAATACTTTGAAATCAATAGTTTGTTCATCGACAATATTGAATATGTCTGTTTCACATCATGCCAATTAATACCCTTTAGTTCTTGAAAAATTGCAATATCTTTTATATATGTTTATGTTGCTGTGTATCATTTACCAAAGGAGTCTATCTCTGTTGGTGACACAGACACTGTTAAAGAGTCTAAGAATAGTTCATTCTTAACACGAAATATTAAAATTGAGTCATACTCACGTTCCCAGATCCACTGTATGTTTTCTCTTGGAATAGCATCAGCCCAATTCAAGAAAAGCCAACGGCAACCTTACTTAAATAGCTGTACCGAGCCATCCCCGCAGTTGGGAATAATGAGCTACCATTATAATATGAGTCGTATTGGTAATACCACCTTTTTATCTAAAGCAATACATCGCGCCGTCTTAAAAAAAGAGCTTTTTCTTTGGTGGTATTTGCTCTGATCCAGCTGCCGACATCTTACCACAAACCTTTTACCAATATCTTGGCGCGTAGGCTGTATAGAAACGAAAGCCTTCGGCATGCCCGTGTCGCAGCAGCTCGATCACAACCCACACTTCAACGCCACAGGAGAGCAAGCTTACATCGATTTTGAGACGAAAATTCCAATGGCCGCTGTATTAACAGAGGATAACAAGAAGAAAACCATTAAGTTGTTTTCATTTCATATCCATTTATAGCATGTTTTAGCGCCTCAGCTGGTCAGTCTGAGCCGCCAAAGGAAGGTATATAACTTTGGTAGGTCAACTGATATTCACTTCGAGGGACAACGGAAGAAATAAAAGGAAAACAATGATAGCAGTTATGCGTTTATTGTTATTATTTAACATGTCTGAAATGTATGAGTTCTGGCAGCGTCGCAACGCAACGATGTGGTGGTTCTATGAAAGCTCTCTCATAAACGATAACAATAATGTTGTGTGGTTTTCAATTGTCACTTGGTCCATTAAGAAAACCGTTGGACGACGATGTCACAATCTACGATATAGTTGTAGCCGAAAATAACTACATTTGTACATTTGTACATTTGTACAGTTGAACATGAAACTTAGCGAAAGGCCTTCGTACTACCGAGCCTTCAACGGTTATAGGAATTCATTTAGCGATATCAGACAAAAACTAACCACATAGCCATAAGAGCCCCTCCTCAGTGAATTGCACTTTGGATGGTATCGGTCATACGAGTTCATCAGGCTACTTGGACTGTAAAGAAAAGTCATTAAACGCCAGTTGATAGAATAATTGCCAGGCCAAAGGCATTGAAGTACCATCAGTGATGTTTTATGGTTAGCAACACTTACGGATTATTCTATACACGCCAGCAATAAGGTCACTGTATTAGGGTACAAATGGGTAGTGGTAAGATATAACATCCTAAATCTTGGAGGCTTTGCACTGGTATTAATTTATCAGTTGGTCATAACTTTTTGTTCAAACTAGCGATATTGTTGTTACTAAAGCTAGTGATTTTGGTTTAAAAAACTTACACTACTGACTTTATTTGTGAACTCAAAATAAAGTTTTTGTAGCGACATTTCATCTCATCTTTTCAGCCTTTCTGACTGTCACAACATCTTCAGGTTTGCAGTTATTTGCGCTCGTATCGGTAAAAGAAAGCACCTTGATAGAGGAATGGTTTGGAGGCATATAGTGGAAGATTCACATGAAGCTTTGCGCCAAGTTTGCAGCCAATTACGAGGAATAGAAGCCATTTTGTGTTGCAATCTTCACACATGAAATCATTTCACGTTAATTGCAAATCTGACAATTGACTCGTGAAAAATTCGCCGCTCTGAGACGGTTTTTTTGCCTTGTCTTATGCATAATAGGAAGATCAACAACCCTGCGCTAGATGATATCACCTATAAGCTTAGCTGATAGTCGTGATAGAAAGAACAGAAGTATGTAGTCAAAAGAAACAAGGCGCTGTCGTCATGAAAACGACGCTCTTTATATGAAGTGATGAGTGACAGTCATGCTTATAAAACGACCTGCATTTGAGTGCTTTGTCAGAGTTGATGCGAATGATATTCTCATGGCGTGATATTTCAACCTAACCTAGGAATACTATTGATGTAATCGGCATTGTTCATAGATAGTTGACGTCGTGTACGTGTATTTTCTCCATGAGTGTAGATTTTTTTCCCTGCACACTATCAGAGCAATTACTAGGTAGATAGTTCAACCTCGGGCAACTTCCCAAGCTTGATAATTGTTTTCCTTGATTCAGGAAGCAACATCTAACACAGAGGAAACTTGCATGGTTCCTAGCTTCTGTCTTCAGTATCACCATTGCCTAATGAGTACCGCACGCGCGCAAGTCGGTAGTGATACAGTAATAGAATCAAAATGACAGGAATGTTCTACATTGTAGGAGCGCTGCAATACCAAATATGTGATTTTTGTTATCTTAAAGTACATTTGTAACACGTTCATTGTCATGATGTACACGTAAAATGAAATAGATAAATAAAAGAAAAAAACTAAGAAAACCTCCTATTAGCATGTCACGACACGGTTGGACCGATAAACTACCAACATGGCCCCAAATCTCGGCGACGACCTTGCCATTCCTGTCTTATTGGTAAACTTTTACCGAGAAGTGCGTTACACAATGAACACTTGTTTTTGCTTGAGTTCAGTACATTTCACAATATTTCACAAATTGTCACTTTTTTCTTGTCCTTGCATGAACGTGTACCACTGCCTTCAGAACTTTTACTAATATTTCCTCGTGCTGGCAAACTAGAAGAATTTATTGACTTTGATTTCCTCGATTGATTTTTCAAAACTAGACCTGTAAGCCATATTGACACGACATTATTGACTTTCGTATTTCTCAAATCTTGTCAACGTCTGTATTTGTTTAGTAAATAGGATCAGCCTTGCTCTCATTTATATTGCTATTGTTGGTGTAATAGTAATCGGTGAGAAAGCCCACCGCTAAATTGGATCTTGCCTTTAAGTTGAAATAATGCAAGTCAATAACTGGAGTTTGTTTTGCTATGAAATGTTGACATTGATTTGGTCGGAACACAGTATTTAGGCGTGTCACCCACATGTACTTGACAAATTAAGTAGCTGGCCTCTCCAGAGTGCTTCCTGTGCATAATAGTTTGGCATGGACGAAAATATGACCGATTCTGGCACCGATTTCATCCCTTATTCGTGACATATACGGTACGTTAACGTAGAAAGGTCTTAGAAGTTTAATTTTAAATTGCCCAGCTCACCTTTAATCTTTTTTCACTTTTACAAAAAGTAAACGTATTACTATCTCTTTGCAGAATAACTGAGTCGGGAACTCGTGCTTTACGAGGATACCAAGTACATAGATTTATAACGAGGTACGTACTTATAAAAGTCCTTTCTAATGATGGTCTCCTGAATTTATTTTATACACATCGAGGTCTTGTGTCTTACACTTTTCGATGTACATGTAGTGCATGGGAGTGTCAAAGCCTCTAAAGTGAAGATGAATGGTGGTTACCGTGAAACATAAAAGGACGAGACGTCCTCTTTTCACCCCACTTTGTAAATCAGATGGTAGAGCCAATTAATCACCATCACAGCAGATTTATGTGAACACAGCACCAGAAGAGCATGGCACAAAAGCAGCTTGCGGATATTTACATGGTCGAGTGGTAATATTACTCCTTTTCCCTGTTCGAGTTGAGCAGAATGTGTAAGAAGAGTTGCCTAATTACACTTCGGAGTAGAAATAAGAGAGAACTTGTAGGTGACAAAAGCTGTGGCCTTCATCCCGTGTCTGTCGATGGGTATACCCGAGTGTAATCAGAAGGACGGCAACGAACATAGTTTTCGTATAAGAGGTTACAATCGATACGTCTCTGGCCATCGCTAAAAGGTTGGAGTTGCTGGCAAGTGTTTCGAAACATTTGTAGCTAGAAGACTTCGGACAGTTCATTTGTTTGCAGTTGGAAATGACTGCTCAATCGATGAAATATGTATAAAGAATGCATTGTGCTGTCAAATTCAATTTGGTGCTACAAAGAGTTGGAGGCGTTTTTTTCTTCTTCAAGGGTGCTGTGGTGTAACAGTCCGATCAATATCTGACTATATCACTTTCATGTAGATCTGCTGCTGCTATTTTTAGTAGGCTATACTTGTAGTTATACCAACATTTTGTTTCTAATCACATGTACATGTTTACGCTGAGCACGCAAAGCAATGCGGCTAACGGTGATAGTTAGGGTGCGTATAAATAGAAAGTATGTCGGACAGGCTTCAGGCCTGTGTCGTTACATGATAGTTCTCACAATCGTTATAAAACAGTATCCGCTGTATGCACTGTAAATTTATGGCTCGCCTCTGTTAAATCAACGAGGCCTCCTCGACCCATCCTGACAGTATCAGGACAATTCACTCGATACATACTTATACTCCCTCCATCTAAACATGCATACGGAGAAGGCCCTGTTTGGTCACTTTAAAGCTGAACTGCATGCACAAAACCAGAGCACCCCATGCGACAATAGTAAGAAATTCAAACGACCGAAAGGCCCTTCCGAACACAGCCTGAAACATGATAGACCTCCAATGCTTCGATGCGCTTGAGTTCACAAACCAGCAAGCCGTGGGACGATGCGGACCTTCGCAGAGAATTCTGGAAGGAAAAAAATAAAAAGGTCCTCTCATCGGGACTCGAACTCGAGAACTCTGGTTTTATTTGCCAACACTCTTATCCTCAAGGGCACTGGGCTGCATGAAATGCCTGTCGTTTTATACGCCTTTATAGAATGTACAAACATTTGTGTGTAATCTTTGTTCAACATCTTTGAGCGACTGCAGGAAGAAAGTCATTTTTTCTTTGCTATGCGTGATTATGTATGCGGAGTCTACGTTTTCTCTTTGCAATTCTTAACAAGCCGTAGAATGCCAACCCCATCACGGACGATATGAGGGCTGTGTTCCGTTCAAACTGGCCGGAGGAGGCCAAATCGATCAAATCGAAGGGCAACAACCAACGGCTTCATTTATGTCTCATGTGTCAAAGCAAGTCGAAACAAATCTGATAGCCATAAATTGGGATGCTGCGGACAAGTGAGGCAATTGCTTCTGCTATAATGAAATAAACAATGGCCGATCCCTGATCAGAATGTCTCTTAGTGCTAATGTCTATTAGTGCCCTTTGCTATTTGGGCGATTGCCGTCGATTAGTTTGTTTATGGAAAATGTCAGCAGTGACCGGGAATGCCCAAAGTAATGTGGTACTGTTCAGATGTATAACCTCGTGAGTGGGTGGCTCAAAGGTCATTGGGGTATTCATCATACAGTTATAATTTTGCTTCACTCCTACCAGTAATACCAAGTATGTAGATAAGAGACACTTGGTAATAATATACGCATACAGTGTCGTTGATGAGAGAATGTATATTTCCTGGCTTGTGCATATTGGTACGTGAGAGGCCCCAAGTTCATTGCAGTATTTGATCTTTCGTAGGTACATTTCTCCAGAAGTTTGTTATCTTATCGCTTTTGCATTGTCAATCGGAGTAAGTGTTAAAGGCCATGCTCGGTCATCTACAGTTTGAAATCTGAACTATTGGGTTTTTTATTTTTTTATTTTTTTAAAGTACCCCTATACCAACGAAGTTCGGCCTTAAAAGAGTATTTCAATATTGATTTAAAGATATTTCAACGAAGGGGTCTTCCAAAGGTGACTTGCCTTTGCAAATTGTACACCCATGGAATATTTCAGAAAATGATGTACAGCACCTGTTACCACCTGCCATAGCTGCTGAATGAGAAAGCCCTAATTAATTCCACCTATGGTAACAATGCGATCTTGATCCTGAAGTGTAATTAACAAAACGCCAAGTGTCAGTATTTACACCTATTTCGAGCATCCAATATAAGCAGGAAGATAAATGAAACTATGACTCCAGAGAATTGTTTTGCAAATACTGATATATTTACTGATCAAATAGTGTTGACAGTCTAAAGTGATCTCAACACCATCCGAGAAATATTAGAGAATCAATTGACTGAGGTAATGTGAGATTAGGATAGATACATTTTCTGCCCGTGAAGTATTTCAGAGCTGTCCTTATTTTATGAATAAATGTATCTTTTTCCTTACAGGTGAACTTTTGACGAATAGAAGGATATACCCGATGTCTATCGATTGAGGATATAGTCTCTGGAAAAACATTATCGAGGAGCGAAGCTTAGATTAGGAGCTGCCATTATTCTACAAATCACATTTTCAACAAAAATGGATACAACACGTTAATCACCACGGTATGACTTCAGTGAGGAATAATATTCTGACGGATACCCGAAATGTCTCTATCAAAGGAGTTCTATTACTTATGATTCCAAGGAGGTATTAGTTGTGAAATTTCGTGCTCGTGACGGATTTCTTTTGATTTCTATTGTGATTCTCTTTACCTTCATACGATTGTTCTCTTTATTGTTCTTAACACGACTCTACATGTAAATTCCCTGATGCTCTTTACGCGTCGAGCATGTGAGGAGAGCTAATTACTGGTGTTTGCGTGACAGAAAGCGTAGGTTATGATTTCACGCTGTTGGATATCCGAGCTCATTCAAAGGATAATGATTCTAGGATTCTACAAGTGGATAATATGTCAAGAACACGTTAGTCTATAGTAGCTGAATACATTGTGTTGACAGCATTAGATAAGTGCATTGTCGATTACTTACAAGAATGTGTAAAGTGATTAGGTGATATGCTTGATGTGCATTTCTTACATGATGCTCTTAGAATAGAAAAAGTTTCCTCATCACCCTAGAGAGCGCGCCGTTAAAAGAAAACCGGATATGGTCTTACAGTACGATACGGGTTCTGGAAATATTACACTTTCCTTTTCGACCCCTTTTCCTACCCTGGATCAAAATGGGTCGAATAATACCAACACGCTACCTGACGGCTGCAATGATGACTGCTTGTTTAAAGCAAACTTGGACAAGATCTTTGCAATTTTGACTATAGTTATTACTCCGCCAGGCCTGCTTGGTAATATTCTTACAATAACGGTGCTGACACACAAGAGCATGCGCTCATCGACTAACAACTATCTGTGTGCCTTAGCCATTTGGGACACAGTCGTCATCTTAACCGCCCTTCATTTAATTAGCCTCTATATACTTTTCCCAACTCTTACTTATGCGGTTCCGTTTGTATATCCCGTGGGGCTGACAGCCCAAACAGCAACAATTTGGATTACCGTATCTTTCACTGTGGAGCGTTATATAGCTGTCTGCCATCCACTAAAGGCAACGTCCATGTGTACAATACGGCGGGCGCGGGTCGTCTTAGGTTGTGTAACGATATGCTCATGGATATACAATCTCCCCCGCTGGTTTGAATATACCTTAGACGTCCCACCGGGCATACCGGCCCCAATGGTTACAACTGAATTCGGGAAAAATATAGTGTTCAAGGAGATATATTTCATTTGGTTATACTTGCCTGTCATGTGCATCATTCCACTTAGTGTTTTAGCTGTTTTGAACGTGTTCTTAGTGCGAGCAGTTCGGGAGTCTCAGAGACAGAGATCGGACATGAATGTGCGGCAATCTCGCGAGAATAACGTCACGATCATGCTCGTGAGTGTAGTTGTGGTGTTTATAATTTGTCAAGTTCCTGCCTTAGTATACAATGTTGCCTATGCTATAAACCAAGACGACGTAAATCATGTTAAAAGTTATTTTTTGTTATCAAGTTGTAGAAACTATTTAGTGGTCGTTAACAGTACCGTAAATTTCCTCTTGTATTGTGCCTTTGGACAGAAGTTTCGAAGAACTTTCATCAGAATAATATGCCCTTGTTGCCTCACAGATGGTATCGGGAGACAGCATAGCTTCTCTCATGCGTCGAATCAAGGACACGGGGCAGGACAGGTCCGAACTCATGCCAAAAATAGGTACTTTAAAATTCCAACAAATAGTGCCGGTAAGGCTCCGCAAACTAACTCTCCGCAGTGTGAGATTGATAGACAAGGCTCACATAAAAATACGACGCTGTCCTCCCTTTCTTCAAATGAGCTCACCCTATCTACGGTTGAGAACAAACAATTTCAACTGATACGATCTGCTGATGACCACTTTTCTGAAGTGACAAGCAAGCCCATAGCTGAGGAGTACGAGATGTCTGATTTGCACATAGCAAGTGACACTGAGATAGAACACGATGCCGATTCGCAAGACACCGTGCTTAGACATCTCATTTCTGATAAGGACTCATTTTGTATTTATCGCGTGGACTTCAAGAAAATGAAAAATGGCGTCGTCATTTGAGCAACTTCACTTGAGTAGCTGTGAAATGAACGCTTGCCGATAAAGATGTTTTTATAAACATTTCATCCTGTTATAGCGAGTTCGTTTCACTGACCATCGAGTTTTGGTATGGTATCATAGATGTTGTTGGAAATTCTGCTCTGAAGTTCCCGAGTGAAACTGGGACCAACACCACTAAAGTTGAGAATGTAAGTGCAAAATGGGGTCAAATTACATTTTCGTCAATTCAAAAAAAGCAAAACCACAGTTCAAATGTAAGAGAAGGGAACGTGCATGGAGCAGATCATTGCGTGTGACTTAGTTGATATGGAGATGTATATACTATTATTGGGCCTAAATATTTTTTTAAATAGAAATACATATAGCGAGGTAATGCTTGGAGGGCACAAATGCTGTAAAGAACGCCTGTGTAGAAGATCCTGTAGATATATCAAGACGCATTCGAAGGCATTGGTACAGTTTATTTGTCAAATAAGTCTGAACAGTATCATGACTAATGCAATCAAAAATCCCATCTATACACGGTCTCTGAATAATCATCGGTGCTAGCTGTGGCATTATATCAAATTGAGACATTCCTCTTTTAAGTTTCTATCAAAAAGTAATAAGTTTTGTTGAAATTAGATAGCCAACGACCAAGTCGACAATAAAAAAATACCACTCAACAGCCGCATGCGTTGTGCTCTACTCCTGCTTCGTGCCGCCGCAAGTCGTCGATGGGCGCATCAGGTTCGAATGTCACATGACCGGAATACGGCGTTATTGTACAGTGGGCTTCCCAATCCAGAGTCTTAACTAAAACATGTAATTCATACATTTCAGCGAACTCTTACCAAATTATTATTAAATTAAGTTAATTTATAACATTCCCACATAATACGTGTAACTGTATAATGTATTGTGAGGCGACATTCTCTCGGTCGGGGCCCTCCAAACACGTGGTTCAGAATCCAGTGACTCTAGCTAATCAGATGTGCACATTTTATTTCATGTTATTGTTGGTCATTTTCCTTAACAGGATGCTAGATATTGAATTATAGATGATTTTACATTCAAAAGACATGATTTTCAAGATTACGACAAACGTATTCAACCAATATCAAACGATTCACTCAAGCCGTATCGCGTATCGTCATCAGAAACGCGAAGAAAGCAATCATACTTGTACGAGTGTCTCTCGTGGAATCTGTCCGCATGTAAAGGGTTACATCATCATCATTATCATCGTCATCATCATCATCATCATCAATGCCGTCATTATCGTCTTCATCATTATTATCTTCGTCATCGTCATCATCATCGTCATCATCATCATCATTATCATCTTCATCATTGTCATCATCATCATAATCTCCATCATCACAACCATTATCATCACAACCATCACCACCACAACCACCACCACAGTCATCATCATCACAATCATCATTTTAGGTAGAACAATTTACATAGCCATGGTCATCAAGTCATGAAACTTCCCGTCATTGTAACCCATTATAATGATAATATCGCTACCACAGGTCGTGCAGGTTTCCATGCGATTTGAAAACATTTCTACACTCAGCTTCTAGGTACAGTGGGCCACGTTATCAAAGGAAAACTGACACGTAATAACACAAAAACTTATATCAAAAACATCTAACTTGTCATTTTCTTTCCGAATGTAACAAAACATTCTTGATTTTGCCAGACCGACAACTCGAGACATAAATAGTGCTTAACTGATGCCAATTAGACTTATTAATACAACAAATTTAATCACAACCGTATTTGCCGACTTGGTGATCATTAGTTTATTCAGAGACACAAGTGTCCTCGTGTTTTCTAAGCCACTTGCTATGATATTAACAAAACACAGAGACTCGCTGAGATAAAAAGCTTCGAGTATCTTGATTTAACTGTTACATGTATATCTGAACAATTTAGCCACTACATGTACATTTGTTTCAATAAAGATGTATTATAGCAGACGTGTGGGCTTTCAGCGATTTAATTAACGTTATTTCAAGACTGCCTTTCCAATTTAAAGTTTGGTTCCCTTCCACTTAACTGGTCCTTCTGAAGTTTAATCTGGTTATTTTTATTCAAAAAGAAATTGGTTTGGTTTCGAACATTAATTCAAACATTCATTATACGATTAGGTGTTGCTTCAAACCCCATTAATACGCATCGGTTCAACTTCTAACTTGTCGCTAGATCGACGAGCCGCTTGGATTTGTTTCTAAGTTTCAATCAGACATTCTCAACCAGTCAGTCTCAAGTAAAGTCAATTAGGCTAGACGAGAATGAGCTACATTATGCTGTGACTCTTTCTCCAGAGGTTGCTGAGAACACACTTGAACATGTCACAGACACAAGGGGCTTCTGAGAGGCAATAAAGTGGTACCATACCAAGTTTATTGTTAATGAGGTTATAAGTACATATAAGTGATTGAATAAAATAATCTAATTGCTCGGGTCGGGTCATATATATTTTTATTTCATTACTTTCTTTCTGTTGCCGTTTTGGACTGCTTTACCTCTTGTATCCTGATGGAGTGTCCGATTCATGCGACATTGACGAGCAGACTTTTCAAAATGTCACTGAAATGTTGAAGAGGAGAAAGTTATACGAGTCAAATACACCATGTCCTGATACGATACCCAAACTACTTAAGATAAGTACTAATAGTCCTTCAAGTAGATATGCATACTTTGATCCTGGGAGTGGCATCACTACTTTCTCTACAAAATAACTGCAGCTATATTTAATCCATGGCTTCCATGGCCAAAACCAGTTTTCTCTACAAATGAACCAATTGTCACACGATACAAATTGACCATCTTACTGGTACTGACTTTTTGTTTGTGAAAGAATACAATAAGCACATTATTTGATTATTACCAGAGTCACAGTAATGCGTTGAAGCAAGGTGAATCGGGATAGGCAAAGCAGTAATGGTGGAGGCAAAATGTACTAAATCAGCAGTTCATTGTAAAAAGTCTCGGTGCAGTAAAAATGTGAATGGTTTTCAAAACCTACAAAGAAGTCAGGCTCTTCTGCACGGGCTCAGTCTGAACTGAACTGATACAGGATTAGCATTTTTTTAAATGTCAACTAAAAATAGGGCAGCGAGAAGCCGCGCAACTACATGTATTTTTAGAGCATTCGTTCTTGAATCGTCTTCTTTATCCCTAATATCACGATATCATACGCCCGAAAAATGAATTATCTTTACCTTTGGCACTGATTGCGTGTCCTTTGAAAGGGCACTGACATTGAGTGGGTGGAAATGAAATACGCATCACAACCCAATCACATTACAAATCAATTCGATCTACACGGCGTGAGTAAATGCAGCGCATCATGCAATTTACCACCACCGCGGTGTTACTTTTGTCTGTGCGTTGCCCACATTCGAGTCAATTTCCTCGACAAGTTATTTTTGCATGCAGTGTCAGTGATAGCACTGAGCAAGAATGTCTTCTCATTTTCTCTATCACAGTGACATCACTGATGTGGTCACAATATCCAAACATGGGTTTAACCGTCAGTCTCAAGTGATCAAAAGATTTTCCGTTCAATTGACATTGAGTTTTAACTGAAAATAAGGTGTACATTCTATAGGCTTACTTTATAAGTTAGGTTTATCTTACTTTTCTTACATTGTATACATGTAGTTCAAGAGAGTAAGTAGCACAGATAGAATTTGATAAAGGCGTAGCAGTACAAAATCGGCATGTACAGATGAGCTGAAGTTGCATTGTGCATAAAGCGCTCAGTTTTGTACATAGATGTACGTGTAAGTTGTTTTTTTCTGCTCCTGGATACGTGTTGCATGTCGGTGTTGATATTCAAAATACATGTATCAAAGAGCAGATTAATACTTTTCGTGTTCTGACGTTCAATTCAAGTTTTGATTGCAGTGTTGAACTTCAGAACATTGAGGTCAAGTTTTCATAAAAAGAAATGTACAATAATTTGAAATTCATATAATGACTTGCCTGTATTACATTGCTACACGTAGATGTTCATGAAGCTGTTTCAATCTCGTTTTGTATTGTAGATTTTTAAGCGGGTAAAAGTTTTGTCTGCATCCACTACTCAAACCATTGTCATTGTTAAGTGTCGTTTTTTGTTCTTCCCGGGTGTGCTATTTCTTGTGCTACCCATATTGGCCGACAAAGTGTAGATAGACGAACATTATCGTTCACAATCTTTTTCTAAAACTGCGCTTCGAACGTCTCATGAAATGATGCTCTATCATCCGTTTTGCCTACTCATGCGACGAAAGCTTTGTTTGGGTGCAGTGCAGCGTAAAATGAATAAGCTTGTGTCGCGTGCGTGAACAAGAAGGGAAATGAATAATGTGCCAGCCTTTTCAATGATTGGAACAAGCTTACATCGCCATTACGCGCGCTGAGCATGGGATCACTTTATTGTTGATTTCACCAGAAAATGTTCTATGTTGGCATGTGAAATTTCAAAGTCCAAAGTATCTAAAACCACTCATTATGGCAGAATCTAACATCATATTTCCAAGAACAAGCCATCTGAAGCAAAATATGACCAATTTTCCAAATCAGATCTATAGGCTTGTTTATTTATAGGCATTTGTTCATGATCATGAACTGGACTATCACAACTTATGTCGAGGTAACCTTTTTACATCTCCCTTAGAAGCCGGGGCAAAAGAGAACGACTTGGCTGTTGGCCAAAAACAGTAGCTGCTGGTCAGCGGGAGGATTTTTTCATCAAAAGATGTTTCAATTTACACTGTAGGATAATGTAGCTTTGCTTGTTGTATCAACGCGTCTGGCCCCGATGTCAAGTCGACTCAAATTGAATGAGGTGCAGTTGGTGAAAATGGGATGAGACATATCAGGCGTACATTCCTCTTTCTTACTCTCATCTATATGTCTAATTAATTGATTAATTATATACCATACATATCCTTAAAGCATGTTCGTGGTCTATAATGGGTTAGGGAGATCTCGAAATACACCGAGGCAAAACGCCTGAAAGTATAAACCTTGTGTTGTTCGGGGGAAGGTGCATGGTCATTAAAATAGAAGCCCCGTTTTCGTTTTCAGTTATGAAAAGTATCAACAAATACATACTGCATCATGCAAAACATTGGTATTTTTTCGTTTTTAAGAGGTATTCTATAGAAACACTAGACCAGTTATACTATTTGCCTCAGAGTATTTTGAGATGGTCCCTTAAATGCATCTCATTGTGCATATAATGTACATAAAGCGTCATCATTTTTTATAAAGCAAGCAAGGAGGTGCAATATTGATACTTGTGTGAGTGAATAAAGCGTCCAATAATTTTGTGAAAATCATATCTTTGTTGTCATTTTAAGTATTTTTGCAAACCCTCCTGATTGGGCAAGCATGCAATTGGCCTTTTCATAAACTCTCAAGGAAGTCCATTCGTCATCCAGTAGATTCTTCCTTCACCATTGGGGAAGGAACGAGACCGATCCACAGCGCCAAGAGTGTAGTAACCTTTTCATGCCATCGTTTATGCAAAACGTGAAATCGATCGATGACATTTAAAATGTTCTTAAAATAGTCAAATATCGACATGTTGATTAATCCTTGACAGACTAACCAGCCTTTTTTCAACTAAAATGTCAACTAACCAGGGCCGTAGCTAGAGGGGTAAGGGGAGTTTACTCCCCTCCCCCTTCCTCGCCATGACCCCCAAAAAACTATACAACAGGCCTGCTGAGATTGTGTCTCCTTTATTTTGTTACAATCCACATCGAAAAATGCCACTTATACACGAAGTTGACACCGCTTGCTGACCAGAAAAGAATCACCAAGCTCGTATGCGGAAAACTTGTCAAAAACAACCTGTCGTGCCTGTCAAACATCCAATCTACTGCCTATTTCCTTGTGAAGCGATGATTCTCTCCCAATTATGCCCGAAGGCTAGAAAACCCGGACGCCTTTGCCTTACCGGCACGCCCCATCACGTACCATCCATGATGGAATTACACCAAACGCGAACGACTTTTTCAGCGGCGAAATCCGATTTACCTGTAATTAGTCTTGAGATGCATGGCAATATTTTCAGAACAGTGTCGGCTTGCTTTGGGGGATAAATCATCTCCTATAAGCCAATGTTCCCCAAGAAAATTTAATTTGATCAGGGGATGAGATTTGTTCCTAACTGTGTTGGGTTTACCCGAGACGTTGTGTCTTTTTCTTCATCGTCTCGTCATTTGAAAAGTGCACTTTATATAAGGCTTGCTTGTTTTTGAAGCTATTCAAACGTAAATATCTTAAAGTCGTCAACTGGAATGGAGATTAAGGTAAATTGCTTATTATTGTGCCATTTGGGATAGACAAAGTAAGCAACATAGGGGGCTTAGACAGAGCGTTATTTCCATAACTCAATCGAGCTAGTGTACTTTCAAACAAAATTATTTCTACTGGTCTAAGTGTTTGAAGAAACAGTGTTAAGAACAAATTTATTGGTGCATTTATACCGTGTTACGTGTATACATCCTTGTAAAGGGCACCACCAACAATCTATTCAGGTAAGTAGGCTATGTCAATGCACAAGGTTCATACTCATGCAAAGTCGTCAGTGTGAGTAAAGAAATCAACAAAGCGGCCAATTAAAGCAAGGTGTGGCAAGATTCAAATCGAAATTTGAAATTATTATAACTTAGTCAGTGAATCTACATATGTGGTGTCGCTAACTGATGAAATGTTTCCACATGTTAATTTTTTCAAAACCATATACATTTCGGAGGGGGTGGGGGTTGCATGGACAGTGGAATCAAAAGGATTACACAGTGCAACGATGAGAAATTATTTAAATGAGGATCTGGCGATTACAAGGAAGTGGGCTTGACTCAGTCATCTCATGCATGAGTGGATAATCAGAAAAATTAGAAACCTTGGTTCTTTCGTCGAATGCCGAATTGATACATGTATTCTTGACAAAAAACAGATTAGTTCTTCTTATCATCCTCGGTATGCCCTACGCACGTTGGCCATGATTATACCTTTAAACTCATGAAGACAACAATTTGCCTCTAAATTTAACTTCTTCCTCCGGAGCTCCTTTGAGGGAAGTTTAATGGCTTTTATGTGCGCGATGAGAGAGCTGAATATGAAAATAAACAACATAAGTTGTGATCATATAAATTTTTAGACATCACAGCCGTCTGTAGCCTAGAACATTATGAATAAGCTATTGATCAATAATTGGTATTATTAGTATAATATCGATCATCGTTTTCATACATTCGCATTGATCCAATACATAATGAAAAGTATTTTGCGCATTTGAAATATTTATGTCGCGTGATATTTTGTATCCTGTATGTGATGTCCAAAATTAAGGTTAAAAATGACGTATGAAGTGAACAAGTCTAATATATCTAACAGCAAACTTATTGGTAAATAGAAAATCAATGTTATTTATCTTTTAGCTTGCAGATAAATAGAAAGTGCAATGAGGTTCTAGAATGTTCAAAGCAAAGGTTTAGAAGCATTATTTGATAAATAAGTTAAACAGGCTGTTAGTATTGATCTATCATTACATGCATCAGTCTGTGTCATCCAAAATATTGATGGTATCTATTTTTTACCAACTTTTTGTAAGCGCTGTCTAAATCACGTGACACTTTACATGTACAAGCACATGACACGAAGTGACTATTTCGTGCACGTTTTAATAATGGTGCTGTTAACGTTTTTACAACAAAAAGACAAAATAGCTCAATTTGTTGATGGAAACGACTTCTGGAATAGGAGGTGACTGGGCACTGAGCCGACAGCTTGGTATTATCGCCCTTAATAATACCAATGGTCCTTTAACGTGGTTAGCCTCTCGAGTTCTTTACTTTTATTGCGGATAACGTTATGTAAGATTTGGGTTTATAGTCGGATATCAACCACACATATATGTTATCATCCGACTTCGCAATTTAACCCCGGTTTATCCGCGTTGTTTGTGGCTTGGGGCTGACGGGGAGATGCTCTCTCAATTGACAATTGGTTACCAAACTGCCTGTAAGCATTAAAAGCCAGCCTGCATGTGATACCACCAACAAGATACAAATGAAGATATGTTGTTCGAATACCGCAGACTGCACATGTATAAAAAGTACTTTTCTGAGAGAAATACGAAGCGGGCGACACGAGTTGTTTAAAAAAAATTGTAATCTCATTCTGAATTATCAAAACTGTCAAATGCACCGCAGAAGACACCACGGCTCAGTTTCATACTTAAAAGATTAACATCAAAGCTTTTGTTGAAACATCACCAGATACGGCACATTATGGTAGGCTACCTTCTACAATTCTATGACTTGTCACCCATTGCTTTATGCCTCAATAACACCAGATTTGTTTTTCATTGAAACATACTGATCATATATTCTATGGCGGTGCGATTTATCATCGTTCGCGTTAGCACATTAGAGAACAGTCTTCAAAGATTCTAGAAACTACATGTAACTACGATTCACCAATTTCAATATCAATTCTTTGATGGCCCGTCAAAAACTCGAGAACGGATTCCATCATGCAATGTAGAATCTAGGTTGGGCCCATGCATGACAGATACGACCATGACCAATCTATATATGATGATTAATCTCATATTAGATTCCTTGACAAAAACGTTTGGCTGTGTATAATTTGTCGTCTTTCAGCAAACACGTGAGGAAAAAGCACTTAATGGAGAGCAGAAATTCTAAACAGCAACTTCTACCTGGAGCTTTTATCTGCTAATGGCACATTACTGGAAAGAAGACTGGCGAAAAAAAGGAAAGCAAAACAGCCTTGAGAATCGAAATGACACCTCGAATTAAATGACGAAAGAAATCGAGTATTCATTTACGTTTACGTTTACCTGAGGAGATTTCACCATGATGATATCTAAAATCTACGAGGTGCCGGTAAAGAAAAGTAAACTTGTTGAAAGATGGAGTCAAATCATGACAGGTTTCAGCGTAATTGTCGCACTGGGTACAATATTCTCGGGTAAGGATCAGTTGGCACTCGATGGTTTGCGTCGAGCAATGAACTGATAAAAAGGTGATATGCGGCCCTGCGGGTCACACTCAAAACTACGATCAAAACAAGGCTTGAAATATTCTCCATACAAACCCTGTAACCACTGTGGTTTCCTTGATCGAAGGTGCATTAGTGGCTGAACAGTTTCTCCATCAGTGCATTATGATATTTTAAAAAACAATTCTTTTACTGTAAACTGATAAACGACCGCCTGTTTAGTCTCTTAGCTTCAATGGAATATTCTCTGATCTGTCAGTCAGAGTATACACAGGCTTATGATTCAGTTAACAAAAAAACATAAAATTCATTTTCACCTGTAGAATATTTTCGTCTCATTAGGCAGGTTGAGATCAGTGACTTATCACGGATCCTCACGCGTATTACGGATCGAAATGACTGTACACAAAATTTTAGGCATCTTTCTACAGAGTTTGATGCGTATTACGCACATGATAAGGATCCGTGATGAGTCGCTGTTCTCAACAGGTTCAAAGAGCGTTGGATTTCAATGAAGACTATTAACTATTTTATTGAAATCTTCAACGTATTTTTCCCTTCTCTGTACCATCCTAAACCATCTTCTTCTGCATACTGCATGGATCAATCGCTTCTCGGTGTCATTTTAAAGTCGGTGATCCAGAAATATGAAAGATCGGCTTATTTAAAAAATTAAGACAACTCCGCAAGACGTAGATGTTCATTCCGCCTCGTTCCCAAACGCATCTACATTTCTAACGATTATTGTTTGCAATGTCAAACGATACCATCCAAGGTCGATGTCGCTTATATCAAGAGGATATGACATGTTCTTTATATTTCTCTTGGTTATACTTATGGCGACGGAAAACGGCCTCGGGCAAGTGTGACTTTGTACTTAGTAAGGCTAATGACAATGACATCCGACATTGTACGTTATGTTTTTGATGCATTTCATCCCTGAGGGTATTTCTATCTTAAATGCCGACACTGTTTGCGTTCATTCGGAATAGATATAGATATTGCCATAATGCAGTTATACATTAGGCGTGCAAACTCGCTTAAACTTAGCAGTTATAGTTCATGTATTTGAATTTTTGTACACGATGACATTGTTGAAATTTATATTCAGTTCAAGTTCTTTTTTTCAAATCTCTGAACAAACTGAGTAGGCTTTTAAATAAAGCGATCAAATCCTCATTTCCCTAAACGAGAGTGCAAGGCAATTTTGATGATGATGATAGTTTCTTCACCTGCGGCAAAGGCAACGGGTTCCTGCACCTGGCGCACAAACTACGAATAAGTCAAAATTTTCTTAATGCGCGTCATTATGATTGAAATCAAAGAGCAATATTACATGTGCATGTACATGTATATTCTCGTCATTTTGATGACAATTTCATGGCGCTTGGCGTATTTCTGGATTTCTTTGTCTATATCTGTTGGGCTCTATTTGATCTTAGGATGTATAGTATGGCCTGTATTATGTGCGCTGATGATAAGCGCTTCGCACAAGAGCAATTTTGGTCGTTGCACGCGACAAATACTCCTCTCGTTTGCGGTGATTATCACAGATGTTTACCCGCAGATGAGCAATGTTTTTATCGCTCATCACAGCGAATATTGTCGCATGTCGCAGCGATTGCGGGGCGCTTCACCACAGCGACGTTTTTTCAGGTGTATAGAGCAGTCTCGAAAGATGAATGCGAATTTTTTGGTAACCCGAACTTCAATTAAAATACCATAATGACAGATCAGAGTTTCTGCAAGCTATAATCATTTCTCACGCACTTCAGAAGGTGATGAAGAGGCTCATAACGGGACTTGCTAATGGCCTTCATTAATTAGAAAACAAACTAATCGAGCATAACTCTCAAGATGAAAGGCAATTTGCCTTGTGAAAAAGCTTTTGCAAAACTTATTCGAGAAAAATATCTCTTTTTCATGAACGGGGCGAAGACCAAATATTTTCGAGCAATTTCAACCAGGAGGCTTGTCCACAGAACGGTCCATCTGCTGCGGGCCATGCCGGCGGGCCAAACCACGGCCGCTGGCATGACTGGTGGACGGCACTGCATGGTGGAACTTGTAGCCGCACAGGTCGGCCTATCGTCAGCAGCGGGAAGTACGGAGGTGACTACACCCAGGTTCTCATGAATGGCAATGGATACTAGGATCATTGACTTGACAGTATACGGAGACAAAGACAGAAATATACGTCTCCTTTCATTTCAATTCTAACTGTTGACTGAAAGATGCGATTGCATTGAGGATGATCTCGATGTAAATATCACCTATAAAAGGACCGCGAAGTAATATCCTCGTGCGAAGTCATTTCCTCTGCAATCGGTTGTGCTCTCAGGAATGATCTTTGTTTTTAACACCGAAAAGCATGTAATTTCCGGAGTAACATCTTGATCTACAATTATATGCATTTACTAGTACCTGACAATAACATTCCAAAACACTCCCATGATTATTTTTTAGTTACCAATTCATGGAAGCACGAAGGGACATGCTTAACTTCTACAGTGAGGTGATACTTCTGATAAGACACTCACCCTGACCCTGGTGCCAGTGAATCTCGTGAATAATTTTACTTTTGAATTCAAGCTGCGTTCATGGATACATGTACCCGACATCCATGCCTACAGAAAGGTGACTGAAATAACTTTGTGTTCTCCAATTCAGTTCTGTAAAATTGATGATCATCGAACTTTAATCACAGGGCATGGTCCATGCGCTCACAGTGAATCATAAATTCTACATTTAAATTTATATTTAACTCATGATCAAATACATCAATGTTTGGCCTTAAGTGTCGCAGTCATTGGACGTGTAATATCATTCCAATACAAAACGTACTTTTATTTTATTGAATTGATTCTGCAAATGATCACGGAACCTGGATTACAAGATAAATATCAATCATTTATTAATCATTCATGAATAATATGCTACATTTGAATTTAACTGAAGTCCAAATGATACCTTTTCACATGAATGAATAACCAGCTCGAAGAGCCAAACCGCATCGACAACCAGCTGGAAGAGTAAATGAGCAGAGGTTACTGATGCAGCAAACATTGACACATGATTGATTGGTGAAAGTAATACAAAGAGTGTCCTCCCGAGAAAGCAACTTATATTTTGCACCCATTAAATCAACTCTGTTGACCAAGCTAGTGGGCCGCGCGCTACATGTTGTTTATTAGTAGGTAATCATACATTTTATCTCGCCAGTTGGGACCAAGAATGAATAACATAGACATCGAATCTAGTGACCGCCTGAGAGTGATTCGCTTAAAGATAGCAATCTCATCTGTCCATTATGGCAGCAGATGACCCGCAAATGGGATGATATTGGATGTAATGCGAGGAATACAGCGTACAAATCAGACCCCTGGTGGTTGGTTAGATCGCTCAATGATCAAATTCGGCCGGATAAATCCCATCTTTCGACATAATTTTATGGAGGTACTTGAACCTCTCTCAAAACCGACGGATACACATGAACAGCGACTGCCATCTCTGTGAAAGTGCTGACAACTGCACCAGTGACAGTGTCTCAAGCCGTTTATTTTCTTCAATATGACCTGGTTGTGACGCCGCCCACAACATTGTCTTCCGTTTGGTTATGACGGTGACGGTTCCATTCGTTGACTTCAATATGGCCTGATTGTCACATATTCCATGTTATATAATAATACGTACGCCCATCACTGATTGTGGTGCCATCAAAGGTCCAGGTATAGGCCTACTGCGTGATTGCTTCATCTTTTTTGCCTGACGACTAAAGACGTGGCCAGAAGCATCACTAAGGACTGAAGACGGAAGACAAGATGTAAGGGTCGCTGGATGAACTTTTCCGGACTGCCGCACTTGTAAATGCTACGGAAGTTAGAGCATGGTGGCCAATAACGAAGGCAGAAGAA
Source organism: Lineus longissimus (assembly GCF_910592395.1). Classification (NCBI taxonomy): domain Eukaryota; kingdom Metazoa; phylum Nemertea; class Pilidiophora; order Heteronemertea; family Lineidae; genus Lineus; species Lineus longissimus. Next base: position 7,935,489 of record NC_088309.1, read on the forward strand.
GACACTGTCTTCAATGTTCAGACTGTGATACCGTCATTGTCCATGTCGACAGTGGTCTTTAAACTATCATGACGGAAGAGCTCGTGTAGACACACACACAGCAACTGCCAACTAAACAGCCCCAGTGAACAGTGTCTAAAGGCATGTCTTGGCTGATATGAATAAAGTCTAGCAAATGCTTTTACTTCAGTTTTGTACAGAAAGGCCTGGTGTAAGTGTACATGAAGTTTTAGATAAAAGCATTTGCTAGTCTAGTCTTTATTCATATCACCCAGTGTCTTCAATATAGCCTGGTTGTGACATCGACCACAGAATTGTCCCTTGTCCTCCGTATAGTTATAACGAAGACGGTTCCAATGACATGCCTCTGTTCGTTGACTTCAATATGGCCTGATTGTCCTGCATGATTGTCCCCATCTTATTAGCCTAACCACTCAAGACGGAAGACTGAAGCTGTGGGGATCGCTGGATGAACTCATCCGGACCGCCGCATTGGTGACTGCTATGAATTGAAAGTACGTTGATCAATATCGAACGAACGCAGAATAAATTGTCTTCAAATGTCCGGATTGTGATACCGAAAGTGTCTTCGTTCAGTCCCTTATACATGGTCGGGTTATTACATCGTATATCCCAGCTATGTTCTGGTCAATATCGACAATATGGTCTCGTTGTGACATCGTCCAAGTCGAGTCAACGCCAATATTTTCTTCAATGCTGGAACGGGGTGACATCACTCATGTCTTTTGCTATTGAGTTGTCTAAAGTATTGCCTGATTTACTATCGGACATCCATATCATGTCTTCGATCCAAGTCTCCGATCTAGCTTCTCAACATGGACCTCTGGTACGTTTAACGATTGAAACCAATTGGGTTAAGCGCTATCTGGGAACCATATGCGTATGTATAAAAGGATTGCCCCAACTAATATGATCGCAACGAGGTCACTAAAGACGTTGTCAGAAGGAGCAGAATTGAAGACCACTAGGGCTCGTTGCATGAACTAACCCGAATGCCGCCACCGGGACCGCCGTATTTGTGACTTCTACGGAATTGAGAGTCAGATGCCCATTATTGAACGCAGAAGACGAAGACATAGTCTATAGATGTCCGGATTGTGTACCGTTATTGTCCCCGTTTAGTCCCTTATACAACGTTGATCTCTGCCATGATCTGCTCCATGTCGACAATACGGTCGACATGGAGTTGTGACATCGTCCTCAGTCCATAGTTGGGACATTGTCCAAGGCATATCCACGTCTATATTGCCTTCAATGGCCGAACGGTGGTATCATCGCCCATTTTCTTGGCTGGTGTCTACAGTATTGCCTGATTTACAGCATCAATGTTAATGTCTTCGATCTATCTTATCAACTTGGACTTCGTGTGACATCGCTCAAGTCATGTCGTCGTCTATATTGTCTTCAATGGCCGAACGGTGGTGTCATCGCCCATTTCATTTGCTAGTGTCTACAGTTGCCTGATTTACAGCATCAAAGTCAATGTCTTCGATCTATCTTATCAACTTGGACTTCGTATGACATCGCTCAAGTCATGTCGTCGTCTATATTGTCTTCAATGCCCGAACGGTGGTGACCATGCCCATGTCATTTGCTCTTGAGTCGTCTATAGTTTGCCTGGTTTACAACAACCATGTCATGGCTTCGAGCCATGTCTATGATCTCTTCAACATAGACCGGACTTCTTGTGACATCGTTGTATTGTACCTTTGGTGATGGGAACCCTCAATGGGACCAATGTGGCCCGACCGTGACATCTTTACTTGAATGACTTAGCCGATTCCCGTCAACAATGTGACGATGTGGTATGATTGCCACATCCTCAGTAGGATGACTTAGAGCCTTCAACATTGTGAGACATGATCGTGACATGCTCTAAGAGACGACTTGGCCAATATCCGCAAACAATGTGCATAGTATGATTGTGGCATCCTCAGTTGAATGACTTAGACGATTGTCTTCATTGGGGTATGTCTAGGACAGCGCGCCTCAGGAACAGTGGGATGACTTGGCCGATTCCCGTCAACAATGTGGTATGATTGTGACGACTTGGCCGATTGTCTTCAGTAGGACTTCAGAAGGACTACGAGTGTGACATCTTCATCAGGATGACTTAGAGGATGTATGAGACGATTGATTGTCTTCAAATACGGCATGATTGTGACATCGTCATTCGAATGATGGAGTGATTGTCTTCAATGGGCTGATTGTCCTTCCTCAGTAGGTTGGGTTAGTCGACTGTCTTCAATGTAGTATGTAATCCTCAGTGGGATGGTTTAGCCACTCCAATGTGGCGCGAGGGCGACATTCTCAATGGAGCACGACTCGGACAATTGTCTTCTATGTAGCAGGACTACCACATCCCCAATGGGAGGGCTTTAAAGATGATTTTCAAAAAGGCTTGATTGTGACTTCCTCAACAGTATCACTTTGCTGGGCATCTCAGATAAGGTATGATGCATATAAATATGCAAAAACAGTTGACCTGTATTCACTTTATTTCACAGTGACAATATTGTTACAACATGAAATTTCATCAAAAATAAATTAGTTGCTACATTCACAATCAGGTTAACAAAACAGAACCTCTGCCGGTGAGGACAGCCCTAGTCAACCTTGTTTCGAAGTTTGACAAGGAGAGTATGCTCTCCACAGCTCAGTCCCTTCTCAGTTGCCAGTTCAAAGATAACGGCTTTTGTAATATTTGCATGGTAGGCTAAGAACCATTTCACCAGAGAGTCAGCCCTGCACAGGCCTGTTACATTATTTACGATTGTCTCATTAAGACTATGCCTCAAGCTGAATATTTCATATATCCAGAATTAATCCATTATCCAGCAATACTAAAACTTACCAAGATGGCTGGTTTTGATTCTTTTTGGTACACCCTGTATCAGTTCATATCACATACTGTAAATCAACAAATTTGTGCACCTTTTCGATTTAGTAATTTGTGAAAACAGTAATAGATCCTCTCAGATCTCCTTATCTGGAGTTATTAGACCATGATAACAAGTTATGCTAATTTTCAATTTGAGCAATGCTAACGACAAAACGATGAAACTAGAAAGCTGTGGCACCACTTTGAATTGAACAAACAACGTTCATTATATTCACAGCTATTCAAGTTCATAAGGGTTTTTAGTGTTGACCGCTAGGCTATGAGGCTATCATTTGGTACGGGCGTTTCTTGATAGCAATGAATGGTTCTACTGTACATGTATTTAGAGTAATGGTTTTGGACTCCATGACTAACAAAACACGTATCACGTAGAACAACATCTGTGTCACACTGAACACACTGGTTTAACTAAGTCAGCATTTCGCATAAAATAACAATACCTTTGACAACAGTGCAACATGAACAATACCAGATGAGAAGAAAATTCGGCAGAATCAGCCCTGTGTCAGGATCGGGCATCCAAAGTGGTTTTCAGATTGCCATTGGGGTTGTCTGAACTGGAACCATTGATAGGTTCATTTGGTTCTCTAGGCCTGGCCCTTCCCCTTCCCCGCCCTCGACCCCTACCCCTTCCTCTACCTGTCCCATGACCAGGGACATCGAAAGCTTCCTCAGAATCATACTGCCTCTTCTCGTCTCCAAGCGACTCTGATTTGTCGCAAATTTCCATAGCACCACTAGCCTGGTTAGACCCTCTTCCCCTCCTAGAGCCACCCTCTTCTCTCCAACTACCTGACCGCCCAAAATCTTGTGAACTTTCTCTGTGCCGACCATCACGATCATCTTCCCCCTTACTTCTTCCAGACCCCCTCCTATCATACCTATCATGATCATGATCATGCCTACCATAATCATCTCTTCTATGAGTATAATCACGACCATTGACCTCAAATCTTGCCCCTTTTGGCCTCCGTTCACCATACCCATCAGATTTCCTCCCACTGTAAACGATATCATTATTATTTTGACTAGAATTCCTACCATACATAATACTCCCACTACAACTCTCCTTATTATCTGGTTCATCCCTCTGTCCATGTTTTATTTCACCATCTTGCCTCCCTTGTCCTCGCCCACATTTCCTATCATCATGAGCAAATGAATTGTCCCTCTCCGCGTCAGAGCTGACTAAATCCTGCCCTCCTCTTCTAGGCCTACCCTTTCTCTCATCAAAACTGGATGAGTGATTTCTCTCACCGTTAGGGCTGGTGGTATCCTGCCTCCTTCGTCCCCGCCCACGCCCTGACCTTACACAATCCCGGCCATGTTCAGTATCTATATCCTGCCCTGTCCCACTCCTGGAATGATCATTTACACCAGATTCCTTATCATCTTTACCAAACCTCTCATCAAGATCTACACCATCTGTTCGCCTCCCTCTCCCTCTCCCTGAACCACCTCTCTTCCTACCAGCCTGATAAAATTCTACCGGCCCCCTAGCACTAATCTTTGACTGATCACCCCTCTCCCCCGACTTGTGTTCCTTCTTGGCAATGCCACTCTCTTCCACCTGATCCTGGCGAGGCCGGTCTTTATCAGAACTGTCCTTTATCCTGTCTTCTTTTCTGAAACCACCTGCTTGTCTACCATTTGTAGTATGAGCGCTGCCCTCTTTTGAGCTCACTTGACTATCTCTAAGACCAGTGCCTTCTCTCTGATCAAAACCAGACGACTTCTCAGTGGTCTTGCCGGATCCATCCTCTTGAATATGCTTAGCACTTTGTCTATCCTCATAACGAGAGCTTTCAGAACATCTCTTCCTATTGGTGTCATATTTCCTGTTATCAGACTGTTTTCTCTCTGAATCCTTCCTTTCCTCAAAGTCCTTTCTGTCATCATTTCCTGATCTGTTAGATTCCTTTCTATCCTGATATCGTTTTCTGTCTGAGTCCTTTCTATCATCAAATCCTGATCTGTCAGATTCCTTTCTATCCTGATAACGTTTTCTGTAATCCTTTCTATCATCATATCCTGATCTGTCAGATTCCTTTCTATCCTGATAACGTTTTCTGTCAAAGTCCTTTCTATTATCAAATCCTGATCTGTCAGATTCCTTTCTATTCTCATATCGTTTTCTTTCAGAGTCCCTTCTATCATCAAATCCTGAACTGTCATATTCCTTTCTATCCCCATATCGTTTTCGGTCAGAATATTTCCTTTCGTCAAATCTTGATCTTTCAGATCGCTCCCTCATGTTGTTATCCTCATATTGTTTTCTGCCAGAGTCCTTGTTCCCTTTAACAAACTGAATCTTAGCAGCCATGTTCTTCTCTGACCTATCATTAGAATCTCGACCATTTCTAGAATGGCCCGATTTCCTCTGTTTATCCTTCACATCTTTCTTTGACTGTGATGATTGTTCTTGCGCCTCTTCCTTTGTAGGCAGCTGAAGGCCATACACCAGACCATCCTGAAAAAGACATTTTATATTAGACAAAACACTCAAAGCATAGCAGAGGATGTACTCCCTAAACTACCAGCAAGGAACTTTCTTGCACATTGGCATTTGACAAGCATTGTTTTCAGGGTTTTCATGACAGCCTTTACTTTCAAAAAAGAAAAATGTTGCCCTTAGGCTACTAGCTACCTTGATTGTTCAAATCAACATGTTTTATTTCGGCCTTTTGGTGCGTTAAGTCATGTTGTCATAAGACTTCCACAAAGCAAGATTCAACTTTCCAGACTCAGAGGTGAGAATTAACGGCAAGGTTTTGTTCTTTGATACCACACACCAGTACTGTATGCCGAATACATGTACTTACTGCTGGGACAAGAAATTTGTTCTTTTCTGCCTCGACATCAATGATGGCACCTTTGGCCTTCTGTTGAAGGTAGAGTGAAGACATTTTCTTCTGCAATGCCACCATCTCTGGATTTGGTTGGTACTCAATGGGGTTATCGTCAACTCGGGTGCTAATCTCTAAGGATTTGTCATCGTAGCTTATGACATCACGGCATACTGGGCAGAAAACCTGAAAAAGATTAGACAAATATTCTAAGAACGGCTTTTTAAAATGCAAACCGTTAGCCCGAATTCTCTGAAGTTTTGAAGGACGGATCACTCATCATTGATGGGCAATGCCTTAGTATCGTTACCTCCAAAATGTTGGCTATGACACACATCACTATTTGCGATGAAACTCTTCATTGTAAAATGAATAGTACCTTCTTCTCCTCCTGCCCTGAGTACAACGCTTTTGATGACTTTTTCTCATCCGTTTCCTCGAGACTGAACTTGATGAATCTGCTCAAGCAGACGGGGTGGAAATAGTGATAGCAATCTGTCCTCGAGATTGCGTCCTCCTCGGTGAAGTGCTCCAGACAGATGACACACGGACAGTGCGGGACGTTGCTGTCAGTCAACACGTCTTTAGCAATCTGGAATGAAGGCGATACTTTCGTTTAGACGATATATCATCGCCATGTCATGTGTTTTATCACCATTTATGTCATGATATTAATTCCCAATAACAGGTTGCGATACTACGCACAACGGTTTGAAGAACTGGCAATAATACATAGTCTGACTTACTTCTATTAGTGAAAACAGCATGGGGCTACCCTTGTTAGCTTCTGCATGTTCATCCAACCGTCTTGATAAGCTGCAAAGAGATACACTACACATTTAGAATGATTTATCGAGATTATGAGATGTGAAAGTGGAGATTTGGGTCCAGTAAGTTACTGGATATTATTTGGCACAATCTTCTCCAGTTCGCTTAGATTAAATATGGGCCAACCATTTAAAACACTACAAAGGTGATAAAACCATCTTTACGTCTTCATCAAGTGATATCATAGAGGGCCATCACCTATTTGCTGCATGTTTATTTAGTTCATCAGAACATCAACGTCTGCATATGACCAACTTGTCAAGTAAAACATATGTATATTACCTTTCCATTTCATCATCAGCTAGACCTCTTGGATTTCTTATTTTGATCACAGGTGGTTGTCTGGGGTACTGAAGTTTAAAAGTTTACGTATAAGCAAAAAGATGGATAAAATCCTTTGGAAAAAACACATCATATCGGTAATTATCACCTGGTTTCAACATTCAGAGATATTTTATGATGTACTTTGGAATTAAAAAGCATTTGTTTCTGAAAGGCATATTTACAATACAAACCAAAACATAATTCCACCAAAATGCATGAGAAACATTGAACCAAGCTAGATTAGGAAATCAACTCACTGTACAAAATACCAACTTTGTTCACAATCTTTGCAAGTACGGCTTCTACAATAATTTTCACTTCAGAGCAGCAAATAGTAGAAAATCTGTAAAATCATACAAACCTCAGCAGGAGACAGTTCAAATATAAGTGTGAGGCAGACGTATTGCTTCTCAAGATCATCTTCTGTTGATGGATGCAACTGCAGCTGTATGGTAGAGGGACGCTTACTGGAAAAGAAAGTTAGAGTTCAGTTACTCAAATCAGAAGCAAACAATTTTTAATGTAGAGTGTCATGGAGAAATGACCATGGGCACTCTTGGGCAGGACAAACCCTTTTACAAAAGGGTTTGACTTGCCCAAGGGTGACATTGTATCATGGCTTCTACATCAAGTTGGTCACCAATCAGTTAAATAACATCTGGTATGACTGACACTGGGTTTGTGTGGAAAGGATAAAAATTACAGTTTCTTTTCAGTCTCTCACCATGTTTGATATCTATCAGACTGGTATTTACAAAAGCAGCATTTGTAAGACTTCTGGGCAGGCAATGATAAACCATTCCAGGTGTCAATTCGACAAGGTTCTCACGTACCTCTCATCATAAATGACATTTAACTCATGAATGTAGATCGCCTCCAATACTTCAAGTTCTTCTTCTATTGAACTGGAATAGAAATCACATTGTATTTACAGACTTCTAATCTATTTTTGTGTGGCATCTCGAGCCATAGTCTTGCGTCATTGACCGTAAAAACCTATAGTATTGTAAAATTAGTTTGTTTTCCTGACCCTGTCATCAAGTCTAGTGTCAGTATGAGTAGTGTCTAGTGAGATGGACTGCATGGAGCCTGCACATTGATTTTGACACCTAAAAGCAAATATTTTTGCATTAGACAGCAACCGCCCTGTAGTTTTTATTCATCAAATGCTTCTAGGAGTAGTCTTTTAAGTTTTCCCCAATTGATTTCTTATAATTATCACCTATCGTCAGCAGAACAGGTCGAATTGATTCGAGAAAAGTGAGAAGGTGGTTTCACAACCTCCATTTTGACACAACAGTTTTTCATGGGCCTTTGGTCTAAACAATTTTACATTTGTCTTTACCTGAAAAACATTCATAACGACCATCATAAATTCTATTACTCAGTAGACATAATGTAACAATCAAACTAAAGTATAATCTTGAGTTCAGTGGCTTAGTACAGTGTAAATGATAAGTTTTGGGTATGTCCATTTTCACAGTCATCTTCCGAATTTCTCTCGATTCGGAAAAACAAACATGGCGGAAAGGAAAGGAGAACCTGCATTCAATGCAAAAGTTACCGACTCACTGCGACCGTATGTTCAACGCAATTTACATGAAATTGCGTTTTTATTGTAGTTTGGTATCTTACCTTTGTAATGCGGTAATATCGTCTGCATATCTGCCTTATCAAGGCTGTGAGCATCAATCGTAGTTGCAGAAGTTGCTGGATCGCTCATCCGCTCGTCAACAGTGAATGTACATAAAAATGTACAGTCTGTACATAATGTACACGAATGTACAGCTCTTGTGCATATGATATGTGACAGTGCGTTTGAAAGTGTTTTCCTGTGAGGTTATTGTTTCCATGATTCGAAACCCCTGATTTTTAGCTTTGTCAACCTGATGCATGTGAAATGATCGGTGTTTTTTTCCGTTTTGTATTGGCTTCAGGCAAGGACACAGATGACTGAGATGTGCATCTCATCTGCATGACGGCCGGAGTGTTACTTTTTGACATATCTGGCAATCCGCCTTTTTCTCATGAATGCCTTGATCTTCCCAGCTGTGTTCATGGTTAACTTCGTAACAGTTGTAGGATGCCGTTGAGAGCTAGTTGAAAATGTTATGTGGTAAAATGACCACACTTCATTGCCCTGTCATCATCATGCATACGGTATCATGATATTACGGCAGCTACTAAATAGTGTCCTTTCCTTACAGGATTGTTATCCAACACACTCATCAGATAAGAACTCCACCACCACCAATGCCACCTGGTTTTCTCCAGAGATTGACGCCAGAACATGCCCAGAGGCTAACGCCTGACCAGATGCATAGACATACTCCAGATCAGATGCATAGACTTACTCCAGAGCATGCTCACCACCTTACACCGGACCACTTTCTAAGAGGATTACCCCCTGACCTCAGTCGGCTGACACCTGAACAGTTGCAGCTCTTGTTAAAGCAAGGCCAGGGGAAACCTCATTCACATTTGTCGAGATCTCCGGAACAAATTTATCTCTCCCCTGCATTCAGCCAGAGCCACACCATGAGTCATGGGGGTCCTTCGCATGTTGTTCGGGGTAAACCTGAAGCAATGTTCCAGTTGGCCTCACAGGGGAAAACGCCCCCACCCTTATTAAGAATGACTTCATCTCCCCAATCAACTACAGCTGCTGAACTTCATAAACCAGTACCAGATCATCAGCAGCGACAAAGACTAGTCCAAGAATACCCTAATCAGAGAATCTCGCCACTTCCTCTTCTTGATATGCAAAATATTGCACCCCCTCCAGCTCATTCTTCACCTGCTGCCCAACTTCTGTCTAAGTCACCACAACCCATCATGTCGCTGTCGATACCAACATATCACAATCAAGCTCTTGTTCCACCTCGGCGGCCTAGCCCTTTACTGCCTGATGGACAGTTTAGTACAAGTCAACATCGGCCACAGGATTTACAAACAACTAGTGCTCAATTAGGACTAAGCCAGGCTCAAGCATTACCCAAGCTGATGGGACTGTTAAGTGGTAATCAGGGGCATTTCTTGTCCAGTGGTCTCTCGGATGATACAAGTTTATCACAAGCTGTGAACTACCAAAGTGCCTTGTTACAGACATTAGGTTTCAGTACAAATACATCTCTAGCACCCCCAGCTGCCGCAACTAGAGTGTCACCAGTAAGCATTCCGAAACCTCATCTTGACTTAGAATCACCGTATAGCCAAAGTGTCCCATTCCGTTATAAGACAGAAGAAGATAAACCACATTCGAGTGTCGCACAGGAACATCGGTATCCTTCGCCTTCTCTGTTATTAGAAACGGAGCAGATGGGAACAAGGGATGTGCTAGATTATTCTAAAAGTGGTCATGTGGAGGCTGTGCTAGATATAAAACCAACACTGCCTCTAGACATGGTAGAAAAACCTGTAGCAGAAGTGGAGGAGTGTAAAGAAAAAACTGACAATGTTGCTGAGAAAGAACAAGAAAGTGGTACATGTAGTACTAATGATAAGTCAGAAGAATGGGATAATATTGTAAGTACCCACATTTTATCAGTACTGAATTCTGCACATCCCCATGTTCACTTACAGAATGGCAGAGTTCCAATATTTATATTGAATATTCTGCTGACTGATCAGCTTTTATTATTAGTATTACCCTTTTACAATACAAGGTGGGCTCTTGCATTGTTCTGCGATCTCTTTCATGTGTTTCATTAATGCTTTTGTGGTCTCAACAAAACCGCGTCCTAAATGAGAGGTTTTTGCATGTGAAGTTATCTATGCATCCTTGCACATGTTATCCTTACATTGCTTTGTTGTTTAGTTTCTTGTTGAATTTATAGATGACAGCACTAGATTGTATTTGTTACCAGGTTGACAAACATTCCCAGGGTTATCGTGGTGAATTCTGGGGCTGCACATAAAGATCTATACTTCAGTAGGGGTTGTATTGGGTTTCTCTTGTTAATAAAAAAATGAGGTATTGGGGATTTTAACACCTGAGGAATGTACTTTATTGTTACTGGGGATTGTTATACTATAAAAAACAGTAAAAAATAAGAAAATGTTACAATTTTTTTAATGAAATTCGGTTTTGATTCCAAAAGAAAGTACATGTAACTTGTAATGTAGCTATATTTTTATCTGATATTGGCTGCGGATAATGATTTTTAACCCACCATGGACCAAACCTTGCTACTTTAGCAAGGAATGCATGGAGCCTCTCTGTGGTGTAAAACCTCCCTGTGCCATTCTTAAATCTTAACCACATTTCCATAGATAAATTCATTACATTGATTAACCCCTGAAACTAAAATGTTGTTTTGGGACAACTTTTTGAATTTTGATAACTAATGACAAATGATGAGACTTCTATCTTGTCTCTTCATGTATCGCACTAAATCTGATGTAGTTTCATTGCTCAGTCAAAGCACTTCACCTTTTGTCCCTTTTCCCGTTACAGCCAAATCCCTTTAGTCAACGTGTGAATATTCTGACTAATTTTCCAACAACAATGACAACATATAGGTCAACGTATCGATCTCATTCTGTTGCTGTACATAGGGCAAAGTAAGTACCAAACTAGTCAGTTTCTAAAGTCCATATTTGTGTAGTTTTCCAAAAAAACCATCAAGATGATCAAGTCTAAAAAAGTTCTCATCCGACAAGACACTTTGGGAGGAGGGCTTTCCGACTTCTATTAAGCAACCTGTTGGGGCTCTTAACAGATCCAGGGAGCATAGGTAAACCACTAGGCTGCTCAAATCATCATCAAATATTTATAACTGATGATATTATTCTTTATTTCAGGGCGGGGAGTATAACAAGTGCTGCCAAATCATTAGATATTTTACGTCAGAATTTACAAAAAGTCATCAATAAAGAAATAGATGTTATCGTACAGAAATATGTGGAGGTAAGTTGCTTCTTTTTCTTGGGTTACAATTTATTTTCAGCGTCGTTATGGTTACAAAGACACTCTGTCTGAGTGTGTAAATGTGTGCCAGATCAAGTGGAATTGTTCCTTTTCCGTGAAAAAAATGGTTGTCTTAATAATGTAGAATATCAAAATTTCTGCTGGAAGAGAAAAAATGAGCAGACTGAGTAAATATTGCCAGTGTTGCTATGATATATTCTTGTTAAACTACAATATCATGGTGAATAACTTTGTCATCAGTTACATTTGAAATAACTTTGTATCTTTCCCTTTCAGTCTTATTTCAAACCTGCAATGGAAAATATAAAGTTGAACAATGGAGAAAATGCAGTTAGTGCTGAACACCTGTCTGGTCTCTGTCGGCAGCTCCTTGAAGAGGTAAGAGTACTACTTGTCTGAAGCAGGCTGAATTCCTTTTTGCTGTGTAGTTGGTCATGTTAGTTGGTGATACATCCTAACATGTTATGTTGCTTTTGATAAGAATGTTACTGTTGGGGAGTCACTCTACATAGATGATGAAGTGCGACAGGGAAGTAAACTTTTGATGGCATGTAGCTGGCGCAGTGAGTCATGTACCATTTCAGGACTCGTGCAGACTTCGTAACAACAGGTGATGACATCACACAGCTTCATGCTAGACGAGCTAAAAGCAAATGACGTCACAAAGCAAACTGGATGGTTCTCTTGAGACATGATTGCTTCATACATGTACATGTATATGGTATCATGCTTGACTGTGCTTTCAGCAAATGCGTTCATAGTCGATTGTGTTTATTTTCAGGCAAAGAAAATGTACACTACAGAGCATAGAAGTAGTACACCAGTTGGTGATGTGTCAGATACTGTGTCAGAGGCAGGAAGCAATGAGAAGAAAAAGAAAAAAGTAAGATATTGTTTGTTTCTTGGTGTGATGGCTTTGATACCAGAGACAATGACAGCAACACTTTTAATAACTCATATTGCATTTGCAACATCCTTTGATTGAGAAATCTCCTTGGTAGTGATACATTACAAGCAAACGTACTCCATCCGAATGAGAAACATTTGTATTTTGTTTTATTTTAAAGCTCGTTCTCAACGGTTCAAGATTGGGTCCCCTCCACAAGTTATAAGATGCATGTATTGTCTTCTTTTTCAGTCTGCTCTTAGTATATTCAGTAAGAGGAGGAGAATATCAGATTCGGATTCTGAAGCTAGTCAACCTGTTGGTCCTTATAAGCGAAAAGTAAGTTGTCGTTTCCTCCATGAAACCAGAGAAGTTACTGCTTTCTCTGACTTTCTTCTTCTTGATGCAGTTTTCCTGGCCGAGAAGTCTGGTCACAGATCATGCAGTCAGTTCGGGAGCTCTCATTTCAAATTTTGCCCATTAAAATACTACAAAACTTTGTGGTTCTTTGAGAAAACTAACATAGAACTCCACATACATCTTTAGTATTCATTTTTCTCTTTTATCTACTTGCAGAAGGGGAGACCTCCAGCACATGTGTCTGGGTAAGTAAGACAGATCTTTCTCATTCTTATTGAATTGAAAATCTGTCTTGTAAGTTGAGATTGACTTATTGAGATAATATTTCGAGTTCTGACCTTCGTTGAAAGGAAAGCCCATTTCTGATTGATGATGTCACTCCGATAGTTGGTATCATTTTCTTGTTGCCCAGGTATATTCTGCGGATATTTCATTCTCTAAGTTTACACATGAAGATCATGGGTCTGTAGTCAAAGTATCTTTTAGGCTGATTGAGAAACCAGGCCCTTGGTTAGGCCAAGCTAGTTAATAGCTTCTTAGGCTGCTTGATAATGAAACAACTTTTATTTCAGTCGTGCCACCCCTTTGAAAACTGCCAAAACAACCGAACCCCCAAAACGAGAGGGACCAAAGTGGGATCCAGACCGGCTCAAGTCAGACACATTATTTGTGATGGGAGCAAGGGCTAACAAGTGAGTATACTTGACATGTCATGGCCTCAAATTTTACTCTAGCCTAACCACCAATTGATTCTAAAGAGATATAAATAGATGCATTTATGAGTTTTGCTGAATATTTCTTGATAATGAATTTTCCCTTCGCATTTTCAGAGCCCTTGGGTTAGGAGCTACGAGAGGAAGACTGTACATAAAGCACCCTGAGACGTTCAAGGTAGGCTTTAAAATAAAACTCTTCAAAGAGTGTCGTCAAATAAACATTTCATTTCAATATTTGGCTCAAAAATTCTGAGTTACATTAAATCAGTAGTAGGCATTACTTATATAGGTTTGCATAATGCTGGTTTTAATTTGATGGCCAACTGAGATAAAAACCCTGCTTTCCACATACAGTTTATTTACTTTTCACCTGAGAATTATAAACTTGCTTTGAACACATTCTTTCCTTCTACATTTCAGTATTCCGGGGACCAAGAGGACAAGCAGTGGTTGTATGAGAACAATTATATGCCAGCAACTGGAGGCAAGGCTTATATGCTCCTTGTTGAGGATATCAAGGAACTTGCTGAAACGGATGAATACAGGTGTGTTGTTGTGGTCAATTTAGAATTTTCTACAGTTTCTCTTTTGGCCGTAGTATTAGTAAGACAGATGAGGCCTGATCCTTGAAGGGTTTATCTGATTCACCTTAGGAAATGAAAATAGGACTGTCACTGTCACAACCTTATTTGAAAAAACCTAGCTTAGCTTATGTGAAAGAAACCATAGTGCATCTGGCATGTGAAGTTGGCAAACTATCTAAATCCAAACCAGGGCGAGGACTGGCACATTAGAAGCGCATTCCATGACATTGAACTCAAGGAACTTATCAGATGAGTGAGGAAAATGCCATTGCTCTTTCTATTCCATGACCTCGATGTGTTGATGTGGCACAATATACCGCATGAATGATGAAAGGTATTTCTGTTGACCTGTTGCAGAAATAGTTCAGGTCTTATGATGCACATCCTGCAAGGCTTCAGTGTACCCGAGGTGATGCTGGAGAAGATGAGGTCTCAGATGTCGTTGATGAGGACAGATAAGGCAAAGAGTCGGTCAGTTACGCCTAGCAGTGATCAGGGAAAAGACAGGTCCATTGGCAGCTTGTTCCATGACAATGAACTTAATGTAAGTTGATCAGATATACATGTACGTGAGGAAAATGCCATTCCTATCTTAGTCTTTAAATTTTTCTGGAGCTCAAGGCAATGGCTTGGGTCTGTTTTAATGCCAACTGAATTGTATATTGTAAACTGAAATTTTCATTGCAACAATATTTTTACACCTTTGGTTAGGGACCACATACAAGTAGCTTGTTTCTTTGCAACATACATTGTAATTAGGTACAAGTGTCTGTCTAAGCAACTTGATTTAGGCCCTTAAGAAGATGGCATCAATGATTTAATAGCGGTGTGTTCCTCTAAGTAGGGATTATTGTGATCATATGACTGACTGACCTTTAGTAAACATTCTTTTCAATTCTGAATTGCAGGATGCCTTGAGTGATGTTGGTGTTGACGACCTTGATAAAGCATTGCCATTTTCAAATTCAAAGGATTCTGATAAAAGTCTTCTTGATTTAAAGTCCGACATTCAGGTAAGCAAGCAGGAGTTCTTTTAGTTGCTTGAGCATTGAGTTTTCCAGTAGAATGTAAATAACGCATTGACTTGACAGGCAGTCCCCAAATGTCTCTGTTCACCCTTGAATTATCAAGAATATCTATCTTATCCTTCAGGCTTCCCCTGCTAATACAGAACTTGAAATGCTATCGACAGACGAACAAGAAATCTCTCCATTGGCGATGACACGTGGCTTCGATTACTCCGTCAGTCCGATGCCGGGGGTGTCACCAGCACCGTCAGACCTCGATGCACTGGATGATGGAGTACCGCTTACTGCTCCATTTGATTTCACGGATTAAACCATCGGGTCGCATGAAAAAAACACTTCAGTTTGCAATTTGAGTGGAAGTTTGTCAGGGTGAAGTTCTGTGACTAGTATGAAGTGGAGCCTCCTTAAGTGGACAACTATGTCAGCAGGACACTGATGACACTGATTTTGGTCCTGAATAGATGACACCCATTGAATTTCACCACTGTATTGTAGACACCTCTCAGTTAAGGACAGGATGTGACTATCCTGTGGGTGTCCTTGATTGTAAGGTTTTTACTGTAATTGCTCCTGGTGAGTTCATTTCAAACAAAACACAGTATGTGCTGTCGTTTTCCATGGGTCATACCAGAAATATATAAGCTCAGTTTATACATACTTTTGGTCATACATATGTGCTCCAAAACTGACATGGGTGACTTTTGAAAGGTTTCTAAGAAACAAGGCCTACATGTAGATAGTCACATTCACAAGGTCAAGGAACTTGTACTTGAAAGGAATGCGTTCAAAGCCATAATTTTCATATGGTTTGTCCAGTCATCGACATGGTTATAAAGCTTCATGTTCACTCTAAAACTAAATGGCTTTGGGGTCGGGGTACATGTAAGTTCTGTCAATGGGCAGCCGTACTTACTTTTTCAACAGGGTTTCACATGATACACATATAATGCCACGATGATTATTTATCATGAAAACTTTAGTTCTGTTTGCAGCCAACATGCAATGAGAATTTATATGTTTTCACCGCCATTCAGTCAGTGATTGGGTATAATTAGTGTCTTTAAATGTATTGATTTCATTAATGTGCAAATGATAATGTTACCTTTATTTTCATGGATGTTACAATGTATTTAGATGTGATATAAAATGTACTGGTATTTAAATCACTGAATGACTTGTGATACAGATTTCTCTAGAAGTTGTCCAGTGACCGTGGGAGCAAATGATTTTTGACGGTCTGTTTTAAATACACTAAAAGGTAATACTGTGTCAAAGCTATTTAACCGGTTTTTGGCTCATACGTATGTTTCACATAGGCCTATTACACAGTGTAGGCTACATATTTTCATTCAGGCACCCACGAACTGGCTAAAACGCATCTACGTGCAGGTGGGTTTAAGTCAAATCGAATTGAAAATAGATCACACATTGTTTGCTGTAAAGATGAGACTTCTTCCTTGTGTTGTGTCACTTCTTGCACTTGCTTTATTGTAGTGTTTTATTTGGTGATTTTCTTTGACTGACTGTTGTTCATTATTTTAATCTCCAAGCTGGTCTTGGTAATTACAAAAAAATTAATATCAAAAATACTTAAAAGAACTGTTGTTGGCTGATATGGCACATGAACTGTATTATACACTTTCGGACAATTGTTTTGATTACTATGATACAGAACAAAACGAGCTTAGTATACAAATCGACCTTTTTTCTCTCTATGGACAGTTTTCATGTTGCTTGTAATTTTAGATGTCCTCTCCTATTTTTCTCTCCTGTTTTTCTTTTAAATTTGTTTACCTTGTTCCATGTTTGATGAATTACATTTTCTGATAACCAGTTGATATTTCTGAACTGGTTGTTGGGAAGTGTGCGTGGATAAAAGTTGACAAATTAAGATGAAGTCATCTGACAGCAGACTTGACAGAAGCCAGAGTTCTGAGGAAAGTTTGACCACATATTGGACACAAAGTAATGGCCATATTTAAGAAGTACATTGAATGTGTAGTGTGATTCATGGTAATACTTGCCTCTTCGTATTCTGCTTAGGGCTTCCCCCACACAATATCCACATTTTACAGAGGAATACATGGGGATGATTCAATCAGTTGGAATTTATAAATAAGACAAGATAGGCCTGCATTCAGGTTTTTTGTAAGGAAGGGATTTCAGCTCTTAAATTCTACGCACAAGTCTTGTTCGGGCTTTGTATTGAAATACTGCACTGCCGTTGACACATCAGATACATGTAGCAGAGATGAAGGCAATATATGTTCTCCTTTGATGACTTCGTATCTGCACCACAATTGAGAGGAGTGCATGCACATAGTTGAGTAGACTCTGCTACGATACAAAATCTGGAAATTTGGTTGCAAATTGTGGTATTGATTCATAGTTCTCGTAACTCGCTCTCCATTTTGGAACCTACAAGCTTATCTCAGCGCTGTTAACTTGCATCCATTGTCATAAGTTCTCTTGGCATTCATTCGTAAAGTAAATTTTTCATTTAGAGTGTTTTTTTTAGTTGTATCTTACTATAAGAATTACCGTAATTAATAACAGCTACCTCATGTCTGAGTCGACCAGTAATTATAGACTCTCTCTGTGTAACTGGCTCAATTTAATCACCAAGTGTTGTTTAAAGTTGTTTCGACATTGTTAAGTTATTGCTGCAACTTTCCTGTCCTGGTGGGACTGACTGGATAATGCACTAAGGAAATATTTTTACATTGTGAAAGGATATTGATGGTGTATTCTCGTCATATGTTTTGGGTTGAAAGAAACTGGTATCAAGAATCCAGTTTAATAGTATCTCGTGGTGAAATAGTGTTTTGCATTGTAAAATAAGTCAAGAGTGATCATATTGACATGGAGTGATGAATAATGTTATGGTGCACTGTACATGGAGTTTGCGTTTGAAGTTTAGTCACTCCTAATTAATACATCTAGATATTGCTTTATAAATATCATCACTTGCTTCAATTTTGCAAGCGTTGCTGTTGAAATATTGTCAAGTCCAGATCAATTGAAATTTCTCAGAATTGCCTTGATGCTGACGAATCAGATGAGTGGGCAATTGTGGCATATTTTCTATTGACTGGACTCTAAACGTGAACTATGCTCTCAAGGAGTCTGTATGAAACGCACACTGTTCTTATGACTGCTGCATAGGGGCATTCCACTAAGTATGTGAACTTTTTATGAAAGATCCGATCTTTGAGATCTTTTCAACTTTCTTTTGATACCAATTCGGTATGTCCATGTATGTGCTTAATGGTTTCTGCCTCCTGGCAGTCCTTTCATTCTTTTATACTCATTCTTTGATTTCCATTTTGATTATTTTTATGAATCTTTGTACTCTTCAATGCACACTTCTTAGGACTGTCATTATGATTCATAAATGGGGGGAGGGGATATTTTGTACATGTACTTCACTTCTGTTGCATCAATTGATTTTGGATCACTTTCCTATTGATTTCTGCTCTAAACTTTACCACAAAATATTGTGAGTTATATGAGCAAGTTGTGATGTGCTACTTGGATACCTCAGTTTTCGACTGTTTGCGAGTGATTGGAAAGACAACTGGGGTTCTCAATAATGGATTGAATCGATGACCATATGTGACCACTGGAATTCTTAACTGTAATATTTATTCCATTCTAGCTTTACCATTAGCAATAGGCTGCAGTTAGACGGAGTGTTTAGGCCTTGAAGTACTGTTCCACATACTGTAAAGTCAGTTAGGAACCTCTGGGACTGTCAGGTGGCAGCACCTGTCCTGTAGTGAGTAAAAGTCTGGCATACTCTTCTCAGAATGATCTTAAATTGTTAGAGACTACCATCCATTTGGATATTGGGTTATCAAATAAACTTTGATAATGTTGTAAGTTATGTCATGTCATGTAAATTTGTATGTATCATAAGATTGTAAATTTTGTATTTCTGAAATCAGAACAGATTGAAGCAGCGTGATAAGAATTTTTCTTGTTCTCTTGAATAAATTCTTATAATATTGCAAATTATTAATTCATTTTGTATTCTTACTTGAGCTACTGTCTTTTCAGTTCTCAATACTGTCAGAAAATGCCCCTCCCCTTCCCAGAAGTCACCAAAACAAAATGTGTTTTTGGCCGGAAAACTTCATAAGAGGCATCTGGCACAGCAAGGCAGATTGCAGTTGTAGGCCAATGTCTTCCTGATGCGAGAGAGCTAGGTTGTGATAATGTCTTTTTGGCAAGACCTTGACATTCTACATTTTCTTTTCTGAGACATCCTGTAGAGCGAGGAAGTGGCAGTATCAGCATACACTTCTGAAAGTATGTCTTGATTAGTACAAGAGAAATTGTGAGGTTGTGACAATGTCTTTGTGACCCGTTGACACTCTACATAATCCTTTCTGAGACATCCTGTATGGCGAGGAAGATTCCAACAGTATTGTGACAATGTCTTTGTGACAACACCTTGATGTTCCACATATGCCTCTCTGAGACATCCTTTAAAACAAGTAAGATTGCAACAGTATGCCTCACTGGTAGGGAAGAGCAAGGATGTGACGATGTCTTTCAGATAAAACCTTGGCACTGTATATCATTTCAGAGACATCCTGTATAGCAAGGTTGAGTGAGTGTGTCTAATTACAGTGCGAGAGAAATAGGTTATGATGATGTCTTTTTGGCAGGACCTTGACATTACATATTCTTTCCTGAGACATCTTGTGTCGTCACAACAATCTACATGTATTTCACAGCATCCATACAATTTGCCCTTGCTATATACATGATGTCTCAGAAATTGACCAAAAGCTTTGAAAACCATGCGCCCAAGGAAGACATCGTCACAACCTATCTCTCTCGAACCAGTTAGACATACATGTACTTTCTGCCTTGCTATTTACAGAATAAAAGGCACCAACCTTGCCTTGAGACAGCCAAGTGTGGTCTTCAACTCTCTGGGAGACAACCAGCCTGGCCATGAAACAACCCAGTGTGGTCTTCCATCACTGTTGAGAGACACGTATCCAGCCTGGTTTAAGACAGCCCTGTGTGGACATCAGTCACTTCTGAGAGACAACCAGCCTGGCCATGAGACAGCCCAGTGTGGTCTTCAAAGATTGTTGAGAGGCAACAAGCCTGGCATTGAGAGCGCCCGTGTGATCTTCAATTGCTTGGGAGACAACCAGACTGGCCTTGAGACAGCTCAGTGTGGACAGAAATCTTTGTTGAGAGACAC
The DNA here is from genome assembly GCF_910592395.1 of Lineus longissimus. NCBI lineage: Eukaryota > Metazoa > Nemertea > Pilidiophora > Heteronemertea > Lineidae > Lineus > Lineus longissimus. The sequence continues at coordinate 7,956,138 of NC_088309.1, forward strand.
GCATCCAGTCTGACTTTGAGACAACCCGATGTGGTCTTCAGTCACTGTACCATGTTGAGAGTCAACCAGCCTAGCCTTGAGTCCACTCAGTGTGGACATGAAACTCTGTTGAGAGGCAACCAGCCTGGCTTTGAGACAACCGAGACAAGTGTGGTCCTCAATCATGGTTGGAAGACAACCAGCCTTGCCTTCAGACAGCCCAGTGTGGTCTTCAGTCACTGTTGAGAGCCAACCAGCCTTGCCTTGAGACAATCCAGTGCGATCTTCAATTGCTTGGGAGCCAACCAACCTGGCATTGAGACAACCCAGTGTGATCTTCAACTGGTTGGGAGACAACCAGCCTGACCTTGAGACAGCCAAATGTGGTCTTCGATCACTGTTGAGAGACCCGTATCCAGCCTGGCTTTGAGACAGTTCAGTGTGGACATCAATCTCTGTTGAGAGGCAACCAGCCTGGCCTTGAGACAACTCAGTGTGGACATCAATCATTATTGAGAGACAACCAGCCTGGCCATGAGACATCCCAGTGTGGTCTTCAAATACCGTTGAGAGACAACCAGCCTGGCTTTGAGACAACCCAGTGTGGTCTTCAATTGCTTGGGAGCCAACCAAGCTGGCATTGAGACAACCCAGTGTGATCTTCAACTGGTTGGGAGACAACCAGCCTGACCTTGAGACAGCCAAGTGTGGTCTTCAATCGCAGTTGGGAACAACCAGCCTAGCCTTGAGACAGCCCAGTGTGGTCTTCAACTGTACATGTCTAGGAGACAACTAGCCTGGTTTGAGACAACCCAGCGTGGTCTTCAACTGTCTGGGAGACAAACAGCCTGGCTTTAAACCCATTGTGGTCTTCGATCTGTTGAGAGACAACCAGCCTGGCTTTGAGACATCCCAGTTTGTTCTGCAATAATTATTTAGAGACAACCAGCCTGGCCATGAGACATCCCAGTGTGGTCTTCAAACACTGTTGAGAGCTAACCAGTCTGGACTTGAGACATCCCAGTGTGGTCTTCAATCACTCTTGAGAGACATCTAGCCTGGCTTTGAGACAACCGAATGTGGTATTCAACTGTCTGGGAGACAACCAGCCTGGTTTGAGACAACCCAGTGTGGTCATCCATCACAATCAATCTGGCAAACCAGTATGGTTTTCAATTACTGTTGAGAAACAACCAGCCTGGCTTTGAGACAACCTAGTGTGGTCTTCAACTGTCTGGGAGGCAACAAGCCTGGCTTTTAAGACAACCCAGTGTGTTCTTTAATCACCGCTGAGAGACAAATAGCCTGGCTTTGAGACAACCCAGTGTGGTCTTCAACTGTACATGTCTGGGAGACAACCAGCCTGGTTTGAGACAACCCAGTGTGGTCATCCATCACAACCAGCCTGGCAAGCCAGTATGGTCTTCAATTACTGTCGAGAGACAACCAGCCTGGCTTTGAGACAACCCAGTGTGTTCTTTCATCACAACCAGCCTGTCAACCCAGTATGGTCTTCAATTACTGTTGAGAGACAACCAGCATGCATGGCTATGAGACAACTCAGTGCAATCTTCAATTGTCTGAGAGAAAACCAGCCTGGTTTTGAGACAACTTAGTGTGGTCTTTCATTACTGTTGAAAGACAACCACCCTGGTTTTGAAACAAACCAGTGAGGACATGAATCACTGTTTGGGCGACAATGAGCCTGGCTTTGAGACAACCCAGTGTGAATCACTTCACTCTAGGGGGACAACTGCTGGGATGCTGAGCCATGGGACAACCTGATACGGTATGCAACAAGCACAAAATTCTAAGTAGGGTATCTTTATTCAGATAGTATAAATACATATAAGACAAATTACAACTAAAAGGAACAGTTTACATGTACACAAGTTGAAACTGAACTACAGTATAAAACTACAGGCAATTACTGTAACCCCTTTGGCACTGTGGGCAACATTAGACACCAAATCAGTACAATGACTGAAACATTTTTAACTGGATACTGGTAAGAATTTAATGATGAAGTCTTGATAAATTCTTGGTTCTGGATGACTAGGTAGAACAAGCAGAATAGAAATAATGGTTTACACCAGGTTTAAATTCGTACAGATACATGCTACAACAGTTTACTTTGGTCTTCTCAAACTGCCACAAGCCTTTCAGAGATTACATGTAATTGCCTCTGCCACATTTAGATCCAACCCTAAAGCCACTCAAGAGCAAGGTCCAATACAAAATACGGGAAAAACGTCTAGGCTTTTTTTCATTCAATATGGTTCATTTACCACATACAACTATTTACAAGTTGATTTTAAATTTTTTAACATTAGTTAACTGCAGTTTCAGTCAGAAAAGGCAGCAATGGAGCTAATATCAACATAGAACCCTGAGACACTTATTAGAAGGTCATTTGTGGTACTAAAACATGAATTTTACATGATACATGAAATAGAGACACCATAACCATTAGATTGTTAATCCTTTTTTCATGAACAACATGTAATCGAACACTTCTACTGTACTAAATGTTCGGAAATAACTTTAATTTATATAAGAACTACTTTCAACAGCCAAATATTCACACCTCGTTATGTTTGCACAGAAAATTCACAATTTTTATTTTGGGGAATTACTAAACAATTCTCAGTTATTCCAATTAAAAAAAAAAAAACGCACGCAAGCATTTGGCGGTTCACAGTGCATGTGTGTACTGACCTGTCAACAGTGAGTGGCTTTGAGAAGAGGCTAAAGCAAGCTCGTGTACAGCAGGATATATGCTACAGTTTCCTAAACATCAAACATTGGATACATTGATGTTACATTTCGTTTCAAATACCGATACTGTTTGGAGAAGAAGCTGAAATTTTGACCAGTCATTTGATACATTTGTTAGTCTTTCGAACACTAGCAATTACATCAATGCTATGATGTTTCCCAGTACAATATTTAAACAGTTTTACCATTACTGGCTTCAAATGTACACTGTCACTGCATGTCTATAGACCGTCAACCAAGGCCTCATTCGCTTTAAATAGTGACTTTGCCAAGTTGTCTCATAGCTTTAATGAGAAACAGATGGTGGTTATTTACAATTTCTTAACTATATAATTCAGATATTCTAAATGATTCTCATTCACAACACTCATGTTAGTAAAACCGCACTAGGCAAGCCACATGATGTTTCCGAAGTGCACTAATCGAATTCTAGACCTACTCATTTTCAGCCAACTACATTGCACACTCTGTTTAATATGCACGTACCAGGTACCAGTCATAGTCTGGCAAATACTAGGTACCAGTCATCAGCTTCTTTTCACTGTACTTGAACGATTTCATGAATATAATTTTTCAAACAACAACATTTATACCTTTGAGAATACAAGATAATACCTGATACTATTGAGGCATAGACCAATCAAAAATAACTTGGCAGACTTCTTGGATAATTTTGATGGCATTTTCCGGTAGCCTATAGAGACCAAGGAAATAATTTTGTTCATCTCTGATCCTAATAGAACTATTCTTCATTAGTGGACTCATACTGTATAACATGCATATGCTTGTACATGTATGGTTTTTAACAGCTAAGATTTTGTTGTTCTCTGCAAAAACATAGGCCCTATTTGTATAAAACTGCCAAGTATTCATGACGGTCTCTCAACTCGCAGAACCTCATAAGAATATAATCCGCTTACATGTATTTACAAATTTGCATGTATGTGTTACTGTACCTATAAAGACACGACAGCCGTTTCAGAAAATAACACCTTTATAACACATGCACATTAATATATTAATAAGAACTCCTGTCTTCATTAACTTTTAGAAGTCGACGTGGTACTCATTCTACCGTAGGTCTGACATCGACATTGTCATCTGCTCAGATTAGCAATGTTTCCCTTTTCATTTGAAGTTTAAAGCATCAATGCCAATTTCTTTTTTAAAAACCACTCATTTTTTATGATACACGCTTTGGTATTGAATTCAGTGCATGCAGAATATATCTGGGATAGGTAAGAAAGAACATATACTGTAGCATGCACTTGCATAGCTGTCCAAAAACACTAAGGTTGAGAGATCAGAAGGTTTGAGAGTTTACTTGTTCATAAGCATGTTACCGGAGGTGCAAGAAAAATACTTTTCATGGATGAAAAAAAAAAGGAAAGAAAGTAGCCTTCACATCCACAGTCAACATAGATGAAACCGGATGAATTAGAAAGTGAAATCGAGATTCAATTGGCGTTAGACCGAATTAATGATGACTCTCCAGTACAAAGCAGTCACATAACTTGGAGTGTAGGTTTTTGTTTGGATAAAGATGGATCCTTTTTCTTACCAATCTTACCAATTACGAATGGGTAAGAATTAAACAATAATAAAAAAAATCTGTATAAATAAGGCAGAAAGATTATCTGAGATAAGATAATTGACAAGAACAGAGCTGCCTAACACACTCACGAGTCAAAATGTAAAATCAATCTTTGGTAAAAATGATTATTGATACATCAATAAAAGCTATTACATGTACGACGTTTGCAAAAAGTTGTAGAAAATATACACAAATATGCGAGTAGTAAGCGGATCCATTGGAAACTATTCCCCACTCCAACACATAATATATTCCTAATATTACACAATAATCGCAATAATAAAGAAAAAAATAAACATAATCAATCGTGCAATAAGGCCAATAAACAAATAAAACAACACTGTGGATTATTTACTACAGCATAACACATTGTTGACGTCAAAGCAGTCATAGCATGAGGAAAAGTCAATTTTACATGTACTTGCTCGTTAAGATTAGAATAACAATTTCATAAGATCTTACATCAGTCATTTTCTATGAGGAGCGAGTTATGTAGTTAGGAATCAGCCTGATATCATAACGAACCAGTACATTCAATGTACAGTGTATATGTACAGTTAAACATCCCTTAGCGGACACCTCTCTTTAGTAAGGACACTCATTCTGTTCTGGATTTGGCTATTTCTATTAAATTCGACCTCTGTATTAACTGTAATCAGGACAACTCTCTATTAAGGACAATCCCAGTCTAAAGGATGTTCTTATTGCAGAGGATAAACTGAACATGTACATGTATACAGTGCTACATGTACTGGTCACAGCATTCAGAATGATTAAGACGGAACGAGCCGTTTAAACTTACCAATGTCTTATCTTAGATTAGGACTTAGTGATTTGTGACAGAAGCTGTTCCCTTAAAGTCTTGTCTTAATGGATAACTCCATGCAAAAATGAAACCATGCTTATTCAGTCTAGAGAGGGAACAGTAGATTCAAAGTCATTTCTAGGGGGAATCAGAATCAGAATCAGAAAGCAGTAGTAAATTTTGTGCAAAGTGGTAATAGAGCACATAGATGACAGAAGGCCACAAAAATATCGGATTTCTTTGGTGCAATTTGTACAGTGCAGGTTTTTTTCTCGAGTCTGTAGATATGCCACCTGATTCTTAATCAGAATCTTGCACACCTCATCGCTCAGATCAAGGACAAAATTCTCGGACGTCTTCGGCACATGTTTCTCTGAATTGCACTGCCACCAGTCCAACGGTGGTAAATAAATACAAGAATCATGACAGTTTTTCATTGAGATGTAAATTGGCACAGCATATGTTAATCCCCCCCGGACTCCTGATTGGATTTCTCTCATCAAATTTGAAAGAAACTGTAAACATATTAAGACAACCATTCAATGTGTAAGTCAATTACAACACTTGAACATCACCAATGCCTATTTTAATATTACTGTGCCTGGATTCAAGATATAAAACAGGAACAGGGATTAAGATTTTCAAAAAGTGCATCGAAAAAAACCTTTTTCCAAATCAGTGCAATGTAAAATTACTATCATCAATGTACATCATGAACATTCAACATACATACATGTATGCTGCACACAGAAATACAATTTTCTATTCTTATTTCATTCCACATCAATCTTACATTTTGAAAATATGAATAAAACTGATAACACATATTCTTTATACATCATTTCTAAGTCCTACTACAGTGTACTGTAATACTGCAAGCTCCCACAGGAAGAGCCAGCTTAGTTCGAAATCAGATCTAACGCAATTGGCAAAGATGTTATCACTTTGTCAATGGAATATCTAATATGTACTGCCAGGCGATGCAAAAGTCAATGCAGTTCCAGGAATGAATAAGTGCTCATCATTAGAGGTTTTCCTTAACAAATGATGACAATGTCACTTTTATTTTAGTATGAAAACCTTTGGATGGAGTATCATAATTTGTTTTCTTTGTTAAATTATCGGAAGTTGAAGGTCTTATTATTTTTAATTGGACAGGACAAAATACAGTTGGCTACATGTTTATTCAGAAACTCTCACTAATCTGCTTAAAACATGAACACGTATGCAGTTAAAAACATCAGCGAAAATATTCTATCTTTTCAACTGTAATAACAGGTAGCCAATCATGATGGAACGTATTGATTTGAAAAGAATGCCGGAGAGGTCTCCGAAAATTGTTTGAACAAGAAGCAATTCCCTAATGCTAACAGTATAAAATAAGCAAATCTAAACTTTAGTAGAAAAATAATAAAAGATTTAGCGACAATCATGCTACTTGTACAAATGGTGTACAACAAGTGCATGTGTATCTCTAATGCTGGGTTTAAATAGGATTCATGTTGTCACTTGCAATGGTTAATGTTTCACTTGTCACTTGTCGTAAGCACATTCATTAATTGACTTGGCGTGAAAAAAAGTGACATGCTACTCATGAAATATGTGACCCGTTCTAGCAAAACCAGTCGCATATCGCACATCAGATGAGCCTCGATGACACCAGAAGATAATAGAAAAAATTGATGTCGTCAGATTTCACAAAAGGCAGACAATAGTGAAATGAACAGACAGTCCATCTCAACCTGCCAAGCTCAGAGCGACATGCGACTGGTTTTGTTGGAACTGGTCACATATGAACTCTATCTAAACCGAGGCCAAGGTGCAATCTCACCAAGAATTACTAGTGTTACAGCCGAGAGCAGCAGAGAATTTCTTCATTTTCTCAAAGTTGACACTCCTTCAACTAAGCAAATAAGTTTAAGAATATAGAACAAGTATGCTCTACCGATTGTGCCTTGAATGTTATTCAAGTGTTCTTGTGTCTGACTGCAAATGTATTGCTTGCTTTAAAATGCCTAATCAATATCACAGCATATTAGAAAAATGGAAAATCCCTTTTCGACTAGACTTTTTTCAAGGCAGGTGAACATCCCTGGCCCTGCCATGGTTTTTGTCATCATTGAATATATGCTGTTTTTATACCGTTATAACAAGTGCTTTAATATACGCCGAAATATTTTCTAATAAGGTGTAGAACTAAGTTTAATACGTCCATGCAGTGATTACAAGAACAGGTTGTTTCTATCCTCAGTTTCTAAAAAAAGGCAGCTGAAAACTTGAGCTAACATTTTGGCACAAGGAACCACACTAATGAGGGAGACGGAAACAGTAAAGTTCACCTTGCAGTTTGAAACATTTGTTTACATTCAAGTTTTATATTCAATAAATACACACGTAATATGAATGATGAAGACAGAAATAGTGTTTACTAAACGCACTAACATATTTTAAGTACTTCATAGTCTTTGTCATAAGATACTTGATTCAGCAACTCTATATCATTTCAGGTTTAGAAAACATGCAACTACTGTATAATCACTTATTTTGGTGCCGATTTTATTTGTTGCCAAAATTAAGTCAATACAACCAAAGAAAATTTCGGAATATTCAGCTTTTTTTATACATGTAGGCTACACATTTTTTTTGCAAACATAAAAGCCTTGACAAAACAACCCATGAAAATATTGGGATTTACGGCATCTTTTACATGAGGCAACTAAGTCCAATATTCCGCATCCCGGGTAGACAGATGAACACAAGTGGCATCCATATTTGCACAGAAGGACAATGTGCCTTTGTGGTGGACTGTCATTTTGAACATGGATCTATTTTGCATCTAGGCTTTCACGGCTCCGGGGATCTGTTGCAGGACCTGTGAGGAAGAGGAGGATTGAAATTTGATTAAAATGTTTGGCAGGTTCCATGACTTGTGATTTCCATATATATCTCAGACTCAGTCAGGCAAAAAGAGAAGAAAAGTTCAAAGAACTGGAAATAAAAATAAAACAAAACAAATCAAGCAAAACAAGATGCACAAAAAATTTCTCAAGAAATTTGTGCGAAATGCAAAAATATTGCAGTTTACAGCAATCATTTTTTCCCATGTCCAAAATGAATAAAAAAATAGTACCAGCCTACCTCTAAGCTAATCTCATTTGAATTTTATTTGAACAACACCTAGCATTGAAAGTACAGGTAAAATGCATTAGCATCAGTTTGGAATGGTAGGCTGTTTTAGTATTTTGAGGAATAGAGCAGAAACTGTTCTGTCATTCATCCCCATGACTGTCATGGAGAGGCAAACCCAGTTGACAGACTGATATATGTGACCCGTCACAGCAAAACCAGGCGCATGTCGACAGAAGATGAGCCAAAGTGACACCAGGAGATAATGGAAGAAATTGATGTGCTCATATTTCACAAAAGGCAGACAATAGAGAATTGATCAAACAGTCCGTCTCAAGCTGCCAAGCTCAGAGCGACATGCGCCTGGTTTTGCTGTGACGGGTCACATATTTTACATAAATAGACATTGATGCTGCTGGATTTTACACGCAACATAGAGACACCAACACCAGACAGTCTCTCATATCTACCAGTGTTTACGTGTTGGACATACATCGAGTAATGATGAGATATTTAAGGCCTATATAATTTAACAACGTACCTTTGAGATGTCAACACCAGTAAGGGCTGACACGGCTGGTGGGAGGCTGCTAACAAGACGACCGATTTCGGCTGAAGTGCGGTCATCGCCCAGGAGAACGATCTCTTCTGTCTTTGATAGTGGTGCTGAAACTTCGGCAGCAATCTGAAATGGGAGGATTTTTGATGAAACACAGGATTTCTACATGGCTAACAACAAGTATGGATTAATCTATACCTGCAAGGAATTAAATCGAAATCTCTAGCCAATCGAAAATGTCTGAGTTGATGTATGTGCTGAAAAGTATCAGCACATCATGCAGGAAACAATCAGAATGATGTGTTTTTTGTCCTTTTATAACATATCTGTTTCTCAAAGCAAAATTTGTTAAACTCAGCCAACCAAATGAAATACAGGCACCTGGAAAGATCACCATATTTTTTACCATAACCTTAGACCTTCCAGTCACAAGGTTAATCCCTTCAGGAACATCATCGTAATCATAAACCTACCTTTGGTAATGACTCAAGGACAAGGTGAAGTACGGCAGCATCTCCATACTGTTTGTAAGCAGAGGCCTTTAATCTCATCATCTCGGCTTCAGCCTTACCAACACACTCGATGGCCTGGGCATCAGCCCCTCCCAACAATTTGATCTTCTCCGCATCGGCTCTGGCTGCTTCTACCGTAACGGTCCTGAATTGAGGAAGAGAATATTGAAAGGAGCCTTCTTAGATGAGCACCTTGAAGGGTGTCCCACCTCACATTAGCATAAGGTCTTCCTTTAGATTCCAGTGAGCATGACAACGTTTTTCAATGTTGCTTGGATCATACACTTCATCTGGTTTGGAAATCCTCACCAGAGATCTGCTAAATAGCAAACTAAAACAACTCCTCGATACAAGATAATAATTTCATATAATACCTATCTAAATACTACCAGTGTGACCAATGACACAAACCAGTGCTTATCAAGTTCTTATCTTGCAGCTCGCCAATACCTCACCAACTAGTATGAGAATTCCTGACTTATCTCCACTCACCTCCTTCCGGCAGCGATAGTCTCGACCCTGAAAGCCTCGAACTCAGCCGGTCTCTTCACCATCGCCGTCAGCTCCTTCTCCTTTCGTAGAATTTCCTTCTCTTCAATATCAATGAGCTTCCTCCTCTCAACAACTTCAATTTCAATCTCCTCACTCCTGATGCACTGCTTTTCTTTCGCTGCCTGTAACTCGTATGCCAACTCAGCCTCAGCTTTCTAAAGTAGAAGATGAGGAGATACAATGAATTTGACCACAACGCATGACTCCTGAGCACAAGCTGAGCAAAATCTACCCATCCTATTCATGATGTAACATTATGCCAAGCTTGCAAGGATTCCATGCCTATTGAACTACCTCTCAACATTACAAGGCAGTTTTGCAGCAAAGTGGAGAGGGTTTCCACCAGAACAAATATTTTGGGTACGAACTGAAAGTGACCTGACGCCAGAGACCATGGGGTTGTGACTGGCTTTGAGTCGGGTATTTGATATCTGGATGGCTCACTGACTTGACGTCAGCTCGAGATGGAACCCTTCTCTATTTGACATACCTTGGCATTGACTTCTTGATCAAATGCTGCTTTCTGCATCTGGAACTCTCGGGATGAATCTGCAATTTTGGTATCTGCCTCGTACTTCACATCCATCTTGCTCTTCTCGCATTCAGCTTCCTAGAAAAACATCAAGAAATAGATCTTTGTGAAGTGATACGTCTCATTTCAACACCATCCAATTTAATTTTTTATAGCAACTGAGAAAGGTGTGTAGTCCTTACTGCATGAGTGTAAATAACTAAAACAGCAACGTTTATTTGAAATAGATAATAAATGTAAGTGCTTATATAGCGCTTTATAATGTACAACATTGTCAGAGATTTAGATGATCACAAAATATCTGAATGCAGAAGAAGAACAACTGATCTTACATGTACAAGCCCAATACAATATTAAATTCTGATCAATGATACTGACCCTTATTCCTGCATCTCTTTGTGCCTCTGCGACACCAATATCAGCATCTCGCTTCACCACGGCAGTCTGTGCCCGTCCGAGAGATGACAAATACTCCACATCATCAAAGACATCTTTGATCGTAAAACTGAGGACCTCAATTCCCATGCGGCCAACATCTGGAGCCGCTACGTCTCTGACAAGCTGGGCAAACTGGTCTCTGTCTTGGTAGATGGCTTCTACACTCAGTGTTCCTGAAAAGGTTCAGATACAATACAGTGTGTATGATGTTTCAAATGATTTTTGATTGCCAGACTCACTTTGCTAAACCTTTCTTTGAAGCGTACGAGATAAATATGTACATAAGATTTTTACATGCGGGCCATTTCAGGCTCATTGGAAAGACCATTAGCAATGGAGACTGAAATGGATTAATAGATTCAACATTCCATTTAAAGAAGGCCTCTATTCAACAATGCAATGTATCATTTCATACATACCAAGAATGGCCCTGAGATGACCTTCAAGTGTTTGAAGTATGACTCCTTCAATGTGGCGTACCGACTTCCCCAAAAACTGCTCACAGGCTGTGCCAAGAAGTTCCGTTTCCGTCATGACTTTAACCTGAGCGACACCTGTGACTGTCAATGGCACACCCTCCGAAGTTTCAACGTGTTCACAGATAGGATTTAATGTCATAACTTCCAGAGAGATTCTGAAATATAGATTACAATACTTTAAATTAAATGAAATCCTGAATTCATATTGACTGACTTTATGTGGAAGTGAGAAGCCAGTAATATACGTCCAAACCTCTCTGCTTTATAGCTGCAATTGATCTTGACATATCTGATCCTGTGCTGTATTTACCAGCAGAATAGTTCACAACTTCATATATAACATCTGATGACAAAGGATACTAACTGTTGGACATCCGTCACAAGGCACCACGCCCATCCCCATCCTCCAATTATAGTCTTCTTACTTTGGGCCCCGCAACAACCGCCTGAAAAGAACGGAATCAACAATGATCAATGATTCAGTCCACGTCTGCCGCCATGAAAACGAATATTTATACACCTAACGATGCGCGATATCGTATCGTCATGTCAGGAGAAGATTAGATTGTGCGCCGTATCGACATTTTTTAATTGGATTAAATGTCATGACGATAATGGCGATATAATGCAGAGGTGGCGATACAAGATCGCACAACGTTAGTTGTAATTATTAGTTGAAACTTGAAGATCAACAAGTTTTGGGTCAATCATGCTGCACATTATTCTGTCAATATGGGAATTTCCACTTGGTGACTATGTTAATGTTGGTAGGCCTATGTACAGTCCAGGATTGTCCACTCCTTGGCTACCTCTCTGCTACTGCCGACACCCGAGTGCTGTCGCCAGTGACATTGTCGCGGTCGGCATGTCGATTGACAGTTACAGTGTTGCTTCAATCATCGTCATAGACCGGACATTCTTGGTGTCAAGAGGCTCAAACGCGTCAATAACATTTTTATTTCCGGATTTTTACACTACAAAGAGCATCATCATGTAGGCCTAGGCCTACATATCTATCAGTACATTGATAACCAGGGCAGTGGTCGAGTGGAAAAACACTGGACAAAAAATCTAAACAAGCCAAAACAAACACATCATTTTAACGTGAATTAAAGCATTTAACAAGTAGCGATAACCATAAACTTTACCTGATATAACAAGGGCTTCATTTGGGCCGACTGTGTGAATATTTCCCATTGTGTTTGATTGGTTTTAGAACGATATAAATGGTGTTTTTGTAGGAATGAAAACCACCCCACCTCAAAACAAATATGGAGTTAATCTCGGGCTCTCGTGAGTTTGTCGAGAACACAAAATTGAAATAAATATTTTTAAGTTGTTATATCAATGATATGATTCTTATTGTGATACAAATATAAAGTGATATCTGCCTTAATTTTTAATAAAAAGTGTGACTTTTAATTTTTTAATCAAAAATAAGTTCACAACAACTATAGATGTACCAGCTATTTAGTTAGACCCACTTGATATGCAAATCCTTTTTTCATATCGCATGTTTTTTTGCAAAGTTGTGTCATCGTCAATTATTTTATTGATTTAGTGTGAATTTTGATGAAAACACTGAACTAAATACAAACATAACGTAAAATAAATGACTTAAACTAATTTGATATTTGGTGTGGTACGTCATGAACAAGCACTTGCGTCACCGAATGACGAATTCACCACTTTACCACTCAGCTTTTGTACGTTTCCTCCTCTATTTTTGCCTCAAAGGGCTTGATATTGTTAATTTCCTTTTCTTTAATATATACCTTCATTAACTAGCATAAGTAGTTTCGAGAAATAAAGACGAAATGAATCCTATTCAGTAACTTTCTGTCCACTTTCCGTTGCTAATATTTCATAAATTTTTTGCTCTTCGTGTATGTGTAGTGTAGTGTACACACATAGATTTTGTACAGTTACACGACACTTCAGTGCAGTACAGACAGAGTGCCAAATTAAACTGCGCCAGTGTATTCCGTAGTGTATTGCTGTCGTATATTCTACATTGATTTACCATGTAATCATAGAATGATAGATTTCAAGTCCTAGTCCCTGTGCCTGTGGACCTTGCTGTGATGATTGAATGATTGATGCCACGGCCTGCTGTATTTAGCCGGCGTAGGCCTACTTCATAGTTTTTGTCAGTGCATGTTTGCTCCGATTCAATGATAATGTTTCTTTTTTGCAGATTAATATCTTTGATTAGCTGATAAGGCCTTCATAATGACTGAAATAAGCGATTTAGATAGGTATGTATCAAAAACATTTACATGTAAGCAAGGCCCTGTGTATATTTTTGGAGAACTATACGAACAATTGTAGACAATACTTGTTGTCGATTTACATGGACTTTCCACCCGGCAGGTGTAGCGAGCTGTACTTTTAAAGTCTTGAGTATAGTATAATTGGTGTGTGGATGAACCTCCTGTTAGTGTTAATAATATTAGGCCTGGATGACATGTAATACAAATACAATAACATGACATCATCATAATTTCTATATTCCTACTGTGACATACATGTATGACTGATACTGCTATGATGACTCATAAACTAAGTGTGTGCAATTGATAAAGCCTTCCCAACTTGACAAGGCATTGCTGTGGATTTCTTCATACTCTGACCTACTTACCAGTTATAAATTCACTGTGTCCAGTGTACAATTTTCACTTATTCACAAGATCCTCATCATGACAGACATCAGAGATTTAGATAGGTCTGAGAACTACAATTCTTGTATACCTTCAGTGTTACTATAGACCCGTACTTGGTACCATTGATTTATATTCTCATGTTGGCTGCCTTAGATCATAATCAGATTTAGACAGCACCTCAAAAGGAACTCTAACTCTCAGGCGCTTTACACAGCAAGGCACTCTTTCATAGAAGACGTATCAGAGGTCCAAAAATGTAGATAGGTGTATGCAGATCACCGCTGTTGTTGCCCCTGAAAAATATCTCCCAAATATTTTTCACTTTCTTTCTGCTACCCTGTACCTGTAACTGCCTTGAGTTTGTTTTGATAATGTGAGCCTTTGAGACAAATAATTCTCCCCGTGTTATTGGCTAGTATTGCAGGATCATTTTGGATGTTGTAAGAATTCTTGCTGCACTGTGCTGTCATATTTGGTTAAAGAGAGGTTTAATTTTGATGCCAATATGTTTTGAAACTCTGTCGCTGATAAATTTCAATTATGTTTCAGACAAATTGAGCAGCTCCGGCGATGCGAGATCATCAAGGAGAGTGAAGTGAAGGTGTTGTGTGCTAAAGCCAGGGAAATTCTTGTTGAGGAAAGCAATGTCCAGCGAGTGGATTCTCCAGTCACAGTAAGTTCTTCTTCTTCTTCTTCTTTTGCATTCAAAATTTTTTGTGATGCATGCAAATGGGAATATTTCTCTTCCATTCATTGTGCCTTTCTTGTTCCAGGTTTGTGGTGATATTCATGGTCAGTTCTATGACCTGAAAGAATTGTTCAAGGTGGGAGGCGATGTCCCAGACACAAACTACCTCTTCATGGGTGATTTCGTCGATCGGGGATTTTACAGTGTAGAAACATTTTTACTTTTATTAGCATTAAAGGTAAGTCGCAGACTGCATCAATCGGTCATTACATTATATCGTGGTAGAAGGACACATCAAAAAGTCATTGATAGCTGAAAGCTTTTCAATTGGTGTAAACGACGTCTTAGATTTTTGTGAGTTTTTGGCTAGAGTTCATTTAATTGTGGAAGTGTATGTTCATCGAGTTTTTTTCGATCCACTTTCAGGTTCGTTATCCAGACAGAATCACATTAATTCGAGGAAATCATGAAAGTCGACAAATTACACAAGTGTATGGATTTTATGACGAATGTTTGAGGAAGTACGGGTCTATCACAGTGTGGAGATATTGTACAGAAATATTTGATTACCTCAGTTTGTCAGCAATCATTGATGGAAAGGTAAGCATCTGACTTTCATCTGCCTGAGTTGTCTGTGCTAGGGTTGTCACCAGAGGATTTTGTATTGAGCACAATCTCAGAGTAGCTAATTGTTCTCTCTTTTCATTTTGTCCTTGCCAGTAATGCCTGCTGCCAGGAGAGAGAACTCTACCTGATAATCTAAGAGTAAAGTGTAGCTTATTTAAAAGTGAATGTGTGATATTCTGAATCCAAATTGTTTGTTGATTTTCTTCAGATATTCTGTGTCCACGGAGGATTATCACCGTCAATCAACACATTAGATCAAATTCGAGCAATAGACAGAAAACAAGAGGTGCCGCATGATGGGCCAATGTGTGATCTTCTTTGGTCCGATCCTGAAGGTATGTTAAGCGAATTGTGCTACACGACAGATATTAGAGTAGTATTTGTCTTCACACTTTGAGTTTATAAAGTTGTTGAAAGCACCTCAAATAACAATGCAACAATCTAGAAACTGGGACTAAAATACAGGGTGCTATGATCTGTTTACAATGTTATTCGATTAGCTCAAACTAGACCTGACTGGAACTAATGCTTGTTTGTTTCGTTGTTTCAGATACCCAAGGCTGGGGTGTGAGTCCTCGAGGGGCTGGTTACCTCTTTGGAAGTGACGTCGTCGCACAATTCAACGCTGCTAATGATATTGATCTGATTTGTCGAGCGCATCAGCTGGTCATGGAAGGCTACAAGTGGCATTTTAACGAAACTGTACTAACTGTTTGGTCGGCGCCTAATTATTGTTACAGGTAAAGGAACAATATTTCTTCATGTGGTTGCAGTTCCCTTTCAGTTCATGTAAATTCACTGATAGTTGATCTATCTTTTCATTTCTGTTTGACTAAAATAGCATTTTTGGACAATTTAGTATAAAACAATTTCTTAGGATTATCGCCATGAACGGCTTGAATTGTGACATTTCAAATGTTTGTTTTG
Organism: Lineus longissimus; assembly: GCF_910592395.1. Taxonomy (NCBI): domain Eukaryota; kingdom Metazoa; phylum Nemertea; class Pilidiophora; order Heteronemertea; family Lineidae; genus Lineus; species Lineus longissimus. The sequence continues at coordinate 7,972,397 of NC_088309.1, forward strand.
CCTTGTCTTAAATTTTCTCATCACTCCCTCTTTCAGATGCGGAAACGTTGCCGCTATACTTGAATTAGACGAACATTTACAACGGGACTTTACAATATTTGAAGCCGCTCCACAGGAAACGCGAGGCATACCTTCGAAGAAACCTCAAGCTGACTACTTCCTTTGAGGATTGTGTGTTCATAAGACAATATCATGCATTCAATTCATTCATGTGTCACTGTACAGACTTGTATTATACTTTCTTTCACAATTGTTAAGCCTGTATAAAATTTCTGAGGTACAGTCATAGTCACAATTGCGTATGTTGCACGAATACTGTGTTTGGCCACCATTTATGTTACCTTCATGTGAGCTGTGCTAAACTTTAGGCTCCTTTCGCATAGGAGGATTGTTGTGTGTTTCACATTGGTTTCATGCTACCCTTAACCTTCACGGCAATATGCACGCAACCATTGTCTAAGCTGTTTACAGCACACGCGACACCAGAGCATAGGTGATGTGCTGCTTCCGCGAAGCAGAGGGTATGTCAGTTGTGACTGGGACTGTAGAGTCTTTATCAGCCTCGCACATAATGTTTCAATAACATCTGAGAGACAATGTTCCTGATATTTTGTGCTTTTCAAATGGCTTTGAGAATGGCGGGACCAATAAGTTGTTGCTCCCTTGAATTGTGTCTTGTCACCAATACATGGAGGAGCAATGTCAAGGCAGCTGAAGTGGATTGCGCACACTTTTTACTTGTTCATTCAAGGTGCTTTCCAGTTCAAAATATGGTACCTTTAAATTCTTCAGCTACTGCATCTTATTAGACACACAATACACCAATTGACTGTTCTTTGTGGTACGTATTTTGAAGTGGACTTTAGAATGACTGTGGCGTTTGTTATTATCATTATTTGCTAAGGCAATAGTTGGGAGTATTCTGATGACTGAGGGTATCACGTGATACTGTCTATGGTGTTATCAGTTCATGAAATATGAGAAGAGTATGCCAGATATCCAGGATTTCTAACATCAAGGTGAAGCATCCATGTAGTATTTTGGGCTTTGAACTCAGAACTGTAGATTCTATCCTCCACTCTTTAAAAAATATGCACTGCAATTGTAATATCACCCCCGGGACACTGCATCACTTTGTAATGTTAACTTCTGTACAACTCAACATTATGTCGTCATTTGATAATTCAGTAATGATGTTGACATTCCTTATGCCAGTCATAGCTGAAGCTGAGTTATATACATGTATCAGGGCCGATCGTTTAGTATGTAAGCATTGAAGGGGGGGGGGGGGGGTAAACTGGGGGAATGGATGTCAAATATCAGCAAATGGTGTGTACCACTACCAAATGAAGAACACATTTTTTGAAATGGTGACTGCATTTTTACACTACAACAGGATCAGTGAAAACATTTGTTGCATGCTTGGAATGAATAAGCGGATCAGTTATGTTTTGGTGGTGACTTGGTTGATCCAATCCGTTGTCTAAACCTGTTGATATTGTTGCCAGATTGAATAGAGCGGAAATACCGCAGGACACTCAGGATGGATACTCTGTCAAAAAATGTCCCATTTGAGGTTAAATACTTAAGTTCATAAATCTCGTTGTTGGAGGGGGGTCAGGGGTGCATCAAGTGTGTCTTGTAAAAATTGTAAGAATGTAGCAAAGTCTGCCAATAGATTGACTGATGATCAAATGTTTGCTGTGCACCATGGAATGGACTTGATCAAACTGCAATCAAGTACTTTTATGTAGTGTAATTTTAATAAAATTTATTCAGAAAAGTGATACAAGTAATATTTGTTCTTATTTCCATATGTCTGTTCAAATTGAGCTTGACAGCTGAGGGCCTGGTACCAAGTATACTTGCCGGTACTTGTACACGAATGTGCCCAGAAGTTCAGTTCCTGCTTTTCAAACAAGGATTACACACAGTCAAGTACAGAACAGTTAGTAAGATTCTATACATCCATCTGAAGTTGAAGGAGGTCAAGGTTGACCATACCAGCCAACTTCCATAATATTACTTCAGTATGGACGAGACAAACTCGGCATGAGTCCAAGAACCACTGAGATTGGCCTGATGTCCATACATCTTCATGTTGACAGGCTTGAATTGATCTCATCCTGGGGCCCATTGTGTCATAAAACCTTGTGATACTCGAGCAATAGCTTTCCAGGTTGATGTGCGGGTTGTGATACTCATGTCGAGGCAGACAGAACATTTACTTGTACATTCCTGATGACCATGGTTGATTTCCAAGAGTCAAGGGCAACCTTGCTACATGTATGCTTCTGATACTCTATACCAACATGTTGTCATTATATAGTGGTCATTTGTGAGTCCAGGACAACCTTTCAAGCTGTGTCAAGGGAAAGATGTGTTGTGATACCAAACACATCTGACTTCTTTACCCAGGAGGACCCATTGCAATATCCAATCGATGGCTGTACCCAGGGTCGGAGAATGGGTGATAACCATAGACAACATTGGCCATGCCCAGTCACATCTTTGATACCCTGGAATACCCTATGTATCTCATTGTAATTGATACCCTGTGTACATGTATGTAATTGATATCCTGTGTATTCTATGGTACATATCTCTGATACGCTAGCTGTGTATTGCACATCTGGTGCCCTCGGTATCGCATATTTGATACCCTGGGTATCAGGGCGATTGGTTGTGATTCTCAGCTGATGTCCATACATGTAGTTGGACTTCAGCTAGTTCAGGATGTCCTCAGCTGTGGCTAATGGACAGGTTGTGATACTCAACCATAAGCTGTGCCCCAAGGGGATAGGTAAAAATATGCAAGTGGATATGCGAAGAGTTGGTGTTCGAGTCCATGGCCAGGACAAGTCCAGCTGTATCCAGGGGGAGTGGATCCTGATACTTGATACTCATACATGTAGATGGAAACTAATTTGGAATTTGATTTGGAAACTAATCCAGGTCAACCATAGTTTGGCTCGTGGGGTTGTTATAATCATGGAGATATTACCTCCATGTTATAATTGATGGCTTGTGGCTGTCCCATGTCAGGATGAAAAAATGTTGCAACCAAAGTTGCCTCACAACATTTGAACTACATTTTACAAACACAGCACGGCTTGTGATGTCCCAAACACTACCTCAATGGTATATCAATTGAAAGACCTCAGCAGTTGTTTTGTACACATTCATGTACATGTATATGTTGCACGATGTAGATGATGATCAGCAGTTCCTAATTTCTGAGACTCTTTTGTAAAGGTATGTGTATGGAACTGAGGTGGCCCTCTCATCAGTAGAAGATACATGTACATGTACTGAAGAAAGTGTCATGACAGATAAAAATATTTTAAAAATTTTTAATTTTCTATCAAAGTATACATTTACAACATAGTAAAATAAATATACGAGGTGTACAGCAATAAGGTATCTTCTGACAGTTAGTTAAATGCAAAAGGGTAAAATACAGATTCATATTGTTACATGTATATCATAGTACGTTCTACATTTAGTTATATAGTGCTATTCATAAAGGTTCCTGCCTGTCAGATACAATGTACCATGGCAGTGTCAAAGTCTTGTGCACTTACTGACCATCCGAAAAAGTGCATGTACATGTACATGTACAATATGCATGTACATTGTAGCCAACAGCACTAGTCTACTGAAAAGATTTTGCACCATTATTGCCTCTGCTCAGTACATGTACATGTACATTGTATTTTGGACTTTTATCATATCAGTTCATACATTTGTATTCCTACAGCAAATTCATGCACAACATGCTGTCACAAAATTATCAGTGTGCTTAGTTACAAAACATAAATTCTCATCATACATGTCATATATTAGTGTCATGTCATCAGAAAGAAGATGCCAGAACCTTTCTTCTGTATGAGTTACGTTAATCTGCTGCCAAAAGGAACCTATTCTGACAGTAAACATGTGCAGACTGTTCCTCTCTTCCTATTGAATTCAAGAGATATCCACAGTCGAAGTGATTCACATCTCTTTATCCTACACTGTACTGTCAAAATGATCCAACCAAGTCTCATGAATTTCACTGTACATGTAGTCAACCCCGCACTTACACGCACCAATGGAGGCAAATTTAACATATCCCAAAGACCTCATCAGCTACTAACGGCAAACGAATTTTGTATGTATAAAGTATGAACGCATGCACATCGGTATAATCAGAAACCCATTACAGCGCTTCTTTGAAGTAATATGAAAGAAGTACATGTACATGTAAAGTCTATTTTCAAACAGCAAATGCATGCATATCTTCCTGCTGTCATAAGTCCGTGTCGGACCATCCACTTTCCATATCACTGCCGTCCAGCGCCGCCTCGTTGTCACTTATTTCCTCCAATTCCATCTCGTACGGACTCTCGATGCCCATATCATTATGCTTCTGTACTCGTTCCATGCCATCACGTGCTCTAGTGTTTGTATGGTCTAGGCTGAAAAAGAGTTAGCAAAAAGTTGAGTTAAACATCTCGGCCCAAATTCATAAAGGGCGTTTAGCTCAAAACAGTGTTTAACTACTGAATAGACAGGTTCAGGCCCTTCATGTAAATCTTCACAGAATATGAATAGGCCCTGAAACTGATTAGAGAGAAGTTACACACGTCTAACCCTTAAAACACCCTTTATGAATTTGGCCCTCCCTGTTACTGACCAAAGGAGTAACCTTGTCTATTCATTAGACTTAGGTTTATTAGGTACAACTGGTGCCTTCCAAGGGCAGCATTCATGGCTGAACTCTGATGCAGAGCGGGTAGCATACATATACATGCACTTGCGTACACAGACAAAACAAGGTGAGGTACATGTATAACATTCACTTTGTTTCACGAAGTTGATAGCTGAGCTACACAGACCTGAACTCATCTGATTCCTATCACAAGCTAAAGAGCAACACTTCTAATTAACTGTATGACACGATGCAAGTCCATTGCAGGGAATCATTTCGAGGTGTGACCCCCATGCATGTCATAAGGCAGTGAGAAGAAGCATACAGGGTGAAGTCTCATGCCAAAGGACAGCTTGTGAGGATTAGGAAAGACGCCAATGGGATTCCTAGACAAAAACAAAAACGTCTCACCTCAGTGCAATGCTGTATTGATCCAGCGCCTCCTGGTGTTCGTTGGTGTGAGTGAGGAAATCACCAAGGAGTTGGTGAAGCTTGTGTGTACTTTGTGATCGGAGAGTATTCCGTAACCTGGAAATGGAAAGCATGCAGTCTCTATGTTAGTTACAATAAAGAAACGCCCCCCTAACGACAGCTAGAAAGCCTATCTACATGTAATTGTTCGAAATCGTGATCCAATCAAGATACTAGGACGGCCCAGGTGATGCAGTGGCATTTGGGAGCTTTGCGAAAGGACCCAATAGTTCAAGAAACCTCATCATGATGACATCTCCTCTATCAGAGTATCGGAGTTAGTTCATTTTTTTCTTCACTATACTTGTGAATGGACTGTAGGCCTAACTGATACCAACTGTCGAAACCTATCGACTTGACATTACAACCATTTAACAATTTCTAACGAGACCATTACCAGTGTCTTACTCAAATGTCTCGTAGAACTTACAGAGTGATGCCTGCTTCAAACTGCTGTTGACTGCTTAGGATATCTGCCATAACGTACACAGCGTCAAGGTTGAATGGATCTATCCTCATGGCTTTCTCAAGACAATTTTTAGCCTGGAAGGAGACAGAGGTAGCTATAAAGATACAGAAGAACAGAGAAACAGAAGAACAGAGAAAGAGAGAGTTTTTACTATAATTTGTAACAGACGCAATCACATGCTGGCTCACTTCTAAGGAATGCGAGAGTAACCATTGGTGAATCAAGTAATCAAGTGAAGCAGAGAAGAACATATTCACAGAAAACGTACCTTATCAATTGACATTTGTTCCTTAGCAAGCACCGACGCATATAACTGAAAATGAAAGGAAATCATGATTGAAAATAAGAAATAGTTTTAGTGCAAAACATGTATGACTACATGTAGTACAAGTATGTGTAATAGAGGATGAAAATTGCAGTTTCTATTAACCCAGCATTTACAAATTATTGCTGCTGAATGAACCTATAGAGAGTAAACTTTTCAAGATTTTGCAGAGACACAAAAAGCAGAGGGTGGGTGATAAACTTACTGTGAGGGACCTTGCTGTAGTTCCAAGATGTTTGACTGCATTTCCAGCAAGTGTGATGGCCTCTCTATTACGATGATTAGCAATATACGAGTCAACAAGCCCTGAAATATGACATGAAAGAGTGATTACACACCAATGGTTACAAATATTCAGACACATATTTCACTGCTGATGCCGTACATAATTGAGAGGTGACCCGATTACAGAGGTCAAATTGAATGGAAATGACCAATGTGGGTCCAAATCCGGTGTCCTTAGTAGAGTAGGTGTCCACAGTAGGGAAGAGTCAGCTGACGGATGCTTCACTGTGTTACATTTCATTGGAGTCTTTGCAAATGTGCTTCATTCTCTCTCCAGCTGTGGTTCAACAATTCAATGAATCAGCAAGTGACCACAGTCGTCAGTATTACAGCCCCCTTGTTCAGCTAAACAACAGTCGCCTCATCAGCAATAATTTTACCAGGTAATGTGTCTAAACCATTGATTGAATGTGAATAAACATACCTTTATGAGCTTCATATCGGTGTGGCGCCAATCTCAAAGCTTCCCTAAAATGCATGATCGCTTCTGTTATTCTCTTCAGCTCTAGTAATCCAACGCCTTTGAGAAGAAGGGCCTGGACACTTCGGTTGTCAAGGGTGAAGGCCTAGAAAATCAGACACAACATTTTCTTTAAAATATTTGCAAATGCAGAGCACATTGCAATCTCTATGTGAGTACTATTACCAGTATTTCATGAAAAGTGTACTGAACTTCACTGATTTTGTCAATGGAATCACTGAAGAAGTACGACAGGATGAATCATACTTGAAGTTGATTTGAAAAGTAAAGCGAGAAACACTTAGCAGATTTCAATTCATCACATCACCACTGGATTTATTTGGTTACAAGTTTTGGCGCACCACTGCACCATGCTTGTCAAAGAGACATGATTAGAATGAATGCCATCTTTAATCAGAATGAACTCAATTGAACCAACAACTAGCAATGGCCTGCAAGCTCTTGAGTTCACTGAGGCAGAATATTACATTTCTGTGACTACAAACCTTCTGAGCAAAGTAGACAGCCCTCGTCCCCTTTTTCGTAATCATAGAATAATATCCAAGTGCAATCCAAGGCTCTGGTGCATTCTCTGTAATAGTCACAAGATGACTGGACAGATTCTCAAGATCTTTGACCTTCTTCTCTTTGGCTAACACGAATGCTAATATATCCATGTTCTTCAGAAGAAGGGGATCGATTGATCGAGCACGCTGTAACACCATAATGGCTGCGTTATAGTCGCCATTCAGGACGTAGGATTCGCCAAGACTACACAAGATATTCACACTATCTCGTAGACATGCCTGAAAGTGGAAGCAGAAGATATTCCCCGAGAGATCAAAATATATCTGTTGACGTACACTAAGATATCTCATTCAATACAATCAGGTCAACTATATCTTTTTCTAAATGCAGTGAGAAATATCCTAGTAGCTCAATGCTTCTGCGGACATGTAAATGGAACCCCTGCAGTCGGAATAAAGAAATGAAACTTTTGTTTAGGTCGACTGCCATTCCCCTAGAAGTTTCAAGTTTCAAGTTTTCAATGATAATAAAGTGAGTGAATATACCTTTGTATCCAGATTCTTGAATGTACTTATAGCATTGTTATATTCCCGGGAGGCAGCAAATGAGTGTGCTTTGATCCATGATGATAACCTGCAAATCAAAGGCAAAAGTTTAGCAAGGAAAGAAATTATCAGTCAGCTGATTTCCAAAGACTACTTGGTTTTGCAATTTGAGCCATTATCTTGCGGAGGAGTACACAGGTACATGGTTAGAACATGACTTTACTTTCAACTTCTGAGTGAGTTTTGACGTGTTTGAGGAGTGCAAAGTAAAAAATTAGGTTGAACAAATCTGAATAAAAAATCACCTACCAATCTAAGTTAGCCACGCCTGATAGGCCGGCCATCATGAGGGAGGTGACTTCAGTACCCTTCACACCCAAAACCAGCAAACCTTGAGCAGCCTCCAGTGACAATGGACATTCTCTGAAATTCAAGCGCAGTTGTTAACCATAGCAGATCAAACATTATTGAATGAAGATATATCACAGTACAGAACAGAGATATTTCAAAGTATTCGTAACAGCTGAGTGTTTCTGCCATAATACTAGACAGGCAAAAATTGTAAATAAGCCCAATGCTTTTGAGACTATGTTTCTGTTAAGTGTCAGCTTCATTGTTCCAATGTGCTTTTCATTTCAAAGAGTTTGTATCTCCTCCTTACCTGAGGACTTCTTTAAAACACGTAATAGCAGATCTATCCATTCCAGTTCTCTGGTAAAGCTGACCAAGCGCCATGTTAATCCTAGCAGTTCTCTGTTTACTGTTAATGCCTTCAAGCTGTTGGAAAGTCAGAATGAGTACGAAGGTGTATTTAATAAGCACTTTTGAGTAAAACAGTGACATGCGTTGTCGACCGCATAACATAATATTACTAAAAGTCCAGGCTGGGCTATTTTGATTTCATTGAGCAGATACCTCTCCCTTTGTCATATTTCTGTGTTTTGAAGGATTTGTCATTTCGGTCCTTACCCTAACATCTATATCGGGAGTACTAAAAAACCTGATTGAAAGTGACCTTACCACACCAATAGCTTCTCTGTATTGTTTCAGTTGATTATGACACAAATGGATCCTGTATTTCACATCAACTTCTGACACAAGCTCCTGTAAATAAAACAATCAAAGAATCACAACATGATTAAATCCATGTATACATTTTCATGTACTTGTAGTCAGATGCTATAAACTCTGCCAATAGAAAATGCACTTCTTTGTTTTCAATGGTGTATTATTTTTACAACTGCATGAAGCACAGCATTAACCGAGTCAACAACTTACCCCGTGTGGGCTCTTGCCTTTCGTTTTGTTGATGAGTTTCTTCAGATGCAGAGCTTTCCGATAAACTGACTGAAAAACAGAGTAGACTTACTTGCACATGGTCACTGATTGTAAGAACAGATTACTCACTGCGATGTGGGAAATAACTTCATTGTCACTGACTTGAAATAAAAAATGCATGTTTTGGAGAATAGCTTTCCAGGCAACATATGTTAGAAAAATGCTGAACTCTTGCCGGAGACTGGCCTTGTTCACAATTTGCATAAGAACTACCATACCATAAACCCAATTCAACTTAACAATTGATCAAAACACACAAGCACTCGAATGAAAATAAAAGCTAAATGAAACGGCCAGGGGCCATTGTGCTCACCGTATACATCTTTTAGTAGGCAGGATCATGCTTAGTTTAGAGGTGAATATGGTGAACACAATCAGGCATGAAGACTTTTTTTAGATGTGTATTGATGTCAAGTAATAAGACAGGGCAGTATATATAAGTTTATGATCCAACCAATAATTGTCTATGACATCAACAAGATCAATATCGTGTGATTGCTAAGAGTCCCTGCAATAAAAAATTCATCGAAAAAAAGTCATTAATAAGCAAGATATTGCACGTCCTACTTTTTCAGTTTTGACCCCCTGGTGGCCAAATCAAGAATCAGATGAGGCCAAAATTCGGTGTCAGAGATTATCTGATGTAGGGGGTTACATGTACCAACTTTCAAGTTCATAGCTTCAGCAGTTAAGAAACGTGCCATAGTTACACTCTAATGGCCAATTTACGCCATTTGACCTCTGTGACCTAGAAAAGGAGGTCAAATCCAAAAATCGTAGGACATGTGGTGTATCCTTGCTAGAAGTCCCTGCCATAAAAATTTTATCGAAAACAATTCACTCAAATAAGCAAGATATTGCACTTCTTCCTTTTTCCATTATGGCCCCCTGGTGGCCGAATAAAGAATCAGATCAGGCCAAAATTCGGCATCAAAGGTTATCTGATGTAGGGGGTTATATGCACCAAGTTTCAAGTTCATAGCTTTACTGGTTAAGAAACGTGCCATAGTTTACACTCCAACGGCCAATTTACGCCATATGACCTCTGTGACCTTGAAAAGTAGGTCAAATTGAAAGAGTACCTACCACAAAAGTTTTATCGAAAACAAGTCACTTATAAGCGAGATATCACACTTTTTAGATATCCACTTTTGGCCCCCTGGTGGCAAAGTTGAGAATCAGATCAAACTGAAATTCAGCACCAGAGGCTATGTGATATAGGGGGTTATATGTACCAAGTTTCAAGTTCATAGCTATAGTGGTTAAGAAACGTGCCATAGTTTACACGGCCAATTTACGCCATATGACCTCTGTGAACTTGAAAAGTAGGTCAAATTAAAAACCCGTATGATATAAGATGTATATTTGCTATGAGTACCTACAACACAAGTTTCATCGAAAACAAGTCACTAATAAGCGAGATATCACACTTTTTAGATATCGACATTTGGCCCCCTGGTGGCCAAGTTGAGAATCAGATCGGACCGAAATTCAGTGTCAGAGGTCACCTGACCTAGGGGGTGCTGTGTACAAAGTTTTAAGTTCATAGCCCTAGCGGTTAAGAAACGTGCCACTGTTTTTTTAAATAGGATACGACGACGGACGACGGACGACGACGAAGGACGACGGACACTGCGGTATTACATAAGACTCCCCTACGGTGAGCCAAAAATCAAGAAAATGTAAGATACAAGTCAGAAAAGACAAAAGGGAAAAGATAAAAAATAATAAAATAAAAAAATATTTTTGGCCGTCCCTGACCGGGGTTTGAACTCACGACCTTTGGATTGCCACAACACGAAAAACACAAAACATGCAATTTCGGCCATATCTGTGTCTGCGTTGTGACCTCTGTGACCTCGACAAGTAGGTCAAAATAAAAACCCATATGATATATGATGTATCCTTGCTATGAGTACCTACCACAAAAGTTTTATCGAAAACAAGTTATTGATAACCGAATTATCACACTTTTTAGGTATCCACATTCGGCCCCCTGGTGGCCAAGTTGAGAATCAGATCAGACCGAAATTCAGCACCAGAGGTTATCTGGTATAGGGGGTTATATGTACTAAGTTTCAAGTTCATAGCTGTGGAGGTTGAAAAACGTGCCATAGTTACACTGAAACAGCCAATTTACGCTATTTGACCTCTGTGACCTTGAAAAGTACGTCAAATTAAAAACCCGTATGATATATGATGTATCCTTGCTATGAGTACCTACCACAAAAATTTCATTCCAAACAAGTCATTAATAAGCGAGATATCACACTTTTAGATATCTACATTCGGCCCCCTGGTGGCCAAATTAAGAATCAGATCAGACAGAAATTTAGTGTCACAGGTCATCTGACCAAGGGAGTCCTGTGTACAAAGTTACAAGTTCATAGGCTTAGTGGTTAAGAAACGTGCCACTGTTTTTGAAACAGGATACGACGACGACGACGGACGACGACGACAACGGACGACGGACACTGCGGTATTGTAAAGACTCCCCTACGGTGAGCCAAAAATTGAGAAAAAATCTAGTTCTCCGAGTCTGAGCTCCAAAAATGGACCCACCTCTGATTTCTTGTATTCTTCGTTCTGATACAAGGCATTTCCATAAAAGACTGTTATTTGATATTTCTGGCAAACTGACAAGAACTCCAGGTTGTTCTCACTCATAGTTAGAACCAGTGAACACTGAAATAGGAAGGTGAATGGAATTAAAAGTAAGGGTAAACACTTACTATTGCTGGTGGGTGTGAGAGTGTAAAAAATTGAACCTCAATGGATCTATCCTAAATCCTGGCCTAATTGCCCTCTTCAAGCCACAATAATACTATACCACATGGTAATGCGGGTGCGGCATAGACAAAAAAGAGTGATGCCTGATGGTGACAATATTTGATCTCTTGACTAGGAATAGGATGACTAGAATTTATTTATCAACAAGGGTATCGCCTAAAATGGGGGATTCACAGCATCATGACCAAAGATTTCTCCACATCTTACCCTGCTTATCATGCGTTGCATTCTTTCGGATTACAATGCAATCGCAACTGAAGGTTGAAACAAACCTATTCTCGGACAAAAAAATACATGGCTTCTATTCATCGGACGAAGAAAGAAATTTAGCCGAGAAGTAATCGGCTCCAAATGGCAGATAAAATGTAACTTACCACAGTTTTAAGGTCATCATAAAGACCAGACTCATTCAGAGACTTGACTTGATCGTATATATTCATCATTGATAGATGAATTGTTTGGAAATTCGAAGAGAAAATAGAATTTTACAGAGATGTCAACTTTAGATTAAAGCGATTTGTTCCATCCTCGATGTACACATTGAGGGATGTCCGAGTTCTAGTAATAACTTTTTGAATTAACAGGTGACGCCACCATTAGTTCATGAGTTCCCGCGGGAAATACGAATGCGCACGTGTGGCCTTAATAGTGGTTTTAGATTTTTTTTTCCCCTGTAGGATAGTGTGAAGGGGTCATGGAGGGGGGCAGGGGGGGGGGGGTCCCAGCCTTGGGCTTCTGTTAGCCAGGATTCATACTGGTGATGAACCTTTCAATGGGAACTCAGGTGAATGTGATCACCTGAGGAATCGGTTATGGATTCATACTGGTGATGAACCATTCAATGGGAACTCAGGTGAATGTGATCACCTGAGGAATCGGTTATGGATTCATACTGGTGATGAACCATTCAATGGAAACTCAGGTGAATGTGATCATCTGAGGAATCGGTTAGGCCTATGGATTCATACTGGTGATGAACCATTCAATGGGAACTCAGGTGAATGTGATCATCTGTGGAGTCGGTTATGGATTCATACTGGTGATAAACAATGCAAACTCAAGTGACTGTGGTCATCTGAGAGATGTAGATTCATCAGCGAAGTTTATAGTATTGTTAGACATTTTTGTGTCTTGGAAGCATGTGTATCATGGTAACAGTCCCAGTGACCCAAGAAATTCTGAATTCATCAACCAAGCTGTGCATTTTGAAACCGTGGTTGAGACCTAATGTGAAGCAAGCCAGGTGCTGTTCATTAAACTTGCTACTTGCGGAGTTAAATAAGATAAAAAAATTTGAGTTTCAAAATTTGGATCACCAGCCAGGGGCTGGGGAGGACAAAGTCACAACTATTACTAAGGGGGTACAAGGATCCCTGACCCCACAGGCAAATTTATTAAAATTTTGTTGTATTGGCATGTACAGCCAGGTGCTCCTGGTTTGGCCTGTGACAGCTAAGTATTTTTCACCGAGGAAGAGATTCAACTCTCAGAACAGCATGTTCACGTCGACATCCAGTCATCTCTGCCGATCTTAATTTTGACAGTGCCGCTTGCTTATACAGTCTTGCAACAGAATGACCAGGACTAACCCATCAGGCCGATCTCACTACAAACGACATTGATCTGGGAGATCCCTAGTCATGTTCGGTTTTTATAATGTTGGTCATCTTCTATTCTCAAGTCCTGGACTATACATTCCATCAGCTAAATATATCCAAAACAACAAATGAAATTAAATAACAAATGAAATCAATGACACATATTCTTTTCTCGACACCAGTCCTTCAGGATATTTATTTACAATGATATTTACACATAAATAGATGACATTTCAAATTCTCTGTTTTATATACATCGCATTCATTCATATAAACATAAGGACGGATATTTTCAAATGTACAAAGTTATATGGGTGGCTTCTCAGTTTAGCCTAACATGAATCTGTTGAAAGCAAACTTAATATCGGGACAAAATATAGTCAGAATTTCTTTGACTCGCTAATTTGTGAACAAACTGCATAAACCACAGGGCCTATCTTGACTTAAAGTTTATAAATGTGACTGACCCAATTTACAGTGGAGTATTTTGAAATTATGACCTCCCTCAAGACAGCTAGGCCCATGATCTAATATTTTCAAATGAACTTTTACCTGAAAAGTGTGATGTTCCAGATACTAATATGTTTAATACAATGAAAAACAAATTAAGTTACATGAAAGTTGAACTTCCCAGGGTGTTCTTGACAACATGGGCTGCCTCCACCACCGTCTGGGTTGGTCGGCGTACCCGTGGGTCGGCAACAGGCACATTCATCCTGAAAAAAAGAAGATAACAATTTATAAAATTACGAAAGAATAACTATCAGAAGATTTAACAAGGATGAGACTAAAATGTTTTCATCCAATACACAACTTCCGTCCCTGGATTACAAGGATTTATTCATTCAGGGATAGCATGCCTGTATATTTCAGTGTTCTTCCTATAACTAACTGTAAGGCACTGTGTCACTAATCTTAGGAATAATGTGTCCAACTTAAGATATGGTCAAATTTTTGTATTCCTAAGAAGTCCTTGCATTACTCCAGAGACAATAGTCACAACCAATCAAAACAGATGAAATAAGCTTGATCGCCCAGGTTAGCTAAAAAGATCCCAGAGAAAATAAACCAAAATATTGAGAACTTACTTGACATTTGTCTTCTGATTGACAACGAATAGAGGGTTAACCTGACTCAATATTTCATCATTGACAGAGATACCATCCAAATATTGTTTGAGAAGGGTTCGTAACTGTTGATTTTCTCCTAATAACATCCCCTTTTCCTTATCGAGGGCCACTTTATCCAGTAGTACTTTATTGTATCTCTTCCAGAAGTTCTCAAGGGTGCTGTACTCATCCATCACCTGCAATTAACAAATGGTGGGTCAGATATCTTTTTTTTCCTTCTGTTAAATAATGTGTTCCCAGGCACTGTCAACTGGCCTACTTCAGCCTTTGGTGTAATTTCTAGGCATAATTCATTTTACTTCTGTCTGACTGAAAGGGTCAGAACAAGTAAGTTCAGGTGGCTGTAACATTCTTCTTCCTGTCGGCTTGCTACTCTATTTTATCTTACTATCCTTTCTCTATCATGTCTATAGCGCTTCCACCTACTCTACGAGTCCCTATGCAATCAGACGACAGGATTTGAGATTCCACCATAACCACAGCAGCTATAAATAGCAAAACTCCTTCACATCTTAAGGACAGATGACTGTCGGGGAGCAATCAGACAATACAAGAAGATATTCTGGGTTTCATATTTCAGTACTTACAGCAGCAAGTGGTTCTGATGGAGGCTCTTTGACAGCAGCACTAACATCCTCTTGTTCCTCCTGTGTAAGTGATGTGGCATAGAAAGGCAGCACTTTCTCCTCTTCTGTTTCCAACTTACGACACATTTCAGCAAGTTTGAGGCCACGCTCACCCTAAAAGAGGAAATTGATGCTATTTTATTTGAATGAACAAGTCGAATAGAAGATTTTTTAAGGGGCAAATGACAGTGGGACCAACACTACCCAATTTCGAAATAGCTGGCTATGGGTCCGAGTCAACAGATCCTTCAATCCAAAGGTACACCACTCCCTTCGAAGAAGTTTACGAACCGGCAACACCATGCACCAACCAAAATGTACTTACTTTGTCTGATATACGTCGGAGTTCTTTGATGGCACCATTGCTCTCCAAGGTTAACTTTGTGAGACGCTGCCTCTCAGCGTCACGTAATTTGTTCATCTGACCCTTAAGTTCCTGGAAGTGGTGCACCATCATTTCTCGTTCCTGGAAGACAAGAGAAGAACCACTGTTGAAAACTATTTGTGTTTCTTCTATATGGCTTGTTGTTTTACAGTGCGATTTATTCTTTCATGCATGTGGGCTACTGACCACGATGCCGCTGCATAGATTTGGTTTACATTGGTTGAGAGAGGACATAGCACACTCAAGCTAGAGAAACTAGAAAATACACAGATGACAGGATAGAGCTAATGTTAGAGTGTATATCAATCCACCATTTGAATGAAAAGGTTTTTGTCAGCTCACTGATGCATAGTTATCATTGGGCACAACATTTTTGTTTCAATTTTTACTTACATCTTTGAGTTGTTTGTTTCTTTCATCGCATTCCTTGGCATTGGCAGACATCTTAGACTTCAGCTGTGCAATGCCATCCTGAAGAAAACACCAATGATTCAGCAATTGATAGACATATTGCAGTCATTCATAGGATGTAGAAAAAATCTGTCTTTTAACTTTTATTAAGCATGTGCATGTTGTCAGACATCGGGGAAGAGCATGATACATAACTAAATCTCAATCTCCATTTCTATTGTGTCCAAGTGAGTTATTTTGGTCCTGAATTAAACCACAAAGTGACAAAACTTACTGAAATTCTCTGTAGTTTACGCATTTGAGTTTCAATCTCTTCAGCACTTTTCTCATCTTTGGATTTCAGTGACTCAAATGCGTTCTTCCTCTCCTCCGTAGTTTCATTATAGTTCTTCAAGGCCGCCTGGAACTGCTGCCAAAGGTTCTCAACGGCCGATTCAAGCTGGACCCGCAATGCATGCTTCTCTTCAAGATTCTGAAAGTAGACAAAGATATTGAATAGAACTTCAGAAGAAATGCAAGAAATACTGAGTCAGAGTGTACTGTTGTTAAGCAGATACCGTAAAATTGAAAAATTGATTAGTCTCCTTCAATGGAAAGCATAAAAGAGACATTCTGGATGAATCAATCCTTACAAACATAATGAAATTACTTGCTGGATCATACCTTATTTTTAATTTCATCCCTGAGACTCTGGAACTCTGACTTTGCCTCGCTCTCTCTTTCATTGAAGTTCTGCTCCATAGCAAACATGATGTCTTGTAGGTCGTTGACTTCTGTATTATGGTTTTCGATCATCATGGCACGCTCTGTATCAAACTCCTTCTTTAGAACCTCCAACTCTTCATCGTACTCCTTTTGTAAAGTCTGCAATCTTTGCTTCTGAAGATCTGTAATATTTGAGATATAAAACATGACTAATGTTTGACAATTGGGGCTATTCAATTCATAACAAAGTACATGTAATGTCAAAAAATTAAAAAACAGATCAACTGAGTCAGGTAGCAGATTTTGGGAAGAGGTATTCATTTACCCACTTGCAAGATTTCAATTATTATGAATGCAGCTCTTTCTATTCAATTCCCTCTGAATAAAGTTTATCCAATACAGATTGTGAATTATACTTGCCTATCAAATTGTCTACATTTTGGAGATGACTACGGAGGGCCATGCTGTACTGTTCTTCTGCCTCCATCAGATCCTTGGCCAAAGATTTGATGACGCTCTCTTTACGATCGACAACTCTCTCAAAGGTCTGACTCAAGATCTCAATGTCTTTCTTCAGTTCCTTGGATTTTGCTTCCCTCATTATGTTACGCCATTGGTGATTGAGTTTATTCTGATTGAACTTTGTGGCTCTCTCTTCCTTCCCAAGTTTATCCTACAAAGAAAAAGGGAAACATTTTTAGCTGAATAACCCAGTTCTGCCATGGTTTTGGTTGTTTAGTCAATTAGTGTAAGGAGACACATTGAAGGAGACAGTCTTGATCGAAACAAGCTCCATATTATCTAACCAGCAGCAAAACTTAGTTGTCTCCTAAGATATTGACTTACTTTCAAGAACTGGGTCAACATGTCCTCTTTCTTCTTTTTCAGTTCTTCCTCTGCCAGCCGTTGCTGTTCCAAGTACAGTATTCTTTCCTCCTCGGTCATCCGAGAAAGCTTGGCAGATTTCTTCTTTCCCTTCTTTCCCTTTGGTGCCATCTTTGATCTGGAATTAAATGACCAATGAATTACCAGGGCCAGGGCCTACCGAGGACGAAGTCACAACTTTACAAAAATATTATATAGGCTAGTAGGCCTAGGCCTAGGCTATAGATGGATATCTGCCGACGCACGGCTAATTTGTAAACATCATGCGTGCGAACTCTTGTATTGAACTTGTATTTCTTCAACATGGTTTTCATGAACAGTATGCGCGCGCAGGCAATGGTAATGACGTCATTTTGTAAACAAACATATCTGTCTATAGATTCATGCACTTGATTGGGAGCAATGTTTCATGTGTGTTGCACTGCATGTTATGTTGGCTGTCGTCACGTCACGATGCATTGCAGCTCTAACGGCTTTACATTACTGTAACGTGACGTGATGCAACGTCTTCGGAGGTAAACGTTGTTCCCAATCAAGTGCATGAATCTAGGCCTAGGCTATACATACCATGATACTGGTCCCCTAGGCTACCCTAGGGCCTAGGCCCTATATCATTTTTTGTACTAGGCCTAGGCCTACATCTAACCTATGTCACTGCACTATACTTGGTCTACAGTGACAGTCATTTACGATTTGCACCTTTCAGTTAAGAAATATGAGCAAGCAACTAACATTTTGAATACCACACACGACTTAACACAACAAATGCAACTTGAAATATACATTCAGTACCTTTCCGAATTCAAGCTAGGGATACAAGATGAAAAAATTCACTGTTTTTGTAGATATTCTCTCTTTTCTTTTCGTTTGTTGTCCTTAGAGATGACGGAAGTGGGTGTACGCATGCGTACGAGCACAGATTTTGATGACAAATTGCACTGATCTGGATCAGCTGGTTTTTAATAACACAAATTTGATGACGTCATTCACATAGCAGGATCATGGCTGAAAATTATGCAGAATCGAAAAATAAATGGGAAATAAAAGAGAAAATACCCAATGTTCCCGATTTTGGATGGCGTGTTAAATTATCCCACAAATGCAAAGTGAAATGTTCTGCATTTCAGATCCCCAGCCTGAAGCTTGCTCTACCATTGATACCATTTGAACTGAGGTTTGTGTGGTGTTGCTGTTTTGGCTTGGTCAAAATTCTGAGTTTTTGGAATGCCTTGGTGATTTGCATGCAATTTGCACAGTTACATGTACATGGTGCACATACCGACTCTGTGCCTGTGCCTCATGGAGGCCAGCGCTAGCCAAAATTAAAACAACCTCTGCTCCTTACATGATACAAGCTGGCAGTAAACAAAAGACGAAATATACAGGGTGTGCGCAAAATCATGTAGGCTACCGTATCGGCGTATGTTGCGCACACCACAGTGTGAATACTGAATAAGCCAATTGTATCACCGCCTGGTTGTGGGAAGGAATGGTAATATCGCCTTTTGTTGAAGGGAATTAACGTCATGACGTAAATAGCCATACCATGCAGGGCGTGGCAATACAATATTGCGCAAAACTAATTGAAAGCCCTGATTCATTTTTGAATAAAGCTCTTTAACATACAAATGATCACCAATTTGTAATTGCAGGTACATAAGGTTTTGGATTAAGAAAGTCTGGAGGGAGAAGAAACAACCCTTCATTGATCATTTTGATCTTGTTCCACACAAGAGCATCTATGGTGAGCTTTTGGTATTAATAAATACAGGTAGGCCTACTGCCCTGCCTGGTCTGACATGATTATGACTTGCAAGTTCTTGATATTTCACTACAGTACCAGCTTGTAATGAACATGTGTGTTGAGTGATTGAAAGATTTAAAAAGTGCCTGTGATGTGTGAATGAAGGGTTTGCAATTGATATTTCAGCTTGATTATTTACTCTGTTTTGTACTTGTAGTACAGTAGTTAGTGTAAAGAAGCGGAGACGGATTTTGCGTAGTAAGTGTAAAGAAGAATCAGACTGACATTACACACACGTTTACTCTTTTTAGGCGTTCCAATTGGAGGAGTTGGATGTGGGACTATTGGTCGCGGATATCAAGGAGAGTTTTGTCGATTTCAGATGATACCTGGAAGATACAAATATAATGTTGTGGAAGGAGATCAGGTAAGGTGAAGTGTCACAGAAAAGTAAAGCTTGTGTTGTAGTGCTGTCACCCTGATAGAAGGGCCGGCCAGATTTGGTGTGCGAGACCCTCTGTACTTTCCAAATCTTATCTTTAATGCCTGGCGGAAATTGGGTAGACAGTTTGTCCTGCTACATTTTCGTTTGATTGAATGTTCTCTGCCAAGAGCTTGGAAATGTTTTGACATTCAGTAGCACTAACAGCAGAACCTTACCTGAAGGGGCTATAATTGTACTGATGGTGGGATTGCCCCACTTTACCTTACCTATAAAAATATGTTTGGTTTGCATCAATTTGAGAATTTCTCTCTTTTCAGTTCATTGTTAACATCAGGAAGCGAGGGCAAACAGTTTACCAGCAGGTGCTCTCTCCCTTCCGCCCAAAGGGTCATGGTTTGAACTCCTGGAACTGGGCCTTCAGCAGAGAACATGCCACCTACCATGGCCTGTATCCAAGAGCTTGGACAGTCTATGAGTTACCTGGACAAAATGTTACTCTGACTTGCCGACAGATATCACCAGTCATACCGCATAATTACAAGGTTTGTTTTGGTTGTACTGAATTTCTTTTGCACCTTTAAAATAAACATGGTTCTAACCATAGGACATTAACACTACAGTGGAATGTACCTAAGCAGACGCCTCTGTCGTGCCAATATTTTGGCAGATGAATTCGGTCAGTTGTGGTTTGTCTTGCTGGTGTCTCACAGGTAAACAGTATTTCGAACAATTTGAATGCGATCTACTGACTCTACCAGTACTTATATAATTGCATGTGCCATTTTTTTCAGGATTCCTGCTTGCCAGTTGCAGTTTTTGTCTGGGACATCGTCAACAAGAATGATGAGCCAGTCGAAGTCAGCATCGTGTTCTCATTCCAAAGCGGTCAAGGTGAAAAGGCGGACAAGCAGGGTGGATTCTGGAATGAACCGTTCAGGACGACGCGGGAGAAGACGAACGTTGCTGGTGTGATGATTCATCAGAAGTTCGCTGGGATGGATTGTGCGTATGCAGTATCAGGAAAGGAAAGGGTGAGACACAATATTGATTCCTGCAATGGGTGTTTTGCATGTGGCCAAAAGCAAGGTACATGTCTACAGGTAGTATTTGAATAGATCTGATCTACTGTTCATTTACTGATTTGTCTGCACGTACAGTCTTTGAATAGATCAGATGCAAAGATCAGATGCATAACACTGTATTGCAATTATGCATACATGGGGCTAAAAGTAAGTGATGTTTTGCAAAGTGATGTGCCTGTTTGTTTTGTTGATATTCAATTCAAGCAAATGCATGACAAAAGTATGACACAATCGAATCATATTCCAGGAATACCTGGTGCATTTTATCATAACTGAGAGAAGCATTTAAAAAAAGTTGAATTAAGATTAATTTTAAAACAATATCATTCAGTTACGATTCATTCTGAAACTTTATTGCTGTATTACAGGAAGGTGTTGATGTGAGTTATCGAGTTGCATTTAACCCTAAGACGCCAGCGCGGGAAGTTTGGTCGGATCTAATGCATGATGGCCAGCTTGATTCTTCATCAGGTATGTGTGGATTACTTGCTTTCATGAGCGACTTATGAAATGCTCTTGACCTGTTCAAAATTTGAACGTGGCCTACATATTTATATCAGACTCTTCCATTCCTTGGCCACAGATTTTGAATGAGGCCTGTACACATCAGGCTCTTTTGATCCTCTGCCTAAGTAC
The DNA here is from genome assembly GCF_910592395.1 of Lineus longissimus. Lineage (NCBI taxonomy): Eukaryota > Metazoa > Nemertea > Pilidiophora > Heteronemertea > Lineidae > Lineus > Lineus longissimus. The sequence goes on from NC_088309.1 coordinate 7,993,948, forward strand.
CCAAAAAGATATGTCTTCTTACAACAGTGATTGCTTGGCTCTTCTCAAGTACCACTTTCCTTCTCCAGTAGTTGTTGAAATTCCTCAACTTAAATTGTAGCGAGGTGAGGAAATAAAATGTGATACATGTAGCTGACTGAGTCAGTTGTCCAAATATGGAGGGGATAAAATGTCACAATGTCTTGCTGTCTATAAAAGTTTCAGTAATTATCAAAATGTTCTATTTCAGAGTCGAGCAAGCCAACAAAAAAAGGAGAAGAGATAGCCACTGCTGTCTGTGCCCATTGTAAAGTGGAAGCTCGCTCTTCAAACTATGTGGAACTATGTCTCAGTTGGGATATGCCAATAATAAACTTTAGAGCCAAGGAAGCTCTGTACAGAAAGTAAGAGGATACATTTTTTCATACACATAGTTCTATTTTTCGTACATTGTACGAACCTTTGAAAGAGTGAGTAAAAATTTAACATTGGTGGTACCAACTTCGTCACTTCCATTCAAAAGCTTGACAGTGCCTCGTGATCATGACAGAACTTGAAAAAGAAAAAGACTATTCTGTATTTATTCTTGAGCCTGCACATAACATGAATAACAATATACACCATACTTTGTTTCTCTTCAGACGCTACACCCGCTGGTTCGGTGACAATGGTGACGCTTCGCCAAAACTTGCCAGTTATGCGCTCAGTAACTATCACCATTGGGAAAAGGACATTGACGATTGGCAAAGACCTATACTTGACAATAAGTGAGTGTCCTCAAAGAAGTGTTTCATTTGATAATCAGACCCTTTAGCAACATGTCAATGAAAAAAGATAAGGACGAAGAAAGCAACTAACTACACCTTCTTTGAAGTAGTGCCTTCACAGCTGTAAACACTTGACTGTGATCTTCCACATCAACAGCTGAGGAAATTGTGATGATTTATATCAGTCCCTTGACCTTTTGACTGCAATAGTGCAATACTGCTTGTCATGCTTTATCTGTTGAGATATTCTATTCCAGGAATCTCCCTGCCTGGTACAAGTCTGCCCTGTTCAATGAGCTTTACTTTGTGAGTGATGGTGGTACTGTGTGGCTGGATGCCATGGATGGAGAGACGCTGCCCGGTCAGGAGAAGCTTCCTGAAGAAATGAAAGAATTGGGAAAATTTGCTTACCTAGAAGGTACTGCTCATTTGAGTATTGAAATTACTGCTTGTTGAACTGTAATGCAGATAATTATCATAAGGAAACTAAAATACAGATGTATGTAGTGTCTGTATCTATTAGATCAGAAATATTCGGCCATTAATTTTCACGTCTTGACCCCCTTGCGCAAACTTGCAAAAGAAATAGGCTCATGAAAATAATGGGGTTTACAGTGATGTAGAACTCGTAGTCATTAGGATCTTCAAAACTGGAGTGATGAGCGTGATTGTCTGAAGAGTGAGCATTGGAGAACAAGTTGAAATTTAAGATTGTGAAAAACAACGAACAAGATTTGAGGATAAGGCCAAAGGTTTTACTGGTACTTCTTGCTCTTACAGGTCACGAGTACAGGATGTACAACACGTACGATGTTCATCACTACGCATCATTTGCTCTCATCATGCTGTGGCCAAAGCTTCAGTTGTCAATCCAGTACGATATCGGTAAGTATCTGTTAGAATTAAGTGGGTAACGTATGTTTCTCTGAAGGTATTCAAAGCTCGATAATTTAGTGAAGATTTGCCTGCCTAGGATTCAGGCTCATGCTTTGATATGTACAAAAATTGTCAAAATTGATTCAGAGCTCCACCCATTTGGAAATGAGAACAAGTTATGTTTGTTTTTTCCAGCCAATATCATCAAATCAGAGGACCATTCCCGAATAAAGTTCTTGATGCCAAATAAGCATGGGGTCCTCAAAGCAATGGATACTGTTCCACATGATGTTGGTGATCCAGGTGAGAAAGACACAGACATCTGTTTTGTTAAAATTTCAGACTCTGATAGATTGAGATAATATCGATTCCACCACTCGCCAGAGTTGTGGAGATAATTAGGTAGAGGCGACTGTGATTCTGTAGTGAATTGTATTGAACTGTTGGATCGGCAAGGCAATGCGACATTTTGAAGCCGCCTTAGTAGAGCTGCATAGCTCAGTTGGCTGGCCATGGGTCTACTTTGCCGATGGCTGGTGTAAATGAGGGAATTATGCTCTCTCTTACATGTACTTTAAGACTTGTCCATACCTCCGCACTACCTTAACACATACCTGGCGAAGGTCAGAATCACAAGGTCAAATTGATCAAAAAAGACATTGTAACCAAGGTGTTTTGGAATTCATATTTGATATCGTCTCATTTCCAGAGGACGAGCCTTGGAGTAGAGTGAATGCCTACTGTATACATCCCACACACGACTGGAAAGATCTGAATCCCAAGTTTGTTCTGCAAGTCTTCAGGGATTACGTCTTCACAAAAGATAAGAACTATCTCAAAGACATGTACCCTGTGGCAAAGGTTAGTAGAAGCATCCTTTTCCAAGTCTCTGATGAGTGGTTTGTTCTCCTTTTTTGGCTTTGTGGCACATATTTTAGAGTAAATATTGTAGAATAAGAGAAAAGAATATCAATTTCTGTTAAATGTCTGCAAAGTTACTGTTGACTGACCATTTTCGACATGAACGTAACAGCAGTACATTACTTCCATTTTGTAATCAGTCATTTTGAATTTTGTCTTAATTTGTGTGTTTTCAGGCTGTAATGGAATATTCGATGCACTGGGATACGGATGGAGATGGTATAATTGACAATGGCGGCTTTGCTGACCAGACCTACGATGCATGGGTTGTCACTGGTGCTAGGTATGCTGAACATTTATCGACTTCCCTGAAATCAGGTGGTTTACAGTACTGATGATGTTACTGGTGCTAGGTATGCTGAACATTTATCGACTTCCCTGAAATCAGGTGGTTTACAGTACTGATGATTTAGCAGTTCAAGTCTTTGAGTGTACATATTCTTTTTTCAGTGCATACTGTGGTGGTATGTGGCTGGGTGCTCTCAAGTGTATGCAAGAGATGTCAACCATACTGGGCAAAGATGACGATACTGAGAGCTACACCAGAAAGCTTGAGAAGGGGAAGGCTTCTTTTGAAGAAAAGCTGTGGAATGGTGAGTTTATCATCATCCTTAGGAATTCGGGGGGAGGGGTCAATGAAAATGGTGTCATATATTCGTCTTCTGTTGTTCAGGTATCGGCTAATAAAATTTTACCGGAAGTTCAAGAAGCTCACAGCTATTGAGATCGATACAAAAAACACATTCATCAGTATACACATGTATCCTCACTCTAACGGATTTTGTTCAAATGCTTTTGTTCTGCATTACAGGCTCCTACTATAACTACGACAGCAGTGCATCCAGTTATTACGACAGTGTAATGTCTGACCAGCTCTGTGGACACTGGTTTCTCAAGTCATCCTTTGTGCCTGACAATTCAGTAAGTCTGTTCCTCAATTTCATTTTGCGTGCAACCTTTAGGCTGCACTGTAACACATGTAGGTACATCTTCGCAAAGAGTCTCAGTTTAGTGTCTTTCTCAGTGTACATTGAAGACCCAGGAATAATACAACCACAAAACAAACAGCTTCATCCAGAAAGACAACTCTGGTTTCTCTAGTTTACCTACATGTACTGGTCTTCACATGAAGTTTCTCTTTAGGTTATCATTTTCCTTGCTGTTAATGACTAAATCAGGGTTTCAAGAAAATCTTAATAGGATAGATATAAATCATTGTGGTACCTTGCAGGTGTTTCCAAAGGACAATATTCGGAAGACGTTGAAGACGATCTTTGATGTGTGTGTGATGCCGTTTAGGAATGGAACCGTTGGAGCGATCAATGGAATGAGACCCAACAAGAAGAAAGACCTGACCAGTGTGCAGTCGGATGAATTCTGGACCGGTGTGACGTACGGACTTGGGGCAACAATGATAATGGAGGTAAGGTTCTGCCTAGTTACTTTGAAGTCAAGATTATTTTGTTAGTTTGTGAGTTACATGTAACCAACTTATCTTGTTCCTGACACATCACTGTGGATTGCGGTCTCACCTTCAAAGTATTAAGGTGGTGAATGCCTTGATTTGTATTGTGGGTGTGGGTTCAGACTCCTGCACATGTTATGGCAGACTTGCTGGGCAAGTTAACATGGAAGTGATGCTACTGATTATGTAAGTAGGTTTAAGATTTTAGAACAACAGCTGACCCAATTTCTATTGTCATTTATCAGTTTTAATTCGATTTCTTGTCATTCAGGGAATGGTGGAGGAAGGCCTGAAGACAGCCTATGGTGCGTACCACACCATCTATGAGAATTACGGCTTGCAATTCCAGTCACCAGAGGCCTACAATGAAAAGAAGGTCTACCGGTCGCTAGGGTACATGAGGCCTCTAGCTATTTGGTCAATTCAGCACGCATTGGAAAAATTCCAACCACAGCTGTTTGAGGAGTAATTTGTTCTGGATAAGATGAACGTAGATTCATCTATTGGGTGTCCTTGTCCCAGTTGAAAATTGGGACGCAATGGGTTGACCCGAGGCTGAGTGAATGGGTTTTGTCAAGGTGATGCAAAATACCTCATGAGAAAAGATCTTTTGTATCGACCATAATAATGTACCATTGAAGGCTTGTTAAAATGTAGGTAGTAGATTGATAGGAAATGCTAGGGAAGTTTAAAGGGTCCACCACTTGATTATATATTTATGCAGTGTTATTGCCCAAATCGGTTTTTGATTGAGGCAGGTTATTTGAAGGATCACTATAGCTTATATTCTCTCTCGTATCAATCATGTATTAGTGAGTTGAGGGGATTTATCGTAAAATTCCATATCTGTTCACTGTTTGTTATTGCCTAAATAGGTTTTTGGTTGGTGCAGATTATCTGAAGAGTCACTATGACTTTTTAAGTATTTGCTCTTGTAAATTGTGTATTACAGAGGTTGCACACCATTACACATGTACAACTCTCACTGTGACTTCTGACTTTGAGGCTGATTTACAGTTGTCGGTATAATCTACCATTTAACTTGACTGATGAACGCATTCATATTACTATTATTGAAATCCAAAACGGACATGTGTTTGATATGGATATAATGAAGTCCAGTCAGAGGTTTATCTCCATGACTTTGAATACGACTTCATCATTTTCTCCTTATGCACAGGTCCAAGTTGGAATTTGAAAACTTCTGGTTCAAGTACATGAAATGTTTCTAGTCAGTTCAGCGAAATCATAGTTGATACCAAAAAAATTGATTTTTTTCTCAAAGTTGAAGTCGGTAAATGATGTGCAACCTGGCTATTACAAATGTAGAAATAGTAGCCTCTGACTAGTCTTTTTTCATTCATATCTATTATCCAAGACCAACATTGGTAGCGGGCTGCTGTGTTGGGATGATGCATGCAGGACATAGATCACAAAGGACAAGAGGACATAATCATGTACTGGGTGGTTGAAAAGGTTACAGGGTAGACTTGCTTTTTTAAACAAATCTTTGCTTGATAAAGAATTGGTGAGGATACATAACTTTTCATAAGGCTTCTACATTATATTGTTTTAAAATTCTTCTTGAAAGTTATGTCATAAACCAGGGATCTTTCCTCATAGAGATTTAAAGATGCACTGTGTCAGAGGAGAATTGTCACTTGTTAATTTATTTGGCATTTTAAAAGGGAGATAATGGGTGATATGAATAAAGACTAGTGAATGATTTTACTTCAGTTTTGTACAGAAAGGCCTAGTGTAAATGTACATGGGGTTTTCAGTAAAAGCAATTGCTAGTCTTTATTCATATCACCCATTAAATAGGCAGGAGCCAGGTGGGCCAGGTTACGGATAGGTTTCTGTTGTCCCACAGTATTCACCATTGTACGAGGAATATATTTATCACTAGGCAGACATGCATATTAAACCAGACCCAGGTGCCTATATCATAGGCGGTAAACTGGCCCAGGTACAAAACTGGCCAGTGAAAAGTGCTGCCGGTATATATTTGCATCTTGGCATAACGAGTGCTTTTTGATGTACTCCATCTGTCGATATTTCAAACTTTTTATATGACATAGAAGTAAAAAAACACCTGATCTCAGGAAGAGATATTTGATGACATCAGGACAATTTGTATACATGTACATGCTGCGTGGGGCCATTGGCAGCTAGTCCACTTGGTGTACGTGAAGCAGATGGTGCCAAACTGGTCTCCTGTTGACATTTCTCTTAAAAACATAATGAAGCTTAGGTTATGATGTATAGCTGCCCTCATACCAAATTTTGTGTCAAAATATTTTGCAAGCACGAGGTCGGCGAGAAAAGCTTCTTCTTTCATCAGTTGTGCACATTAATATTGTTGCATCACGCCATCCTCTGTTCAGTTGGCGACCAGTAATGTGTTTGTGGCGTTTGAATGTCATCATCATTTTGTAAACAAAGAAATTTATCTATAAAAGCCACCGTTTCTTTTTTCTCTACATGTATATCATCAATAATTGGTTCTCTGGATGGTTCTGGTATTGCAGTTGAGTTATAAACTCTTCGAATATCCCACTCTAGTCTCGCGAGATCCATACCAAGCTAGAAACTAGGGTCGTTTGCTGGCTGTGTTGAGTTGATTGTGAATATCCTCGTAACTTGTACAATGCGAAGGTTGTGAAGATATAATTCTGTGATGTTTGCTAATATTTTGAGCGTGTCTGCCAGTTTTGTAATGAATCTTTTATTTGTACCACGTAAGAATTTTGTTATAATGGTTTTAAACTTTTATAGAAAATTTTCAGTGGCATTCATACACCTGAAGGCAAGGTATGTTTTCTGATCATATTTTCTCAGGTTGGGCGGTTCCCATGGTTACTGGTAAAGCTTTGATATATCATTCTAATGTATCAATTAGAAGGTACATGTATATATATTATGAGACTGGTTTATTTTTTATGGTAATGACGGTAATTTTTTAGTAATGAGGGTATGACTTGTACCTGGTAATTATGGTAATTTATGAACGCATTTGTATGTATGCATTTGTATGTACTAGTCCACTGTACCCGTGGCCGCCAACAATCAATACATTTAATACAAACCTTCTTTTCACAAGCTGTGTGTGAACGCGCAAAAGCTTTTGACTGAAGTGACAGGGCTCGAGACGTCGAATTGTGACGTCATGACGTCAGCAGACCCATCCTGACGTCGGAGCCGTGACGCGTTCAGGCTGTGTCGGGAGTGACGTCGCCCGAGACGCGCATGACACGAAGGTAAAATCGTCGCGCGGGCAAGCTGAATAACGTTAGATAAAACCAATAAACGGCGTTATATCGGATGTTAGTTGGAAATTCAAAAATCGAGCTTCGTAAGGACATTTTCGGGACCCGTTAATGCTACATGCAAAATCTGGGGTCGCTCAGCCATTCGGTCTGGGAGATATGAGCGCACAAACTTTTCTCGAATTTAGTAAGGATGCATTTGTTTTACTCACCTATGACCTGGCTAAAATCAAAACAAGGACCTGCTGGAACATTAGGGTCATGACCACTGGACAACTTATCTATCCAAGTTGAACATGCTGAATGGTAGTGATGAGGGTATGACTTGTTCCTGGTAATTATGGTTATTTATGTATGCATTTGTGTGTATGCATTTGTTTCACCCACCTATGACCTGGCTGAAATCAAAACAAAGACCTGCTGGAACATGAGGGTCATTACCACTGGACAACTTGGTGCCACCAACCCTTATCTATCCAAGCTAAACATGCTGAATGGTATCCAGCGACCATGTGCATAATATCTAGAATTTACTATTCAGTGTTGGTCTTAGATCGTTGAAACTAGAGTATCTGTGCTACCCCCTGATGTGAAGTATGAGAGGTAGGCCATACTAGAAAACTCTGAAAAAGATATGTGAATGTGAATGTGAATGCTTGCCACTGGGAATAATTTATCTGAAGTGAAATATGTGTTTGTAAGTCATGTTTTAAACATTTTAAGAGTGGTGTTACTGAAAAAAAGTTTTTCTTTTGTAAGAAGAGTAATTGTATAATTTATTCACTTTCATGCTTTGGTATTGCTTTTCATATACACGCAATAAAATGTGAAATACACTGATAGTATTTGAATTTTTTTTATTGTATGACAAATAATGATCTCGTGCCTGCTTCAGTTTCATTATTTTAAGAACTCCGTGAATGGAAAATTGATGATGACAAAGGGCTGCACAAACATGCAATATGCGATTTTTGTTGCATGTGATCATGAACGCAGGACACAGCAATTTTGCAGGGCACTTTATGCAAATATTTCAAAGAGGACACCTCTTTCTAATTAGGAAATGTCCCCGATAGATTGCGAATTGAGAGATGGCAATTACATGTGTAGCTCAGAAACACCTCTCTGGTTGTCCTTTGTTCAAGAATGGTGAGGTCAGAAAGATGTCTTTGTCCTCGGTTTAAGGATGGTGAGCTCCTAGAAAGACCTTGCTCGTTGTGCTTTGACCTTGGGTCAAAGAGGGGGAGCTCGGAAAAAACGCTCTTGTGCTTTGTCCTCAGTTTGAGCAGAAATGAGCACTTTTGTAGCTGCAGCCCCTTGATGCTCCCCTTTCCAAGTGGTCTCTGTGATTGAGACAACAAACAAGACAACCCATCGTGATAAATCCATTTTGGTATTTCTTTACCCAGGGTGAGGGTGAACAGAATGACATTGAATCATGAAATAATACATTGACAGTTTATTCAGAGATGGCAACGAAGTTATTCACAAACAATAGAATCGTACATAACCATCCAATGCAAATGACATTTTAACAACATTACCAGCTTCAAACAAACGTTTGTCCCAAGACAAATTTCTATCTACATGTACCAGCAACTTTAATCAAATTTTATAGAACTTGATTTAGTTTTGTCAATGTAAAATACTTTATTTGCATCTGGAGGTGGGGTATACCCAATACCTGTCCCCCTTGGCATGGTCAGCTTCCACTCCATTGCACGGTTGAAATCCTTTTCCAAATTATCATCCAAATTCTTCGCATCTGAACTCGACAGAGCAAGATTTTTTCGCAAGAAAGGGGAGTTTGGATTTACAAATGGATTTAGTTTCTTCACCGAGTTTGTCACTGCAGTGTTTTGGACCGGAGTGTCAGTTTTCTTTTTGAACCCACCAAGGAGACGATAGAACTTGTCCTGTCTCTCTTTATCATCAAATGTAGCAGTACCCCACTGACCCAAGTTAATACTGGGCCTACTCTTACAAGAACCACCATTCAGCTGGCCCCCATTTTCATTTTCTACAGCCAAGTTTTCAGAAGCAACAACTTTTTCAATTGGTTTTTTGTTAGATACAGGACTACCACAACTATCATCACCATTCTTATCATCTTCCCCTTCCTTCAACCCCCTCTTTTTATCCTTCTTCTTCCTTTTAGCACCAGACACAGAATTTATAATATCAGTATCAGGACTTCTATCTTTCTTGCCCTTCTTTTTCTTTTTACTCACAGGAACATCATTATCATCACCTACAATATCATCTACATCTTTTTGTTTTCTCTTCTTGCCTTTTTTAACTTTATCAGTACTAACAACCTCATCTGAATCATTATCAACACCAACAACATCATCTGTATCTTTCCGTTTTTTCTTCTCGTTCTTTTTCACCCCCTCAGAACTTATAATCTCATTTAAAACACTTTGCTTATCTTTCATTTTCTTTTTACCAACATCATCACATTTGTCAGTGTCACCAATGTCTTTTTCTTTTCTTTCACTTTTCTTCTTCTTTTTAGGGTCTAATTCAGCATCAGAATGTCCTACACCACTGACACCCTTATCTTTCTTCGTATGTTTTTTACTGACAGAAGCCACATTTTCAGAAGGAACACTAATGTCAGATTGTTTAATTTTGTTTTGCTTCTTCTTCTTCTTCTTTTCTTTCTTTTCAACTGCTCCTGAATTCCCCATACCATCATTTTCAGTACCAGAAGTGTCACATGCTTTCTTTTTTGTTTTGCCAACAACAACATTTTCACTCTCCAACAAGTCCTTTCTCTTACTTTTCTTTTTCTTTTTCTTGGTCACATGAACTGCGTCAGGGTCACCAACTTGTCCAATGTCATCCAAGTCAAGTTTTCGATCCTCCTTTTTCTTTTTCCTTTTCTTTTTTCCCTCCTTAATTACATCATTCTCGCATTGTGTATCCCCATTGTCATCCTTCCCCATTTTCCTCTTTTTTGTTTTACTTAAAGTTAGGCCAACTGCCTCACCAAGAGCATCTTTTATCTGCTTCTTAGGAACCTGGGAGTCTTTCCCCCCATCCTCCAAATGTTTCCTCTTCTTGTTCTTTGATTTTTCTTTCATCTTTCAAATGGCCGGCTGGTTCCAGAGGAAACCTGTAAGAATTAACAATAAAAAAACCCGATAAATGAGCGGCCTTTCCAAAAAATACAAAGTCCACTGAAAGAAAGCGATTATGTGGCATAATTTGTATAAACCTGTACAAGTCTTAACGTTCAATCTGATCAGAGGAGGCCATGCCTATATATAGGCAGTGGGCAGGCAATCCCAATCCGGCACATGGCATATTATAGGGCCTATAGCCGCTCCATGGCCTCCTCATCAGTCCGGAAAACGGGTCATGCAAAACCAGGTTAGTCACATGGTCGACATGCATGGCAGTTGGTACTGACTCTATTTTCGGACAATGAAACCATAACAAATCACGAGACCACAACTCAACTTTTCCTTACTATATATTCAAAACTTATCAGAACTATAAAGTAAAGCAATAAACTTACACTAAAAGGGAATGAAGTGGGGGAAACGGCCGGTTGAAACGATTCAACGATTTCAAGAAAACAAGGCGACTTGGACCATTCCCAATAGAACTGTTTATCTCCAGTATGTGCGCATATTTTATGATAATGAGCAAACCCCTTCAGTTCTGGTTCAATCGAGAATGGTCCAAATTGCGTGGAACAAAATAAACTAAAATCATCAAATATTCATTCTCACTCACCGAAATTATGAATGATTTTCGGTGGTGTACTTATTAGTGTATTGGTCAAACTGGCATCCAGCTAATTCACCTTAAGTAGTTGACCTAACTGAGCTCTGAGGTGAGTCTGAGAAGGATAACCAGCTGGCTGAGTGATGACAACATTAAAGGGGGACTATAGGCAGGAGCAGAGGGGCTAATTTGGCTATCTTCAGCTGACGAGTATACAGTACGCTAACGGTCAGATTCAGCACTAAGTACATTCCTCGAACAAGCGTCGACGTACTGTGAGATGCGAGAGACCCTATTTTGCCGACTTTGTGTAACTTTATCTTCTATGATCCTGCCTGCCTAGTTGCTGCATTGTTCCTTTAACAATGGGATGTGCCCATTCTGATGTAATCGCTGATTTTCAATATACTACGCCTCTCTATATTTTTATTTTGTATACTACTATGAGGTAGTAGTATACCGTGGAACCTCCCTTAGCGGACACCTCTCTATTAAGGACAACCTCTCTATTACGGACAACCTCTCTATTAAGGACACTAGTTTTGGTCCCAAATTGGTAGTTTCCTTTCAATTTGACCTCTCTAATTAGGACGCCTCTCTATTAAAGACAGCACTTGTCAGTCCCAAGGGTGTCTTAATAGAGAGGTTCTACTGTAGTATCAAAAACCTCGTCCTGCCTCGGGTATCTCTGGATGGGCTGCCTAATCATGGCACAAACTCAAGTTATAGCTGTTTAACTGGTAATATACCACACTTGATCAATGTCAGTATACCGCAACAAGGGGTGGGTCAATACGTGCCATATAAAGTCATATTATTGTTAAGAGTAAAAAGTATACTGTAGCAACCAAATCTAGGATGGCGCCCTTTTGCGAGTGTTCGTTGCGTAGTTGGTGTTATCCATCATTGACAAGGGTTTGTCAGATACCTGTGTGTCCATTACACAGGGCAAGCAAAAGATCCTTCATAGGTGTACTGTAACTCAAAAAATCCAACACTAATGTGTCTTAATACTGTTAAAGGGATACAATGCTGATGGTCCCGATGAGCAATTCCCAACTGTATCCCGTACTCGACCAAAGTCCTAATACTGTCGGTTCAACCTTCTCCTGACCTTCCTCCCATGACCATATCACCCACACAAAACTTCTCCGCAAGACATCATTATTGAATCAGTGGTGGGAGTAGGAAATTAGTAGAAAACTCAGACAAGAGGAAATAACGTTATTTCCCCTTGTCTTGAGGATAAGTTCCTGTCATGTTGCATTTAGACTTGTTTTCTGGTGTTGTAAGCTATACGTCTTGTGAGACCTGTTGAACATCTGTTATGATCACGAGGATGATCACAAGACATTTTAAGTACCAATATACAGTGGAACATCCCTTAGCGGACACCTCTCTATTAGGGACAACCTCTCTATTAAGGACACTAGTTTTGGTCCCAAATTGGTACTTTCCATTTAATTTGACCTCTCTTATCAGGACACCTCTCTATTAAGGACAGCATTTGTCAGTTCCGTGGGTGTCCTTAATAGAGAGGTTCAACTGTATATTCATGTGTTTGTGTGCCCTTATATATGGTCATATTTTCTCTTTGGACCGTATTGAGGTACATGAGGTAAGGAAACCAAATAAAACATTGAAATTAATATGCAAAAAATGAATAATTAATATGGAAAAAAATATCAATAGCATAGCTCAGCATCAGATTACAGAACCAGTTGGGTATTGGGAAATGACTCATGTTTACATACTCTTTTGCAAGGTTTAAAAAGCGTGCATTTTTTCTTCTCCAATGACTTCTTATTCGAATTGCATGTATACTTCTGGGGAGATTTTCTTCCTGGTTTTTGGGGCCAGAAGAAATAAAGCCTACAGACATTGTCATGCTTGACTACTTCTTTCTTATGACAGCTATTGTAAACAGTCGTGATAGTTCAGTTATAGGCCTAAGCGAGGTGAAAAATTGTGTCGTTGAAGTGCTGGGTCAAGCCTTTTATCATCAGAGCTGGAGATTGTCCTGGATTTGAAAAATGAGGTCAAATCATTTTCTATCTGTGGGTCATGTGATCATTCATTGTTATATGATGAACAGTACTGACCATAGGGCATAAGGAGTGTAAGTAAGATCCACATGCAGTTTTATTCTCTTAAAAATAACAAATGGTTGATGACATTTGATTTGTTCAGGGTTTTGATACGGCAAATTTCTGTTCTAGTGTGACTATATTTAGATAAATTACTTTCCAAACTATATGTATTTTGCGAGTGAGTCGTCACATGAAGGTTTGACATGACAGTTGAGTCCCAGACGTTTGACTGAAAACCACTAGGTTGATTCTTTGTTGTAACAACTAGAGTTCGCACTTCTGAACATGTTGGGGGTAGGTGAACCAGTTCTTTAAAAAAATACTTGTTGAGCTTGAGATGTCAATTGTTGGGAAATGCAAATAATGCGGGTTGTGTTCATGTATTGTAATATGCTTGCTTCTGTCTTTCCAGGATTTCAACTGACTGCGTGATACTTATCTGAAGTGTGCAATGCTAATAGTTTACAATGGACGAAGAGGAGGACTATGGGACTTTCCTGCATTACACGAGCATTCCAGAAGGTGGTAGCATAAGAAATCGTCCAAAGACCCCCCAGGTGCATGAACTGAGGACATGTACTCCCGGTGCTGTTATTGTGAGGGACGAGAATGGGCTGAGTTCTTCACGGACTGTACCGATGGATGAGGAAGATACACCGCTTCTGATGGAAACCAAGAAAAATGTAAATCATGACAAAAATATGTGAGTACCAACATACAGTGTATACTAATGTACCAATGTGTCAATTGTGGTATGCCTGTGATGAAAATGAGGTGATTATTTCTATTCGTTGCAGAGAAAGAAAAAAACGTGTGCTCCCATGGGAGTGTACGGTATGAGTAACCTCTCCAGTCTGTTTTTTGTAGCCCTTATAAACTTTCATCTCCTTTGTTTTAGGGTATCGGAGGGCTCTGGTTCAGGATATCTGAAAGATTCCAGCAGTACTAGTTCTACAGAGAGTGTCTCGTCCACGTGGAAAACCGTGCTACGAAATATCAAGATTTACACCATCTTTGCACTGGTCATTTTTTTTTCAGTAAGTATATAATATATAAGTACCAAGTATTCGGGTTGTGTTTACTCTAACTGTATTGCTGAATGTGCCCAACGAATTATGGTGCTCCATCTACAAAGACAGTAGAACCTCCCCTCAGGCAGACACGTTTGTTCTCAAATATGTCTAAAGTACACTGATGTTGCTTCAAACCTGGCCATTCTATTCATTCACTCAATCTTCTGTTAACATCATCTATGCATGTATCTATCTGTTTTGATGGGAAAATGGGTGTTGTATAGAAGTAGAAGTAGACATAAGATGGACAACTAAATTAAGACCACAACCTTCACCACTGCATGTACTTCTACACAAAGTGGCAAGGAGCCTTTATCAGAAATCCAAATTTGGGATAGAGTAGCCTGTCGAATCAACAGTGAAAAAACATTTGGACACAATGTAGCTACCAGTTGCTACTAACCCCCATATTTGGTCACCAGATATCTATCAATGAAATTGTCACCTGACTCATTTTCAGTTTGTCATAGCTGTCACCCCAGATGCCCAGGCAAAGGAGGAATATTTCAGCATCAGCGAGGCAATGGGCACAATAAGTAAGTCCTTTTGAGGTCCTAACAAAGTATTCTTTGAGGACCTCCCCAGAAGTAGTCCTTTTGAGGTCCCAAAATCCAACTGTGCTTGATCTAGGACTAAAATTAATGAAATGTGGTCATTTATCAATTATTCATGAGAGTAAGTCGGTGAATAATCTGAAAATATCCTTAACTCTTCTGCTGTGTGTACAAAGAAAGAAACTTCCTTGTTTGTTGAGATGTTGGGGCACACTGAACTGGTCAGTATTTAAAGTTGTGTCCCAACTTTTCTGCAGAATTGATACAGAATCAGAAATGTATACAAATCAACGGTTCCAGAATACTTGCATCAATTGAGATGAATGCTTCTTGATAAAGCCCCCTTTTACTCTACGATGTGTGTTTTTGTCTAATGATCTGATTATTTTAAAATATCTTCAGAAATTAACTTCACCGGTTGCACTGACCCAGAAATCAAGCTGATCGTGGAAGGAGCTTTTGAAGACCGTCACCCTCAAGAAGGCTATGATAATCTTACATTCTCTGCCAGGGAAGGAGATGCTACAGCTGAGGTATGTACTGCTTCATCACCTGCCTTTAGTAAGGTGTGCAAGGATGAGCCAAGTCAAGATTTATGATAAATTCTAATTCAAATTTAGGATAAATCTAATAACAAAGTGAAATTAGAAGGGCATGGTAGCTAACTAAAATGTTCATGGTCTTGTAAAGTTTGCTCTTCATTTTAGTAAAACCTTAGATATACCTGAGTACTTCTTTACCTCCCATGTATTATGTACCTTAGTATTTTGAGTACAATCTGACCAGTCCTGTCACCCTCGAAAAAAGTCGCTGTAAAAAAATGGCCGCAAATGTTTCCTAGTATAGAGTGTTCTCCTTTGATCTATGTGATGTTCTGTAGTAATACATCCGAACTTTAATGCAACTGTCGGTATTGATGACTGAGCTTGTGTAACATGAGGGGTGGAGCATTAAGGACTGACTCTGGTATTCGAGGATGGTAGTAACGTGGCACGAAGTAATGAAAGTAATTCTGGAGACGTCTCACCTATATTCTAGAGTTACACCGAAAAGCACTGGATATCTGAAATTTTCGGATCACGTCTTGTTATTTAAATATGGTTCATACCATCGGTTCTGCTGGGGAATCAGCTTTCTGTGATGACCTGTTCCAAGGAGTCCAATTTTGACACAGAGGTCGAATGTGGAAGCGATTCCAACTAAAGACTCGTCCAGAACTGATTTAGCAAACTTATTCTCTGAAGTTTTACCTGTGCAGTTTCTTTTCAGAAATGGGTTCTTGTCCTGCAGCGAGATTATTACATAGGGGAAATAGTTGAAAAGAAGTTTGTGTTTGACCTTGATAAACTGTGAGTAAATGTGTTTTTGGTAATATTGATTAAAACGATCACTTTAAGTATGTTATCCATAAACGTTTACCTTGAACTGGTAGATTTTTCATGTGCATTTTAGTTTGCATTTTAATTCGCGCCCAGCAATAATTGCTGAAGTGGAAAATCAATTTGAACTCACTGTTACAGAGTTGTCAAGATGCTCAATTAAAGTACATTGTAGTGTTGTCATAATAGACAGGTATCTGAAGCTAAAATATAGGGATTGAAAAAAAGCGGGCAGCAATTCTGAACAGTGAAGGTGTAAAGATTTTTGCTGGAGAAGTTTTTGTAAGGTTTGCAAGAATTGGTCGCTGTTGTCCTGTTACAGTTCCCTGAGGCTGCCGTTGGTTTTTTTCAGAAATGGGTCGGTCAGTAGTGTAGACGTGAGTGCCAAGTCTACCAATTCCTATCCGTTTCCATTCTCTTTGAAATATATCTGCCACCCCGAACAGATCAACCAGCAAGTCATTTATGCAGGAGCCGTCCTGGCCTTTGTCTATGTTCTTATCATATTTGAGGTAAGCAACTTGTATAACCATCTCGTTAGTTATGTAGGTTGACCTTCCTTGAACATCTTGAACTTGTTGTTCAAGTCCGTGGCTATCATTAAAAAAGGAGGGCACCATTGTTTATACATGTTAAAGGTTCATGATACATTTTTATACATGTTAAAGGTTCATGATACATTGTTTATACATGTTAAAGGTTCATGATACATTGTTTATACATGTTAAAGGTTCATGATACATTGTTTATACATGTTAAAGGTTCATGATACATTGTTTATACATGTTAAAGGTTCATGATACATGATAATTGATAATTGAATTGGTATTCAGTTATTCCTCTGTCCTTTGGAAGTTTTATGGCTCATGTTGGCTTTGCCTTGACGCCATGTATGTTGTTGAAAGGTAGAATCAAGTAACATTGGTTTATTATAGTGTCTCATCTACTGAGAGGGCCTGAGCCAAACTGAGTTGATGAGACACTCTTTACTCCCATGCTATTGTCCCTTAGTGCTGGACACCAGACCAGAAGGTAGTTTATACTCTATATTAACCTAGCTGGTGGCTTACTTACCGGTCAAAATTGAATGAGCTGTACCAACAGGTCTTGACAAACCTTTGAGCTCCTGCTCCTGGCTACAAGGCAGTCAGGATCAGAATATTGGAGTTACTGAATGTCAGTCAAAGGTGCTACTAGGATGGAACAAATGTCAGTTTAAGGAGCAGGGAGGCAGCGATGAGGATGTCTTAGTTTGAAGGAACCAATCAAAAACATACATGTATTTTTCAGTCAAGCAGTTCTCAGGACTCTACATACATGTATGTAGATTATTCTTTGCATCAATCTGATGATTTCGTTTTACTTTTCAGCTAGTGCACAGGACGATTGCTGCTATGCTTGGAGCCCTTGCTGCCTTGGCTATTCTCTCACTTCTCAATGAGGTAACTTATAGAATAGTTCTCTACAGACTGACGAATCTTGTCCTTGATAGAAAGATGTCCTCAGGTTCCAGAGTACCTATTTGATATGACTAATCGGTTTCTAAACGTTGGTGTTTTAGCAGGCAGAGGCGGAAGTGAAATCAGAAGTTTTCATGACTAATAAAAAGGCAATTTTAGAGAATAAATAACATAAAATTTTTTTGTTTTTCAGCGTCCCAGTTATGATACTCTCGTCAGCTGGATTGACTATGAAACACTGACACTTCTATTAGGAATGATGATTCTGGTGTCGGTCTTCTGTGAGACAGGTTTCTTCGACTGGGCAGCGTTCCAGGTAAAACCTGTGATGATCGATATAGAGTACTAATTTGTTTTTGCTGATCTGACCTGGCCCTGTTCACCATAAAATGACCAGAAAAAACTCCTGACAGTTGCTGATGGTGGCATTCACCCAAATACAGTGTGTCTGGTACAACAGTATAGCAAATTAATTTAATTTGCTATACTGTTGTACCAGACACACTGTATTTTAGTGGAAGTATAATCTTTACATGACAAACTGCGACCAAATTCTGTCTTTGTGATGTTTGCCCTCCTAGTCCTGAATAATGATCATGCGGTGTCTGTAACATGTTCCTATAGGTTCACATGGTGCAACCCTCACTTGTCTTGCTAGCTGAGATAAAACAGCATGATCGTGTTTATTGTCGGTTTGACAGGTTTGATCTTAGGCATACCTCCGTTGTCCATTGATTCATTACTGCCATGTAGCATGCTACTATGTGCGAAATTTCTTGCTGCCTTTGAAAATTTATGTTAACGGTGCGTGTCGTTCATTTTTCATTTTTACCATTTCAGGCTTATAAAATTACCAAGGGGAATGTTTGGGGTTTGATCACGATCCTGTGTTTCTTTGCGGCTATTGTGTCAGCATTTCTTGATAACGTCACCACCATGCTCCTCATGACCCCGGTAACAATAAGGTACATTGGCATCATCCTTGAAGTTAAAGTTGCATAGGCAATTGCCAAAGACTATCGAAACTGTGGCTCAAGTAAAAATTGGCCTTGACTAGAAACTCCACTGTTGGTTCATAAAAGGGTGAGAAGAGAAGAGAAACCTCCATGTAACTAATGTACATGTAGTTGTGTTTTAGTTGCTCATATTTCCATCATTCAAATTAAAAATGTTTCCCATTTTTTCAGGCTGTGTGAAGTGCTCAACCTCGATCCTAGATATGTGCTAATCGCCGAGGTCATCTTCTCTAATGTCGGAGGAGCAGCGACCGCTGTTGGAGATCCACCGAATGTCATCATCGTATCAAATGCAGATGCAAGCAGAAAGGTACACATAATCCTAATCTATCGGGGATAACCCTTGTGTGATATTGAGGGTTGTTTTTGATATGACTGGTGATGTGGAATGACATTGACTGCAGTAGGGTACTATTTAGTTTTGTTTGTTGGCTTTGATGAACTTGTTGTCTAGTGATATTCCTAATCCAGGCAAAGCTGTTTCTCTTCGACCTATAAATCATACCACAGATAGATCTACTGACAAAAAACCTTCATCTGATTGAGTGTTCTGTCATGAAATAATTCCAATGTATATCATTCTTTGTCTCTACACATCAACTGCCTGTTTGTCCTCTTTGTCGCTTGGTATAGAACCCTTCGACTGTACCCATTCTGTGATATCACTATATAAATACTTCTTGGTTTCTCCAGGGTGTGGATTTCAACACTTTCACCAGTCACCTTGCACTTGGAGTGATATTCATACTCATTGGAACCTATGCACTTCTCCGTCTAATGTTTATGAACATGTCCAAACTGAAGAACACAGAGCCGAAAGAGATCATGGGTAGGAATATTGAAAGTCTTCTAAGTCTATGTTGTGCTTCTTACACCGTTTCTAACCAGTTATGTCATGATAAAACAACTAGAGTTTGGCATCATTTCTTAAAATTTCACATTCTCTCAACTAACTGCATTTGACTCCTGAGTTGCCGCAGTTAGCGAATTTAAGGTTTCCTGGGCAGTTTGTTACATATTTTGTGTTTTCAATTCGTCTGCTTTGGTGTGCATGAAAGACCCACAGGCCTTAATACCAAGTTTGCTTATTCCAGAATTGAAGCATGAGATTGAGATATGGCGACGGGCATGTAACCGCATCACCGTGGCCACAAGAGAAGAGAGCATGGTTAAAGCGCTGTTGATGCAGAAAGTGGTAACGTTGGAGACTCTACTTCAGAATAGAAAATCACAAATTAAGTGAGTAGACAGGAGTCTATTTATGTTGCACCCTACTTTAGTACCATGTGATGTTGGCGAATGCTTTTACTCATTTTCTTGACACAAAGGCCAAACTGCCATCATGTGGCAACATAGCCGAGTGATACTTGTGACAAAAGTTGCCACGGTCACCTCTCCTTAGAGAAAGAGTTTTGAAACTATTTGAAGCCAGTTTAGGCACTCCCAAACAGCTCCACATTGCAGCAAGTTTTTAGAGAATTTTGGAAGTAATGTTTCTTTCTTTTCAGGGGGATAGTCATTAAAGATTTCGAAGAGAGTTTACTGGAAATGAAATCAAAGGTAAGTACATACAACAGTATCTTACATTTGGCCTGTTTTCCATGAATGAGCTACATACACATGTACAGGTACCGTAATACTAGGTACATGTATATGCGAGTTTCCGTCTGCTATTATCATGGCAATGTCTCATAACGTTCAGCTTCTGTTGCTGCACTTAGTGCCCACTTGCTATACAATTACATATATGATGCGTATCTTTTTAGTTAGACTCATAAGACCTACCACTTCGAAGACATCATGGCCTTTGCCATGATAAACATCATCACTAATTCATTTGTTTCTTTTTTCAGTACCGGATTCGAGATAAAGTGCTCCTCGTCAAGACAGGAATAGTCCTCTCTGTGGTTATTGTGCTGTTTTTCCTGTCTTCATTTATTGAGGCTATCCGGCTTTCACTTGGTAATTAGTCTACAGTTTGTGATAATGAAATGATAACAGTAAGATTTTACATGTATTGACCCTAGTTTCTTGAGATCAGAAGTATAGTGGTATGTGCACGAGGCTCGTTATCAGGGGGTTGTGGGTTGGACTTGGAAGGATCACCAGTCTCATCTCTGTTTCCCCTTGTGCAAGACACCTCACCCTACATTACCTCATCCAGGAGTATAAATGGGGAGTTATTGGAGCTGGGTTTCTTGCTGTAGGATACAGCTGTTGAAACCAAAATAAAATTGTGTTTTTTCTTTTAGGTTGGATTGCTATCCTTGGTGCGATGTGGTTATTGGTGCTATCAGACTTCCACGATCTCGAGACAATCCTTGACAAAGTGGAATGGGCAACACTCATGTTCTTTGCTGCCCTCTTCATTCTCATGGAGGTAAGTAGCCCCATTATCAGAGTAAGAATTTTTCGATCTACATGCGTCGGCTCAAGATTCTGGTGTTTTCATGATTTCGAGCGCAGATCTTGGGCTTCTGATCAGGATTTGACCAATCAGAGGATATCTGTCATGTTTGTTTGCCATAGAATAATGGGCCTTATTACAAGGCTACTGATTGGCTAATACCAGAGTGTAAAATCCAGCATTCCTTATTATTGTGGTAAATGTAGATCCAAAATTCCTTAGAGTCAGTGCTATTGACTTACCTCTTAAAAAATACAATCGTCTCATCCATTAAGTGTGAATGCCCATGCAGTACATGACTAGCTTTTATCTCCCACATGTACGGTGAGTATTGAAAAGTAATTTCTTTTCTGTACTGATTTCAGGCCCTGAGTGAGATGGGACTGATGGATTGGATTGGCAGTCTGATTGCCTCATGGATAGAGGCGGTTAATGAACAGGATCGCCTGGCAGTGGCCATCATTCTCATATTATGGGTGTCTGCGCTGGCATCTAGCTTCATTGACAACATTCCATTCACAACCGCTATGGTAAGCATCAATATTCACATACTGAGAATCCTGTCTCTCTGCCATCAATATATACTTTGCGAGATGGTCTTCAAGCTCAGTTTCTGATGTAGATTCCTAAGTCTTCTAATGTCCTTTCTGATAAAAAACCCCAAAGTTCAATGAAATCTGACCATTAGTTTGGCCCCAGAACCAAAAAGAACTAGCATTTCCTTGCCCTTTTCAGGTTCCAGTTCTAATCCAGCTGGGAGAGGACCCCAAGCTCAACCTGCCCTTCATGCCTCTCGTCTGGGCATTGGCATTTGGTACATGTCTTGGTGGCAATGGTACCCTGATTGGTGCATCGGCTAACGTAGTGTGTGCTGGAATAGCAGAGCAGCATGGCTATGGATTTAGCTTTGTTCAGTTCTTTAAGTAAGTATTTCAATGAAAGAGAGCAATGAATAAGACAATAGTGGCATTCACTCTGGGTGTGTAAATACTGAGATCAACAACGAGAAACTGTAGTATAATAGTATAGCTTACTTTAAACTAGAATTAGACTGATAAAAGAGTAATAAATCTGTAGTTGTATTTGGAAGAGACTGGGGAAAATGTGTAATTTTATCTATTTCTTCCTCTCCTCCATTTCAGAATTGGTTTCCCCATGATGTTGATGACAGTGTGTATGGCCATGGTTTACCTCCTCATCTGCCACTGTACACCGATAGCTTGGAACTACTCGTGAGCAGAGTGATGATAATGGACTGTGTTATCAAAGCAGTCAAAGACTCTGAGTAGAGGACGGGACCCAGGCCCCCCAATCAATAGAATTGCATGGTCGAATCAAAGATTTTTCAAAATGTTGACATTTTATGGTCAATTTCAAGGATTTTTCTAAAATTAGGGAAGGGGATATCAAGCTGGCATTGCCTGCCCTCTCTTTGATCCATGCCTGGGGGCTTATAGACATTCCGCAGTTATATTTGAGTGGACAATCTTCACTGGGGACTTGTAGACATTCCTCAGTGATACTTGAGTGGGCAATCTTCACTGGGGGGCTTATAGACATTCCTCAGTGATACTTGAGTGGGCAATCTTCACTGGGGGGCTTATAGACATTCCTCAGTTATACTTGAGTGGACAATCTTCACTGGGGGGCTTATAGACATTCCTCAGTGATACCTGTGTGGACAATCTTCACTGGGGGACTGTCCACTACTGTGCCAGACTTTAGATTTTGGTGATGTTTTAGGGTTGTTCATTTACTCAAGCACTGTGAGCTGACTTGAAAACTGTTCCTTTGGTACACATTGATATGTAATTGATGTATGATTTATTGTATGAATTGCAAATGAATTCAGAATTCATTGACGAGAGTGTTGTAGGACCACATAATTTCATATTGTACATTTATGTCATATATGTACATGGCAAATGATACAAACATTTGTGGACCAAAATGATTTGTTGTTGGTAAAGTTATATATCCTATATGTTGTATTACCATTCTACCATAATAATGTTCTAGTACTCCTAACACTATTTTCAAAGCTGAGATTCTAATAATTACTTTAAGAGATTTAGATAATGCAAAGCAAACCAATACAAATGTATACCGGTAATGTATAATGTATAATAATTGTTGGAACTTGTTTAAACTTGCTAGGCATTTGGACAGGGTAGGTACTTTATGCAGTTTGCCTCTCAACTTTTGACGGTGCTAATATATTGAAGAGAAGCTATAAATTGGATAACGGACTGTGATATGATTTACAGGGAGATGATTTTTTTTTTATTAAGCGTGGAACTTTCATAAAATAACACTTTTCATGGCTTATCTTTAATTTCTATTTAAATTGACACATTGTACACACTTGTTTTGATGCACTTTTGTGAGAGGTGTCGGATGCCATCTCACCAATTTTTCATGGCAAGAATTCATACCTCCAACACCACATGATTCTTTAAGCTCTTCTCATTGGCCGAGAATTGTGTTTGTATTCCTCAAGGCAAGAACTATTAGTTCTTGATCAAATGAATGCCATGATTTAGGTTGGGAAAGGGCAGGTAATTGACTGTATCATATTTTGAAGATTAAGAGATTTTTGTCAGGTTTAATGGTGCCTGTGAATTTGCTTTGGTGCATGAATTTTTTCTCGGTGAATACTGTGGTTGTGCAGTAGAATTTTGCAACATATTAGACGACTAGTTGACACGGTTATTGTGTTAGTATCTATTTTTGCAAGGAGATTGTACATTTTATTGAGCAATCTTGTATATGCTAGATTACAAAATAATAAATGTGCTGTTTTGAAATTTCATTCTTACCAGTTCCTTTTGTCCTCCCCTCAATTCAAATACACAAACATGTGTTTTGTGGGGTGTAAAAATGTACCAAACTACTTCCTGTTCCTCCCACTATAGGCCTTGTTGAGCACAGTGACCACAAAACGACTCATCTTTATCATTGCTCTGTTCACAAGTCTGAAGACATTTGGCTGTCGTGAGGAATATGGCAATTGTGCCACAGAGCAATCGGTGTTGAGGATCATTAGATGGACAATGTCACATACAGTTCATAATGGGGGAGACAGAACAATCACAAGAGACATTCTATCATGAGGAATACGGGAATCATGCCACAGAGCAATGGATGTCGGGGATCATTAGATGGACAATGTCTCATACAGCTCATAATGGGGGAGACAGAACAACCACAAGAGACATTCTATCATGAGGGATATGGGAATCATACCACAGAGCAATGGATGTCGGGGATCATTAGATGGACAATGTCTCATACAACTCATAATGGGGAGACAGAACAATCATGAAAGACATTCTGTCATGAGAAATACGGGAATCATGCCACAGAGCAATGGATGTCGGGGATCATTAGATGGACAATGTATCATACAGCTCATAATGGGGGAGACAGAACAATCACAAGAGACATTCTGCCATGAGGAATAATATGGGAATCATGCCACAGAGCAATGGATGTCGGGGATCATTAGATGGGAAATGTCTCATACATCTCATAATGGGGGAGACAGAACAATCATGAAAGACATTCTATCATGAGGAATACGGGAATCATGCCACAGAGCAAGGGGTGTCCGGGATCGTTAGATGGGCAATGTCACATACAGCTCACAATAGGGAGACAGAACCATCACAAGAGACATTCTATCATGAGGAATACGGGAATCATACCACAGAGCTATGGGTGTCAGGGATCATTAGATGGGAAATGTCTCATACAGCTCATAATGGGGGAGACAGAACAATCACAAGAGACATTCTATCATGAGGAATACGGGAATCATGCCACAGAGCAATGGATGTCGGGGATCATTAGATTGGCAATGTCTCATACAGCTCATAATGGGGGAGACAGAACAATCACAAGAAAGACATTCTGTCATGAGGAATATGGGAATCATGCCACAGAGCAATGGATGTCGGGGATCATTAGATGGGCAATGTCTCATACAGCTCATAATGGGGGAGACAGAACAATCAAGAAAGACATTCTGTCATGAGGAATATGGGAATCATGCCACAGAGCAATGGGTGTCAGGGATCATTAGATGGACAATGTCTCATACAGCTCATAATTGGGGAGACAGAACAATCACAAGAGACATTCTATCATAAGGATTACTGGAATCAAGCCACAAAGCAATGGATGTCGGGGATCATTAGATGGGAAATGTCTCATACATCTCATAATGGGGGAGACAGAACAATCATGAAAGACATTCTAACATGAGGGATAGGGGAATCATGCCACAGAGCAATGGATGTCGGGGATCATTAGATGAACAATGTCTCATACAGCTCATAATGGGGGAGACAGAACAATCACAAGAGACATTCTATCATGAGGAATACGGGAATCATGCCACAGAGCAATGGATGTCGGGGATCATTAGATGGACAATGTCTCATACAGCTCATAATGGGGGAGACAGAACAATCACAAGATACATTCTATCATGAGGAATACGGGAATCATGCCACAGAGCAATGGATGTCAGGAATCATTAGATGGACAATGTCTCATACAGCTCATAATGGGGGAGACAGAACAACTACAAGAGACATTCTATCATGAGGAATACGGGAATCATGCCACAGAGCTATGGGTGTCAGGGATCATTAGATGGACAATGTCTCATACAGCTCATAATGGGGGAGACAGAACAATCACAAGATACATTCTATCATGAGGAATACGGGAATCATGCCACAGAGCAATGGATGTCAGGAATCATTAGATGGACAATGTCTCATACAGCTCATAATGGGGGAGACAGAACAACTACAAGAGACATTCTATCATGAGGAATACAGGAATCATACCACAGAGCAATGGGTGTCGGGGATCATTAGATGGACAATGTCACATACAGCTCATAATGGGGGAGACAACTACGACAAGAGACATTCTATCATGAGGATTACTGGAATCAAGCCACAGAGCAATGGATGTCGGGGATCATTAGATGGGCAATGTCTCATACAGCTCATAATGGGGGAGACAGAACAACTACAAGAGACATTCTATCATGAGGGATACATGAATCATACCACAGAGCAATGGATGTCGGGGATCATTAGATGGACAATGTCTCATACAGCTCATAATGGGGGAGACAGAACAATCACAAGAGACATTCTAACATGAGGAATACGGGAATCATGCCACAGAGCAATGGATGTCGGGGATCATTAGATGGACAATGCCTCATACAGCTCATAATGGGGGAGACAGAACAACCAAGAGATATTCTATCATGAGGAATACGGGAATCATGCCACAGAGCAATGGATGTCGGGGATCATTAGATGGACAATGTCTCATACAGCTCATAATGGGGGAAACAGAACAACTACAAGAGACATTCTATCATGAGGGATACATGAATCATACCACAGAGCAATGGATGTCGGGGATCATTAGATGGACAATGTCTCATACAGCTCATAATGGGGGAGACAACAACGACAAGAGACATTCTATCATGAGGATTACTGGAATGAAGCCACAGAGCAATGGATGTCGGGGATCATTAGATGGGAAATGTCTCATACATCTCATAATGGGGGAGACAGAACAATCATGAAAGACATTCTATCATGAGGAATACGGGAATCATGCCACAGAGCAATGGGTGTCAGGGATCGTTAGATGGGCAATGTCACATACAGCTCACAATAGGGGAGACAGAACCATCACAAGAGACATTCTATCATGAGGAATACGGGAACCATGCCACAGATCAATGGATGTCAGGGATCATTAGATGTGCAATGTCTCATACAGCTCATAATGGGGGAGACAGAACAATCACAAGATACATTCTATCATGAGGAATACGGGAATCATGCCACAGAGCAATGGATGTCAGGAATCATTAGATGGACAATGTCTCATACAGCTCATAATGGGGGAGACAGAACAACTACAAGAGACATTCTATCATGAGGAATACAGGAATCATACCACAGAGCAATGGGTGTCGGGGATCATTAGATGGACAATGTCACATACAGCTCATAATGGGGGAGACAACTACGACAAGAGACATTCTATCATGAGGATTACTGGAATCAAGCCACAGAGCAATGGATGTCGGGGATCATTAGATGGGCAATGTCTCATACAGCTCATAATGGGGGAGACAGAACAACTACAAGAGACATTCTATCATGAGGGATACATGAATCATACCACAGAGCAATGGATGTCGGGGATCATTAGATGGACAATGTCTCATACAGCTCATAATGGGGGAGACAGAACAATCACAAGAGACATTCTAACATGAGGAATACGGGAATCATGCCACAGAGCAATGGATGTCGGGGATCATTAGATGGACAATGCCTCATACAGCTCATAATGGGGGAGACAGAACAACCAAGAGATATTCTATCATGAGGAATACGGGAATCATGCCACAGAGCAATGGATGTCGGGGATCATTAGATGGACAATGTCTCATACAGCTCATAATGGGGGAAACAGAACAACTACAAGAGACATTCTATCATGAGGGATACATGAATCATACCACAGAGCAATGGATGTCGGGGATCATTAGATGGACAATGTCTCATACAGCTCATAATGGGGGAGACAACAACGACAAGAGACATTCTATCATGAGGATTACTGGAATCAAGCCACAGAGCAATGGATGTCGGGGATCATTAGATGGGAAATGTCTCATACAGCTCATAATGGGGGAGACAGAACAATCACAAGAGACATTCTATCATGAGGAATACGGGAATCATGCCACAGAGCAATGGATGTCGGGGATCATTAGATGGACAATGTCTCATACAGCTCATAATGGGGGAGACAGAACAACCAAGAGATATTCTATCATGAGGAATACGGGAATCATGCCACAGAGCAATGGATGTCGGGGATCATTAGATGAACAATGTCACATACAGCTCATAATGGGGGAGACAGAACAATCACAAGAGACATTCTATCATGAGGAATACGGGAATCATACCACAGAGCAATGGGTGTCAGGGATCGTTAGATGGGCAATGTCTCATACAGCTCATAATAGGGGAGACAGAACAATCACAAGAGACATTCTATCATGAGGAATACGGGAATCATGCCACAGAGCAATGGATGTCGGGGATCATTAGATGGACAATGTCTCATACAGCTCATAATGGGGGAGACAGAACAATCACAAGAGACATTCTATCATGAGGAATACGGGAATCATGTCACAGAGCAATGGATGTCGGGGATCATTAGATGGACAATGTCTCATACAGCTCATAATGGGGGAGACAGAACAATCACAAGAGACATTCTGTCATGAGGAATACGGGAATCATGCCACAGAGCAATGGATGTCGGGGATCATTAGATGGACAATGGGTGAGGTCAAATCTCAGAGTTAACTCTACACCTAGATTATCCAAGTGTAATCTCTGTGAAAAGTGTTAACCTGAACCCTAGACACCAAGTTCAGGTTAACACCTTGGTGACACCTGGGTTACACCAAGATTACACTTGAATAATACTTTCCTAACACCTTCTAGATACTTTACTTCTACATGGGCAAGGTGCCAAGCCTGGCACATGTCAGTGGTAAATAATCCATGCCACAGTTACATAATGATGTTAGTTTCACTTGGTTTCCTGGTTGCACAGGTCTGGCACTTTGCCCATGTTGAAGAGAGGTTGAATTGGACTATGCGTAGATCTTTAGTGTAAGTCTGTCATCTGAGCAGTCATCATGGACGGAAAGGGGAAGAAACGCTTCCAGTGGACACTCGAGAAGAGGATGCAAACTCTTGAGTACATGATTGATCACCATGAGGCATTTCGTCGTGCCAAGAAGAATGCTCTGGTCCAGGAATTTTATGCAGCAGTAGGGAACCACGTTGGTACCCACGCCGAAGTGGTTGAAAATATGCTTAAGAACCTAGGGAAGGAATATCGAGATGCCATCAAGACACAGCAGGCTTCAGGGGCTGCAACAGATGATATGCACCCTGGTTTAAAACTCAAGGACTCTCGTGAATTATTTGAACTTTTTGACTCTTTCCATCGACTTTATTATCCGAAGGGCGGGGCAGCCAGACCTGCAATTGTTATGACACCAACCGGCATCACTAGGCCAGGATCTGCAACGAACTCCTGACCCCAAACCCCTAGCGATGAAAACTGCAGCATACCAGATGACCGCGGTGTTGTCATCAGCTCAGATAGGAGTACTCCATCCCCTTCGACATCAAGGTCTGGAACGCCAACTGTTCAGGCAGGAACCGATGCCAGTACCAGTGCCGGAAAAAAACGTCCTGCTTCACAAATGATGCCCCCGGTGACCACAGGAAAGAAGGCCAGGGACGAAAGTGATTTCATGAACTCTTCTGTGCAACATCAAGAGCAAACTTGTGACTTGATGAAAGAAATCAGGGATACGCTCCGTGAACTTGTGTACGAGATTCGTTTATTCCGTGCTGCTGTGTTGGAGGAGAGAGGAATAACCATTATTGAACAATTACCTGATACCGACTAAATTACAGTCCCTACTAACCCGCTCAATACCGGATTTTTCAAGCACCGAGTCCCGTCATACAGACAAGACTCTTTTTATGCAATTAATTACCATGATTGCTGAGTGAACAACATTTTATTGATGAAAACAGTTACAGAAACTGCGATTTGTCACGCTAACAGCAAGGAATTAGTTTTAGTTAATTTTATAGATGGCTCTTTATAGTGGTGGCTTGATCTATACTACACCCACAAAACAGAGAGGTACAATTGTTGTGTGATAACAGACTATTTTGTTTCTTCAGTTCTAGCCATGACTATTCCATCATATTTTTGGTTCAGGATTTGTTTACAAGTAGTGACATGCCACAGATTGGACAGCCAAGTAGGCTTCTCTTTGAGTTACTAAATTGGGGATACTAAGAATAAGCAATCATTTTCAGTTATTTTACTTTTGTCTTTGTCTTTCACATATGGTTCAAGCCAAGAAATTGGTGTAAAGGTTGTGTAACACGCATGTTGCTACAGTGCATTTTGATGGAAAAACAGGGCCATATTTCGCAGCGTACCTATTCTCTTTTAGCTGATTGATCCTCCATATCAGTTCAGTACATCCGATAGACCTCACAACTATTTGACGGAGTCGAGTGCATCTGTTGTTAAAATCTAGTTGTTCCTGTCGAAGATTATTTCCAGTAAAAGTAATCAGCACAGATCGGTGCAGGTTCCTGTAGGCAGGATCACCAAGCATAACATACTCCTCTGGAAGTTGATCAAGGAAGTCGAACAATTCTCGAGACCACTCGGCCGCTGTTTTGTCGTGCGTCGATCCAGGTACTCCGCTTATAACGTGTCTTACCCTGCCAAATCGATCTACAACGTACTGCACGTTGATGGAGTCGCAACATTTCCCCGGCCTCCCACGGTAATACGCATCACCAGCCCTATCAGGCTTTTGGATTTTCACAATAACGCCGTCTATGAAAAGAATCACTTGCCGCTCAACTCCGTCGATATCAACCAGAGGCTGGGCCAGTTGATCAAACTCATCCTGCTCAGGGAATGAAATATGACGCGCAGCTATGTCAAAGAAAAAGTCAGAAACCTCAGTCACATGTAATATTGCAGTTGGCTTAGCATAACCAACAGCATAACCGACCTGTCTGTGAAAGCCTCCTGAAGCGAGGTAGTGCAAAAAAGTTTTCATTCTTCTTGAAGGTGTACTTGCGTTGACTTGGCCATTCCCCTGGTGATTAGCCTGCCTCCATCCATGAAAATAATCAACAAGGTGATCAAATTGTTCTTGGTTGAGCCTCATATGCCGCTCAATCGGTTCTCCACTGTAGGCAGGCATTCGAATAAAGTTCTCTGCTCTTCTATTATGTCTTAGGGCAACAACTTGAAACATAGGAATCGCAAACATGGCTGCCTTTGTAACTCTGAGAATTGACCTCTCACAGGTGTTAACCTCCAGGAGGTTAACACCTGATGTACACGATCTGTAATGCATTTTCTTAACACTTGGCCACTTCCTCAGATTAAGGGAACACCTGAGCGATCAAAGTGTTCCCTAGGTGTCTACCAAGTGTTAACTTAGTGTCAACTCGGTGTTAAGAAAGTGTTAACTAGGAGTCAAGTGAGGAGGTCAAATCTCGGGGTTTTGGAACACTTTCTTAACACCTGGTGTTAACACTTAGTAAACTCTGAGATTTGACCTCACCCAATGTCTTATACAGCTCATAATGGGGGAAGCAGAACAATCATGAAAGACATTCTGTCATGAGGAATACGGGAATCATGCCACAGAGCAATGGATGTCGGGGATCATTAGATGGACAATGTCTCATACAGCTCATAATGGGGGAGACAGAACAATCATGAAAGACATTCTGTCATGAGGAATACGGGAATCATGCCACAGAGCAATGGATGTCGGGGATCATTAGATGGACAATGTCTTATACAGCTCATAATGGGGGAAGCAGAACAATCATGAAAGACATTCTGTCATGAGGAATACGGGAATCATACCACAGAGCAATGGATGTCGGGGATCATTAGATGGACAATGTCTTATACAGCTCATAATGGGGGAGACAGAACAATCATGAAAGACATTCTGTCATGAGGAATACGGGAATCATGCCACAGAGCAATGGATGTCGGGGATCATTAGATGGACAATGTCACATACAGCTCATAATGGGGGAGACAGAACAATCACAAGAGAAATTCTGTCATGAGGAATACGGGAATCATGCCACAGAGCAATGGATGTCGGAGATCATTAGATGGACAATGTCTCATACAGCTCATAATGGGGGAGACAGAACAATCACAAGAGACATTCTGTCATGAGGAATACGGGAATCATGCCACAGAGCAATGGATTTCGGGGATCATTAGATGGACAATGTCTCATACGGCTCATAATGGGGGAGGCAGAACAACAACAAGAGACATTCTATCATGAGGGATACGGGAATCATGCCACAGAGCAATGGATGTCAGGGATCATTAGATGGACAATGTTACATACAGCTCATAATGGGGGAAACAGAACAATCACAAGAGACATTCTATCATGAGGAATACGGGAATCATACCACAGAGCAATGGATGTCGGGGATCATTAGATGGACAATGTCTCATACAGCTCATAATGGGGGAGACAGAACAATCACAAGAGACATTCTATCATGAGGAATACGGGAATCATGCCACAGAGCAATGGATGTCGGGGATCATTAGATGGACAATGTCTCATACAGCTCATAATGGGGGAGACAGAACAATCACAAGAGACATTCTATCATGAGGAACACGGGAAATGCCACAGAGCAATGGATGTCGGGGATCATGAGATGGACAATGTCACATACAGCTCATAATGGGGGAGACAACAACCACAAGAGACATTCTATCATGAGGAATACGGGAATCATGCCACAGAGTAATGGATGTCGGGGATCATTAGATGGACAATGTCTCATACAGTTCACTATGGGGGAGACAGAACAACCACAAGAGACATTCTATCATGAGGAATACGGGAATCATGCCACAGAGCAATGGATGTCGGGGATCATTCTATGAATTACATGTCACAATCAGATCAGGCCTCGGACAGTGTGACATCCCAAACATGTGATGGCCATTCACATTCACCATTGCAATATGGCACATTTGTGGGAATGTCAGGCATGACCTGACCTTCCTATTTTATGGAACATTCAAACTGGGCTGGAGCAGTGTCTGCCAGCAGGATGGGGCTGCAGAAAACCTCACTCTGAATATATCACGGGCCAGATTCCTAATTGGGTGTTGGCCTAGTTTCATTTGTTTCTGGCCCGTTGTCTCCCATCCTAGGTTTTAAAGACGTGGTCACGTTATAAAGACAGTAGTTGCCTTGAGGTTTGAGTTGTCAAGGGGATTTCATCATAGACTTTTTGGCAATTGTGTTTTTGAAAGGATCAAAGAAGCTTTTGATTACGAAACAAATTCACGATTTATTGACAATTGCATGAATAAATGCAAATACAAATAGATCACTATCTTATCTGGTTTCACATCTATTTCTTATGAAACTTTCAGATGAGCACATAAATTCTGCAAGGTTGAGAAAAAGTCCTTGAAGGAATAGTTAACCCCTCGATACAAGTTGACTGTTTTGCAAAACAAACTGATCAAAGCACTTTTGATGATAGCTGTACTTTGTCATGTGATGAGAAAGTCAATCTTCATGTACATGTACTGTCAATCTCTTTTTATAAAGTCTGTCATTCCCTGAAGGAAATGTGCATTTTAGTCTCTAAACTGTGTTGTGGCTCCCAAAGACACAGAAGGAAGGCAAATAAAGTCATTGGCTCTTGTCCCAACGATTTTTTGAGGTGATTCGAAGATACCAGAAATCTATGCGGTCTGCTGCAAACTCTCCTGCCTGGAATAAGGAAAGTAGATGGCATTAGCACTACAATTCAATTTTTAATTTCAATTACTGTAGGCACATCACAGCACATTTTTTCTTGTATGCCAATACGGTAGAATGTAACTTGGGTCCCTTGCCCCTGAGATTGAGAAGACCACTACAAGCTATTAACTTAACATATCATATCATTCACTTGAAGACACTCTACTTCCCTACAAGAATTGTCAGTTTTGTCTATAAGGAAAGCAGGATATATTACCTCTCTACGATTTGTCCTTCTTCTTCTTTTCGGCCTCTGCCTTTGCCTCAGCTTCCTCATAGACCTTAATCAGTTTATTCACGGTTTCTGCTGGCAACACCTGGATCTTCGTCACTCCATTTTCTCGCGTGAGCGTCGCCATCTCAACTTTTTCTGAAGTGAGTTTGTTCGTGTCCAAGGTTTTGCTCAAGACTTTGATGGAGAGGTTCAAAGCATCTTCGAGTGTGGTCTCATTTTCTTTGTATTCTTGCTTCAGCATGGACACTGCAGCCTGAAATTGAAGAGTGAATACAGTAACAATGCTCACAATCCAAAGTTAATGGTGGCGTAGAAGATAAACGCAAGAGTGACGTTCAAAATGAACATTGAAGTGTGTCCAGTTCCTAGTTGACTCATCTCCTGTATCCTTCAGCAGAAGCATCTCTCTAAGGACATCCATGGAACTAACAAATGCTGTCCTTGATAGAGAGATGTCCTGATGAGGCCAAATTCTATAGAAACAACCTACTTGAAACAATGTCCCTACTAGATAGGGTGTCTTGCAAACTACAGCGGTGTCAGGGAGGTTCAACTGCACATATTTCAAGCTACAAATTTATGACTCCAAACATGCCAAAAGGGGAGAAGGAATCTACACTATTTTCATTTGAAAATGGTTTCTACTTACAGCGCTGTTATTGCCTATACAGGTTGCTTTCCATCCACCATAGTTTCCGCTCGGGTCACTCTGGTACAGCTGGTAGCCATAATGCTTGTCCCAGCCCATATAAAGTATTGACACACCAAATGGTCGTTTACCTGCAAAAAAGACAACCATGTCAAGAAAGGAAAGTCTGCATCAACATCATTTTGACACTGGAAGAGACTTAATTAATCGACACTGTTTCATCTCCAGTCTGACAGCCTAAACATTATAAATATGGATATAGGAATCGAATACTGACTCACTTAACAATTTGTGACTGATTGATATCAATGTTGGTACAATATTGTTGTGCAATCAACACTGCTGACTGTAGTGTTAGGGCTTTCTACCTACCTCCAAACTGCGTATAGGCTTGTTTGATATCACATAAAGAACTGACCAACTGTTCACAAGGGATGGGCTGCTGGTAGTACAAACTAAACCTGGAAGAGGAACAGAAGAAGCATTAAAAAAACTCCTGATAAGGAGGTCGAGGGTGCTCTCCGAAGGAACACTGCGTGTTTTTTTCATCTCTGTGTCAATGAACTCAATGGGCAGGATTCCTGACCCTCCAGACAGTAGCTTAAGATGGACTGCACTCCCTGGTAATAGTCACACGCTGATAAAAACCCAACCACCGCCCAATCATAGTGGCATGGAACAAATGCTCTTTAGAGCAAGCACATAGAGGGGGCGGGGAACAAATCATGGTCACTAAGCCAATTCGTGATCATGAGGATGATAATAATTCCAGTTATTGAATTAGCAGTGACTATAATTCCAGAGGTCTAAAAAGGAACATACCTTTGGGCGATAAGTCTCAGTTCATTCGTCAGGACGTTAGCATCTGATGTAATACCTGCCACACTACATGCCATATCCCTGTAAAGACAAAAATATACAAGAAATAAGAATTTGATGCTGTTTTGGACAAGTGTATGATAAAGGAAGTGGACTGTAAGTGTAAGATATAACAGAAGAGATTACAAATGTTCCATTGGGTAGAGTGTTTTCATAGCCAGCCACTGCCGTATTGGCGAGTAGAACAATGATTTGTCATGCACGACTTTCCTGAATGCGATGCTGTCAGGAGTGTTTGGGCTTGCTTTCTTTTGTCTGTAGCTCCTAAGCAACCCAAATCATTACGATGTGAAAGCGGAATTGTACTCACTCCTGTAATTTGTAAATTTTTTCTGAATATGAGACCTCATCCAACAACTTGTTGGTGTTCCTTCTCTCGGCGGCTAGTAGCACCCCATCCTTGGCAAGGATACCGAGACAGGTCCCAGCATGCCCAATAGCCTCCATGGCATATTCGACCTGGTACAGCCGCCCTACAAAAGGAATGAATACATTGAAAGTCGGAAGTTACAACTGTTTATCGAGTAATGGCATTGATTAGGCATAGTGTTGAGCTAGGATGTGTAACTTTATACTTATAGCCAAGAAAAGCTGTCTTCAAATCCAGTCACACTTCAAAATGTTGAAGCATGATGTGTTATGTATGTAGATCAACATCTTCCATCCAGAAACCTCCGATAACTTACCCTCAGGGGAAAAGATGGTGGTCTTGGAATCGTATCGTCGAGACTAGAATGAAAAAGGTAATCTAAGTAACATTCATTCCTCAGCCTGACTAAGAAACCTTTTTTGCCAAGGGCGCAGACTAGTCATGCGTTTCACCTGGAACAAAGGGTCAGTGGCTTATGGCATTGGCCAAAGTTTGCTCAGGCCTTCCAAAACTGAATTGTTCTGAGTTTGCGCATTTGTTTTGTTTCAGTTTGGGCTCTAGCCTAGGCCTAGAGGCCACGGCCAGGTGTGTCTTTATCGAAAGAGGTCCATTCTCTCTCGCATAACTGATCATAGTCAGAGTATACTGAACCATTATCACTGCCACCCCAAAATGTTTTGCTGTGCAAAACGTAAAATTAGCATGTTAGGTCTGCACTACAGGACAGTGGACAGTCGGTCAGTGCAGTGCATTTTCATTTGATTCACATGACGAAAACCGGCCGACGGGAAGGCAAAAAGAAGCAAGAAACTACACAATAATCTATCAGTTTCGTTGTATTTTTCAAATCTATATATAATTCGCATCGTGTAAAATAAGATACGACTCTGTCAGGTAAGTTTAAAGGGTCTAAAATAGATGAATTCGAAGGGAATAGTACGCTGACAATGCAGTTTGCGACTCACCATTTTTCTTGTTGTGGTCGTCGGTAAGATAATTTCCATTGGTGCCGCCATAAATATGCGGACCGATCCTATCCGATTTTACAGTAAAATTTAAAGATTAAACAAGTATTACCGTATTGTATCAGGAACTTTACTCCTGGCTTTATTCATATGTGAAACAGGAAGGGAAGACATCCACCGGTCTCTTACCGCCGCTACATGGCTGATCGTGTCCAGAGAAACGCAGTAAAATTGGATAGGAACCGTCTCGACTGCTTCGAGCTGACCTCCACACATGTCGCTCGCGTTGGTCTTAGCTCAATCGATCAATCATTAGTAAAATAACAGACTAACTAAGACACAACGTGTCTTGGATTTATATTTATTGAATAGTTTTAATATGATATTTAAGTAGTAAAATGACTGGAGGCCAGGAAATATTTACAATCTTCCTCAATCTGTTCCTCGTTCAACACAATAAAACCGGTAGTAAATATTGAAATACATGTACTTGTACAATAATCCCGAAATATATTGTATTGAGCAGTTAATTAGGCACATGATATGGCTAGATTGCTTATATTTCTCACCGAACAACGTATACGTCTCTGATGAAAATAGTGTCAACCTTTTTGCGTCTCCCATCGCATAATCGGCTGCGGGCGCGTATCGGAGCATCGTTATATCATGAAACTCGATCGGGCGTCTAAATAGCTTTTGTCCTTGCAAAGATTTTGGAGACCACGCACACTGTGCAAGGTACAAGGACATTGGAATAAGTAATTTTCACCTTTGAGTAAAATTTCTTGTCAGGGATCAGTTCTTTGCTCTATCTTCGCTATTCTGTATTCTTCCCTTACGGAATCGGAGGAGAATTGCGAGCGACGCAATGTGTCTCCAAAATAGAGTCCGAGGATAGAGTATCACACGGACGACCAACAAGATTGCCAAGATTCCACCTGCACAATCTATCTGCATTCTGAAGATACTCTCAATATAATCGTTTTTAATTATAATTAGTGAATAGGTTGTATCAAAATGCATTCAATTACTTTTATGGTATTCCTTGAAGTAATTAAGCCGACGTATAAAAATATTTATAATTTTGTCTCCTAAAGTTCCCAGGGAAAATGGATAATACTTTTTAGTGTCTCAGTTGAGTACTTATCCCCTGAATGCGTATCCGTCATGGAATATGGTCTCTTCGTTTTTAAGTCATGGTCTGGCTGTGCTTTGAGAATCCTTTCTCACACCATTGACACAATGTTTGCTGGGTATCGCCTGTTGTCCCGACTCTGTCCAGCTCCTGCCTGTCCGTTTGGAGCAATAGGCACGTTTCTCCTCGCTTTGTCTACAGCCCTGATGCAGAGGCCTAACTGCACGACGATGGACGGCAGGAGGAACAATGTCAATACAAGCAACAGGGCATGAAGGACGAGTCCGTCTCTGACGTACGCTATCCGAAAACTCCGGTCCTCCTGGTGACTCAGGCAAAAGCTCAGTACCGACGGCTTGGTTTTATCCCAGTAGGATTCACACATCACCATTTCGTAGGTTTTCTGCCGCAGCAGGTGAAGCTCCACCTCGTGTTTGTTCACACCCACGCAAGACACAACAAATAACGAAAAGGCGAATAGAAATGTTACCATGTGTCCGAAGAGGGTAAACAAAATGTACAAAAGTTTCTTAATTTTGTGAGCAGCGATTGAAACACATCCACACAGAACAAACGCAAAACCAGCCCAGAAACCGAACCCGGTTTGAAATGACCACGCCCGGACCACCATCATTCCGATGTAGAAGAAAAAAACGAAGCACCCTGCAACTATTTCGACAGTCGCTGCGATTGGTGTCCATAACTTGTTGTGCTCGTAGACATGGGCGTCAACGTCCAACTCCGCTGGAGCCGAGTTGTGATCGGTTGTTGATGTCGTCTGCCTGTCCTCTGTCTCACTGCGCATGGGCGGGTTCATGTTGTACGACCG
Source organism: Lineus longissimus (assembly GCF_910592395.1). NCBI lineage: Eukaryota > Metazoa > Nemertea > Pilidiophora > Heteronemertea > Lineidae > Lineus > Lineus longissimus. Next base: position 8,032,515 of record NC_088309.1, read on the forward strand.
ACCCATCAGTTTATGATTGCGAGGTGTCGCTGAAAAGAAATTTGAAAAATATATGAAAAGGAATGGCCAGCAGCAGGCCAGCATGCACACCGGGTTGATCAACTGGTCGGGATGAGACAACATCATTGCGTATCTTATTTTTGCTACGGTACCTGAACTCATAGTTTAATAGAAATAGGCTCAGGACTATACGCGCTTGTCTCACACTTGCACAACGACGAATGGACAGTGAATTATAGAGATGTGACTTTAGGATGTGCATGTTTTCAGATTTATTATTTTTACAGGACATGTCCTTGTCCCTAGAATCGATATAAGGCAGTATGACAGCTCTAGCTCTGGGATGGATTTGGCCTGTAACGGTATATACACTGTGTTGGCTGGGAAGAGAATAACCGGTCAGATCAGTCTCTGCTGAAGTGAGTTGATACAACACCATCCAAGGTAACATCTGTTGGAGTGATTGACCCTGACTACTGGTGCGCAAGCGAGCTGCACCCAAAAGACCATCTCCCCCAATTATCCATATCCCACCTTTATAACAGGCAGAGCTCGTAAAAGGGAATTTGCGATCTCGGAGACGTCAAAAGGCCTAAATAAGCTAATAGATAATTTCCCTGTTATCATTCAGACTAAGAGACCCCCCTCTGGACAATGTCCTCAAGACCTTGCCCTGGACACGCCCCAGGGCTGGCTGTAATGGAATCAGTCCACTGAGGCCAACTGCTGCATACATCCAGCCTCCCCAACATCAAACAATAAAATCGATGATGTGCTATATTAGAATCAATTCATCTCGTACAACAGTACACCCGGAGCTGAGCGAGATGAGAGATATAATCAGCGTGTTTGGTTACAGTGCAATGGTGGCTGTGTTGAAATGTATTAGGCAGGAAACAATGGAGAGGCTATTGTGATAGCTTTATATTTTGATCCAAGAACGAGAACGAGAATTATAGATGGCATGGGCATGCCCTGAGACAATGATGCAAACCAATCCAGTTGACTTGAGAAAAACCAGATGAGAGGAAATTCAGCTCGTTCGCATTCTCACTCCCAGATTCAATCGGATTCTCCCTGGCGTGTGTGAAGTGATTGACTTTAAGTCATGTTGAAGGCAAAAGTCGTTAGTGCGCCCAAGGCTGCATTCCAATACGGGCTTTACCTGTGATATTCTAGAAAGATAACGTATTCCAACCCCATCAACTATAAGTCATCTGAATCAATATATTTCATCATTATTACAATAAAAAACGTTGATTCGCGTCATCATATGCACTAATGCCGTTGATAATCCCCATGGTCCTTTAACATGAAATACTACATCACAATGTATAGGTGAAAATATGTGTACATCTAGATTTTAAAAGTTATGATTTTGAATAATGAATAAGCAAATGTCTGGTTCACATGGTTGAAAATGAGAATTTTGTAACCGGATGAATGATTGATGTTCCCTCCTAGATTCTATGGGTTGGCCCGAAATATCTCACCGCCTACAGTATAATTTTCATATCTAAAATAAATATTATCGCGGCCTCCTGGTTGTGACTTCGTCCCAAGACCAATGAAGGATGTATGGAAATCAAAGACCGCCGAATCTCTCTCCGAGCAACTCACGCAGGAATGATAAAGACGAATTTCGTTGTGTGTTTTTCGAATCCCCATCGCGTTAAAAGAACATACTTTGAGATGTTAAGCAGAGGGATGTTTGATTATAATTTCCACTCATCCAAGATTGGTCTAATGAGGACCAAGTCATAACCAGAATGACCGCATAAGGGCACTTCAGGTGCATCATCTGAGTTCTACGACGCTTGCTTTCGCTCTCCAAGAAAACAATGCGTCAATGATACGTCACCTGCATCTTATTCAGCAGACAAACAGGAATTAAAGAAAAGAAAGACAACAGAGTCGGAGAATTCACCAGAGAGGGCAACCTTAGTCCCCTTTTTGTTTGTAAGCGAAGGCATGTTTCTCTGCTGAACACATAAATGTATCACGCACTATCTAACAATGGACCACAATCTGTCTTCAATACAAACAGCATTGACGATGCCGTTGAAAATAATACGTCCTTGAAAAAATGAGATTTTCTCAACGAAGTGCATGGCCTGATAAAAATGTGATGCTATACAACTATGAAATATTTACCTTACACCCTATCTAAAATAGAAAATGTAGCTTTCGAATTAGAAACTCCGCGGTAGAAGCATGTGTTGCATACATCATCTGGTATCCCTCATAAAGTGATCATCCGTACGGTTCTGCATAAATATTGATCACTGTAGGTCAACTGTACAACTCTGGGCGGTGTACGTGCAAATATTAAGCCGTTCACTGCAACAGGTGGGGAAAATGGGAGAACTGTCGCAGGGATTGTTATGGTAGTTCATTAGAATGATAATATGAAATATTAGATCTTCGTGCCATGTCAATAAAGAGATGTTTACAACTCTTTCCATGTGGAACCAGCTGCAACCAGCTCCACCTATATCGACTCCATTTGAGTGGTGTACCGCTATAGGCGCGGCGACAAAGCTTTGCCACGGCGACATAGCTAGGAGCAACGACTTTTTACGCACGAATCCAAGTCATGAAATCAATAATAAGATTGTCAACAATAATTATCAAATAGGACAACTGTTTAATGTCAATAGAAAGCACAGGTCAAAATGTATCACATAGATTTCTGCTGTTCGAAAAATTAATCCCTCACTAACATATTCAATAGAATAAGCAAGAGAAGACAAATCAGACCAAAACATAAATGGGTCAGGGCAATCCGTTCATCCGACTTGGGTTCAAAGAGCCAAGCTGTCGCTACCGCCACGAAGGCCGTGATGCCACATACGATTGATGTAGCCAGTCTCTGGACGGCGCGAGTCAGGATCACATGAGTGTCTGCTGCCCGGCGAATATTCCTCCTAGACTCCTCCGACCAAGCTCCGAGGGCGGATATCGTGTACTTGAAAGACCCAACAGCATTCCCCATCACAGTTTGTGTCGAAGATGGACAAGAGCAATAAGCATTGCAGTTGAGGGTCAGCGTAGACAATTTTTAACAGTTGTCCGCCACAGACGTCGTCGACACATTCAGTTGTACCCTGTCACATCCCTTGTCTTTCAACTTGTGTCTCTTAACGAAGACAGAAATGCTATTGGCTGAGTGTGTTCCGACACTTACTAGACGGTTACAATCGAGTTCCGGTCTCGAATCACTTGTAATCACAGAGAGGCGGCTATTGTCCTACTGGGTAAACGCCTGCACGGAATATGTGATATCCAACCGCTAGATTGTGCTTTTCAGCGTCATAAGTGTCAGAGTCGTCTTGTCCCTCTTGTCAGTGGCCTGGGGTAGAATGAACTCCACTCATAGATAAAAGGCGAAGCTGCGTGCATGTGGTGTACATGAAGACATGCAGAAAGAAGTCCTTCGTATCAAAGCCCAACGTCTTTTCGATAAAGACACTCAAACAAGTGAACAGTGCGACACTTCAGACAAATACCACGAGACATTTAGAAACCTTTACCGAATTTGATTTATTAGTGCCAAAATAAATGAGTCAGTTGAGATCTTTTGTTTACCGATTGAACTTTAAAACGACTGTCGCGATTTTATCAGTCAATGACACTCAGGTCATCCGGATGACATTTTTATCTAGAGTGACAGATTGTGGAAACGTCACATAAGGTTCAATATTTTTCAACCAAACCGGTTGTATGAATAGAATATTTATTGAAAAAGTAAATTACATGAATAAGATAGAAGCTGCATTAAGCTAAACATTAAACTTTTGATATAATAAGGCAAAGTAACTCTTTTTGGGAGGAGGTTAACAACTATCCTAATGGTATTTTCAAATCCCTCTTAATCCAGATTTACTCACAATCAAATTATAGCGCTACAAATAATTTTTTTACTGATAATTCTATTTTATGAGGGGACACAGTCCGTCGACTATTGTTTTTCAAAGTTACTGAACCACTCATGCCAATGGCTATGCTTTTCAAAGAGAATGAGAAGAGTCTTGACATAGTGACCTACATTCAAGGATTTCTAATTCAAAAAAAAAAAATTATAGTAAATGTAAAAGTGACGAAAATTGTGATGGATTATGACGTTCAATAATTGAGAAAAATCGAAGTACCACGAAGCTTTCAATCAGACTCCCAGCCTAGTAAACAAACCACTTACGCACCCCACTGCGAGATCTCGCGATATTTGGGTGGTCGATCGCTTCCTGCAGATGAACACTAAACTCGACACAACGTTGTTCAACGTTATTTTCCTCCATTTAACATGCTTTCCTTGCGTCTGCAGTGGTTCACCTAATCTCTCCCGAAACTAATATTGCATCGTATATGTAACATCATAGCTGAGTTTTGCGGGGAGAGATTTCGTGGTGTTTTAATTAAATATCATTCATCCCAATTTGGTCCGAGGACAATTGAATGTCACAGCCAGAATGCCAAGCAAGACCACTTTAAGCATAAAACTCCAGTACCTATAATCTTTCTTCAACTTGAACAACGTCGACATTCTCCATGTTATTGTCATTTCTACTATCCGCTTTAACTGTTACCGCTTCATTATCACGTCCAAGTTCCTGCATTTCATTCTTGGGTACCTGGTGATTCGTTTCTTCTCGGGCCTTGTACTGCGACCTGTCAGCATTCTCCGTGTGACTGATCACAGAGAGAACCGAAAACACGACAAGGACGACGCAGACGACAAGAAGCGCTAGACAGACAAGCATCAAAATCGCATTCAGTGCTTTCGCAGATTCAATATTGCTGCAGAAAGCTTTGAAACCACTACACTTTACATCAAACGTCGATGTTCCTACAGCATGGACGATGAAGAAGCTAAACGCGAATACGGCGGTGATGACACTCAATCCGATTGAGAGGACAACCCAGAGCAACTTCTGCAGCTGGTACGCGAGGATCCCTATGACGCCTGTCGCGATGAAGAGTATTCCGCCCCAGATGCCGCAGCCAGAAGCGTAGGGCCACATTCTTATTACGAGGAGGCCGATAAAGAAAGCAACGTCCAAAACTCCAAGGATGATTTGTCCCAAGGCCAAGACGAACATGATTAGCTTCTTGTGTTCCGGACATTTGTCGCCGAGGTCGATGGTCACTTTTTTTATTTCCACGCCCATAATGATCTGCAACGAGACGAAGTACTTTTGAATGAGTTGAGCTTTTTTTTTATTTCAGAGAGGTGATGAAAAAGACATTCAATACGTCATGTGTCTCGGGACAAGGGGTCAATGGTCAAGACCGCGATTGCTTTGGATCTCAAATCAATATTTCCCGTCAAAAATGATGTGGTGAATCCGAACTAGGGAGAGAAGCAATCCGTCTTATCAAAATCCATATGAATTCATGGTCGTAACGCTCCAAAGTAAACCACTCTTATCGACGTCAGAACCAAGGGCATATCCCCATGGTTTCTTGTCCCAGTCTTCGGTCTTCGGTGGTACCAAAGACTCTTCTTAGAGAATGATTCGTTGATTCAAAAATTCGTTGAAATATTCTGGTTTTACCAAGGAATCATTGCTTTACGACGAAGAAGCGGTAAGACAATAAGATCCCGTGCATAAGGATTACTCATTCGCCGCAGAGGAGCCACCCGTAGGACAATGAGATACCATGCATGATTTCGTCCTATCACTGTTCTTGGATGAGCCACATGAAGACAATTGGATTCGTGTTTGTTTTCGGATGAGCCGCACGTAGGACAATGAGTTCCCATGCATGGATTCGTCAATGTCCTTCGATGTGCTACTTGAAGGACAGTTTAAAGGTCCCGTGCATGGATTCGTCTTTGGCTGCACAATCCATTTTAGAATACCATGCAGGCGTTACCTGACATCGGTGCATACTGAAAGTGACGTTAAATACTGGTTGTGTAAAATATGTCGTGCGTTTGCTACTTGAAAATGAACAGGCACTCTTGCTCGCAAGATCAATTCAAAACTGGACCCCGTTCAAAATTGATTTGCTGAACTTAACCACATTCACTCCTTCATGCAACTTCAGCCATATGCCAATTATTATAGTGTAAAATGTATAAGTGGTGACAAGTGAAGTTAAATGTAACACGAATCTTACTGTAGGATCAATTCAACTACAAACCAGCAGACATTTCCATTAGCAGTTGGGAATGTACGGTGTATCAAACTTTGTCATACCCTGCACTAGTTTACGCACCATAGAACATCTCGCGATCAATAGCCAGGTAGATGTATCATGCGGTTTCATTCACAAGACTATGGTTAACTAGTTTGCAAAGTTTCAAATAAATGTAAATCATTAAATATTGCTTTTAGTCAAACTCCACTTGTTTGACGACTCATATCGACCAACTACACACGCACGAATAAAAAGCTACGAGTATTCTCTTAGGCGTAGCAGCAAGGAACGCCTTTGAACAAATGCACCAGATTTCATCCAAAAATCTCGTCGGTTTCAAAACCTTTTTTCAGCGTTTAAACTTTCAGGTTCATCTCATGCTGGACCCTCTTGGCCAACGAATTTCAAAAGCTCCGCTTCAATATTTCATAAATTTGGCGGAGTTTTTTTTTCTGAAGAGTTCGGCACAATGAATCAGTTACAAAAGAATTATTCGACAACTAACTCCCTCCACCTCGAGTGGGGGCAAGCAGTTTAAATGTATGTCAATCACTTTATATAACCCTTCAGTCACTACTTTTTGCGCACGTTTCGGGAAGGTGAATGTTTAAAAAAAGATATCTAAAGATGTGGCCGTTTGGTATCGGATGATCCATTGACCTATCAGACGAGTGGCCGAAGCATCAGACCGGAGCGTGGAATAGGCGTCCGTAGGGCACAATCATACACTAATAAAGCAGTGACGACGTTCAAACGCAAGTCTCACGTTACGTCCGTACTAAAAGAGAAAATAAGAAAATATCTAGACATCTCCGTCTTTAACCACTGCCTATAGGACAGTTTAAAGGTCCCGGCATCAATGTCACGCCTTGGAAGTTGTGACGACGAATCGGTGCGACCATGACATAAAAAATTCTGCATTTCCATATGCTGTGTCATTTTAATTATAATTTAAATTTAAACATCAAATACATTCCCGAGCGATATGATACACGACTTCTTCAATTCAATTATGCGCAATAGTAGGCCTAGTAAAAGTTAGAAACTTTTACAAACGGCCGGCAGACGACAGGGAGACCAAATAGTTTACTGTATGTTGTTCCAAATATTGTGCAAAACTGATTATTTCAAAGAGAACTTTAGATAACTCACCTTTGATTTTATCCTAAAGTGTAACTTTGAACCTGAGGAAACACCTTTATCTATCGACCTGGAAGTGGGGTCCAGTTTATTTCTGGATCATTGCGATGCCTGTTATGTCGCACAAGTTCGGACCGCTATGGAGTCAGCTCTCATGCACTCACAGATAGGACTGTGAGTCGATGAGAAACGCGACGTCCGCTGAATAAAGTTAGACACACTTCAAATGCAGCTGCTTACTAGTACTTCAGAATCTCAGTAGTCCTCCAAACGAAGTATATATTTCATTGTACTGTTGTCCTCGTTTAAGTGCAATGTATTTGGAATATCTTAAGTCCTTCTCGTTTGAATACAAATTTTGATGTACTACGCCCATGGAGACTTGAGCATGAGGCAAACTTGTGCGTCTTCGGGTGATGCGAGTGATCTCTGATCTTATAGCCACTATCCTAACTGTGTTTATTATGTATTCCTCGATTTCAATTTGCAGCATGTACATGTATAACACAGCGCATCTATCCTCGCTCGAACGGGGATATCGAGTTTTGTTTTAGTTTAGGCCAAATCGTTTTTCTAATTGCTACTTATGTTGCCTCGTCATACATTCTATATATTCAAACACACATTTCAACGCTGATTCTGCCCATGGTCGATTTTGACTGATTTTTCAAATGTTATATATGTGG